>NC_135978.1:30105190-30455940 GCF_053455715.1 Rhinoraja longicauda | reverse complement strand
AATGTGCGGGGATCGCTGGGCGGCGCGGACCCAGTGGGCCGAAGGGCCTGTTTCCGCGCTGTATCTCTAAATCTAAAAAAATCTAAAAAAACAAGAAGGCAGAATGAGATGAGGAAAAACTTTTTCACCCAGAGACTTGTGAAATTGTGGAATTCCCTGCCTCAGAAGGCAGTGGAGGCTGAATCATTGGATGCATTCAAGAGAAAGTTAGATAGAGCTCTAAGGGCTAACGGAATCAAGGGATATGGGGAGAAGGCAGGAACAGGGTCTTGATTGTGGATGATCAGCCATGATCATATTGAATGGGAGGTACTGGATCGTAGGGCCGAATGGCCTCCTCCTGCACCTATTTTCTATGTATGCAAGTTATGTTGATAATTTGTGATGTTTGGGAACTGGTGGTCAGCTTTGAAACTGTGTATGGGAAGAGGTGTCGTTCAGTCCGGGAGAGGGTGATTTGGGCGATTTATCAATCCAATTAGCCTACAAACCCGTACGTCTTTAGGAGCAATTTCTCTGCATTTAACCTATCTACATTCTAAAACTCTCGTTTGTTTGTTTGTTTGTTCCTGAACTACAGCCAAAACTGTACACGATAGCGCGACAATTTCAGGCCCACCTTACTCACCATCGTCCCTTTGGTGCTAATGGAAGAAGTTTCATTGAAATCGGTGTTATATTTTTAAAGTTATTCACATTTTAACGTTTAAATCTATCTCCTAGGGAGGAAGGAGGGGAGGGGCGGGAGGGGGGAAGAGGGAGGATAAGGGGGGGTTGAGGGGAATGGAGTTGGGGGAGGGGGAGGGGGGTGGAGGAGGAGAGAGGGGTAGGAAGCGGGAGAGGGTGGAGGGGGGAGTGGGTGGGATGGAGGGAGGGGCGGAGGAGGGAGGGAGGGGGGCAAGGGGGGAGGGTTGGGGGAGTCGGGGAGGAGAGGGAGCTGCACTAATACAAGAGAGGTTTCGGCCCAACGGGTCCACTTGGTCTAGTATCCCTCTAAACCTTTCCTACCCAAGATACCTGTCCAAGTATCTTTTAAATATTGTTATAGTACCTGCCTCAACTACCTCTTCTGGCAGCTCGTTCCGTATTATACCCACCACCCCTTTAAACCAGGGGCCAAAGTTTAAGAATAAGGGGTAGGCCATTTAGAATGGAGATGAGGTAAAACCTTTTCACTCAGAGAGTTGTGAATCTGTGGAATTCTCTGCCTCAGAAGCAGTGGAGGCCAATTCTCTGGATGCATTCAAGAGAGAGTTAGATAGAGCTCTTAAAGATGGCGGAGTCAGGGGGTATGGGGAGAAGGCAGGAACGGGGTACTGATTGTGGATGATCAGCCATGATCACAGTGAGTGGCGGTGCTGGCCCAAAGGGCCGAATGGCCTCCTCCTGCACCTATTGTCTATTGTCTATTGTCTACAACGCCAGAGACCCGGTTCGGTCCTGACTACGGGTGCTTGTCTGTGTGGAGTTTGTACGTTCTCCCTGTGACCTGCGTGGGTTTTCTCCAAAGACAGACACAAAAAACTGGAGTAAATCGGCAGGTCAGGCAGCAGGTCTGGAGAGAAAGAATGGGTGACGTCTCGGGTCGAGACCCTTCTTCAGCTATGCCTGCCTCTTTGTAGGGTCCGTTGAACAATCCCTGTTCCAGGCGTACACTGGCCCAATCCCCGAACTCCAGCTCCATTACATTCCTTCTCTCCACGCATGCTGCCTGTCCTGCTGCGTTACTCCAGCTTTGTGTGTCTCTCTTCAGTTTAAACTAGCACCTGCAGTTCCGTCCTACACATTGGGTTTTCTCCGAGATCTTCGGTTTCCTCCCACACTCCCCACAGTCGTACAGGTTTGTAGGTTAATTGGCTTGGTCTAAATGTAAAATTGGCCCTCGGTGTGTGTCGGTGTGCGGAGATCACTGGTTGGGCCGATGGGCCTGTTTCCTTCGGCCCACCGAGTCCGCGCCGCCAGCGATCCCCGCACATTAACACTATCCTACACACAGTAGGGACATTTTTTTACATTTACCAAGCCAATTACCTACATACCTGTACGTCTGTGGGAGTGTGGGAGGAAACCGAAGATCTCGGAGAAAACCCACGCAGGTCACGGGGAGAACGTACAAACTCCGTACAGACAGCGCCCGTAGTCAGGATCGAACCTGAGTCTCCGGCGCTGCATTCGCTATAAGGCAGCAACTCTACCGCTGCACCACCGTTTAGAGGGGTATGGGCCAAATGCAGGCAGGTGGACTGGTGTAGATGGGGCAAGTTTGTCAGCATGGGCAAGTGGGCTGAAGGGCCTGTTTCCACACTGTGTCACTCTACGACACTCCCACTTGACCAGTAAAACATCTCCAGGATCAAGAGTATTTTATTGTCATATGTCCGAAACAGAACAATGAAATTCTTACCTGCAGCAGCTCGACAGTGCTAAACATACGTAAAATCCAGAATAAATAACAATTATAATTCAGTATATATATTAAAAAACAAGACAAACAGACAATAAATAGACAATAAAAGTGCGAAAGTCAAAATGATGCCCGTCCTATCTATATAGGAGAACGATCCCATGAATGAGTGGTTAGCATATGATGAGCATTTGACAGCACTGGGCCTGTACTCGCTGGAGTTTAGAAGGTTGAGGGGGGACCTCATTGAAACGTACAGAACAATGAAAGGCACAGATAGAGTGGGTGTGGAGAGGATGTTTCCACTGGTGGGAGAGTCTAGGACCAGAGGTCACAGCCTCAGAATTAAAGAAAAAGAGGTGAGGAGGAACCTCTTTAGTCAGAGGGTGGTGAATCTGTGGAACTCATTGCCACAGAGGGCTGTGGAGGCCAAGTCAGCGGATATTTTTAAGGCAGAGATGAGACAAATTCTTGATTAGAACGAGTGTCAAGGGTTGTCGGGAGAAGGCAGGAAAATGGGATTAGGAGGCCGAGATCAGCCATGATTGAATGGCAGAGTAGACTCGATGGGCCGAATGGCCTACTTCTACTCCTAGAACTTGCGAACTTGTAGTTCGGAGCAGTATTTGGAGGTTGTGGTGTTTAACAGCCTGATAGTTGTAGTGAAGAAGCTGTTCCTGAACCTGGACGTTACAGTTTTCAGGCTCCTGTACCTTCGTCCCGATGGCGGGAGTGGAAATGAGAGCGTGGCCAGGGTGGTGTGGGTCTCTGATGATGCTGGCTATGTTTTCGAGGCAGCCAGTCTTTAGACTCTAGAGATACAGTTTGGAAACAGGCCCTGCGGCCCACCGAGTCCACACTGAGCAGCGATCACTTCTTACGCTAACATTATCCTATACACTAGGAACAATTCACAATTTTTACGGAGGCCAATTAACCTACAAACCTGCAAGTCTTTTGAATGTGGGAGGAAACATGAGCACCCGGAGAAAACCCACATGGTCACCGGGAGAACGTACAAACACCGCACAGACAGCACCGGCAGTCAGGATGGAGCCCGGGTCTCTAGCGCTGTAAGGCAGCAACTCTACCGCTGCGCCACTCTGTAGATCCCTTTGATGGTGGGGAGGTCAGTACCCATGATGGACCGGGCAATGTTCACTACTTTGTGCAGTATTTGTTCCTGGGTGTTAATGTTGTCGAACCAGACCGCCCCTTAATCCATGGGAATACTTGTCCTGTTGATGGTACCTAGCATTAAATTTAAATCTAGAGACACAGCGCGGAAACAGGCCCCCTGGCCCACCGAGTCCGCGTCGACCAGCGATCCCCGCGCACTAACACTATCCGACACACACTGGGGACAATTTAACATTTATACCAAGCCAGTTAACCTGCAAACCTGCACGTCTTCGGAGTGTGGGAGGAAACCGGAGATCACGGAGAAAACCCACGCAGGTCACGGGAAGAAAGTACAAACTCTGTGCAGACAGCACCCGTAGTCAGGATCGAACCCGGGTCTCTGGCGCTGTGAGGCAGCAACTCTACCGCTGCGCCACCGTGCCACTGTCAGGGGACATTGTAATGATCTTGCATCGTACAGGTATTAATATAGAAAGTATGTTGGAACAAGAGAGCAGTACTGAACTACTATCTACTCCATTTCAGTTCAGTTTATTGTCACATGTACCGAGGTACAGTGAAAAGCTTTTGTTGCGTGCTAACCAGTCAGCGGAAAGACAACACACGATTACAATCGGGCCGTTCACCGTGTACAGTGGTGGAGTAACTGGACTGGTGTGCAGAGAGATGCCCTATTGATCTGGAGACATGACATCAAATCTTGGTGACTGGAGAATTTAAAGTCAAGAAATCGGATAAAAATAAATCTGGAATAAGAAGCTGATCTCAGTAATGGTGGAAGTGGGAGATTGTTGTAATCTGGCGTGCAAATATTCTTCAGTGATGGGAGTTTGCCCAGTCTGGTTTGTAAACGACTCCATTTACGGTTTAGTTTATTGTCACGTGTACCGAGGTACAGTGAAAAGCTTTTGTTGCGTGCTAACCAGTCAGCGGAAAGACTGTACACGATTACAATCAAGCCGTCCACAGTGTACAGATACATGATAAAGGGAATGATGTTTAGTGCAAGGTAAAGCCAGCAAAGTCCGATCAAAGATAGGCCGAGGGTCACCAATGAGGTAGATGGTAGTTCAGGACTGCTCTCTGGTTGTGGTGGGATGGTTCAGTTGCCTGATAACAGCCGGGAAGAAACTGTCCCTGAATCTGGAGGTGTGCGTTTTCACTCTTCTGTACCTTTTGCCCCATGGGAGAGGGGAGAGGAGGCCGTGTCACAGGGCGCCATTCCCCCATTCCCCCCTTTCCCCCCATTCCCATTCATAGATGGGAAAGGTTTTGTGGGATGCGTAGGTTTTCTTTGAGATCTTGTTGTGGTTCCCTGATCCTTGAAATTAAGACAGGCGACACGGAGAATTCTTCGAGAAGTTAAAAGCCTTTATTTGCAAACAACGGCTGGAACAATCAGGAAGCCAACCACCTGACTGCCCACTTAGTACATCGGGCAGTCTATGTTTATAGGATTATTCCAAACCTTATCTTCTTTGCAATACCTCATACCCACACTCCTTTCTTCAGTCATTCATTTCTTTGCAGTCACCCGTCTGACCCACCACCATTAAATCCCATTCAGTAATTTATCCTTATCTCAATGCTCACATCCCTTCATACTTCGCCTCCCTTATTTCCCTGCTAGTCCATCCCTCACATCCATTCATCACCCCAAGGCCTGTGTCTTTCCTTATCTCGCCACTATTATCTTTCATCCAAATGTAACAAGGTTACAGACAGTTGCAATGCACTAAAGTATAAAGAATGCCTACGCTGTTAAATTTTAATGGCTAATAATGATTACAGCAGTTACAATGTAATAAACTAATATACAAAATACAACAATCTTCGGTTACCTCCCACGCTCCAAAGACGTACAGGTTTGCAGGTTAATTGGCTTGGTGTAAATGTAAAATTGTCGCTAGTGTGTGTAGGATAGTGTTAGTGTGCGGGGATCGCAGGTCGGCACAGACGTGGTGGGCCGAAGGGCCCATTTCCGCGCTGTATCTCGAAGCTAAACTAAGCCAGAGTGGAGATACAACTTGACCATGTTCTAGCTGGCTGATAGAATGGGCCCATGGGGATGAATGGCCTTGCCAGAGTGGGGAGGGGGTGGGGGAGGATGGGGTTTATTGGATCAAGACGGGGAGGAAAGAGCCTTGGATGTGCCAGGCCTTTTCTTCATACTGGCAAGTTGCCCGGTGGTCTAATTGTGGACTAAAATATCAGATATCAGAGGCAAATCACAACCCAGGAACCAGGAAGGTTGCCAGAATTGATAATTTTATAATCAGAGTGGTTATGTCAGCGGTAACCGAGCCTTTGTTAAAGCCATTTCCATTTTGATGTCCCCATAAGGTTAATGTTTTGAACAAAGTAGCATTTATTTTGCTTTTTGAACTATTGGTACACGGCCTATTGAAAGAAAAGATTCAGAAAAAAAAGAAAGGCACAAAGTTGTGGAGTAACTTTGTTGTGGAGTTGTGGGTCAGGCTGCATCTGACTCCAGTTGTGGAGTTGTGGGTCAGGCTGCATCTGTGGAAAACATGGATTGGTGACGTTTTAGGTCGGGACCCTTCGACTGACTGATTGTAATCTGAAGAGCTGTTATCCACCTATCACTTGCCAGGCGTTGTCCCGTCACCATCTCTCTTCCAGCTTTCTCTTCCCCCAATACAATCGGTCTGAAGAAGGGTCCCGACCCATCACGTCACCTGTCCATGTCCTCCAGAGATGCTGCCTGACCCGCTGAGTTACTCCAGCACTTTGTGTCTATCTTCGGTGTAAACCAGCGTCTGCAGTTCTTTGTTTGTGCTGATGAATATGTGCGGTTATTTAGGAAGACATTTGTTACAAAACAGATGTCTAATCCAAATTTGTATTGAATCCATTTTCCTTTCTGAAGCTAAGTGAGGCATTAAGAACTGAAATGCCATCTTTCATATGGATATGCAGGGAAATGAGGGATTATGGGTGACATGCAGGTAGACCAGTGATGGGCTTGGCATTGTGGGCAGAAGGGCCTGTGCCTGAGCGGAGTTATTCCAGCACTTTCATAAGTTCATAAATGATAGGAGTAGAATTAGACCATTCGGCCCATCAAGTCTCCTCCGCCATTCAATCATGGCTGATCTATCTCTCCCTCCAAACCCCAATCTCCTCCCTTCTCCCCATAACCCCCGACACCCGTTCTAATCGAGAATCTACCTATCTCTGCCTTAAAAATATCCACTGACTTGGCCTCCACAGCCGTCTGTGGCAATGCGTTCCACGGATTCACCACCCTCTGACTAAAGAAATTCCTCCTCATCTCCATCCGACAGGAACGTCCTTTAATTCTGAGGCTGTGCCCTCTGGTCCTAGACTCTCCCACTAGTGGAAACATCCTCTCCACATCCACTATGTCCAGGCCTTTCACCATTTTGTGGGTTTAAGAAAAATGTAAACCAGCATCTGCAGTTCCTTGCATCTCTGACTCCACGGTGTGGATCTGTCCAGCTGAGACGCTTTTAGTTTGAGTCTTAGCTTGTTTTAGTTTAGTTTAGAGATACAGCGCAGAAACGGGCCCTTCGGCCCACCGAGTCCGCACCGACCAGCGATCCCCGCGCACTAACACTATCCTACACACACACACACTAGGGACAATTTACACTTGTACCAAGCCAATTAACCTACAAACCTGTACGTCTTTGGAGTGTGGGAGGACACCGAAGATCTCGGAGAAAACCCACGGAGGTCACGGGGAAACGTACAAACTCCGTACAGACAAGTACCTTCCTGCAGCATCCTCTAGGGCTCGGAGAATGCGACTGTGGGTTTGTGCATCAACCAGTTTCTTTGGTCATTAAAGGACCCAAGAACCTGGAGAACCTCAGCAGGTCAGGCAGCATCTCTGGAAAAACGGAGTAGGTGACGTTTCAGGTCGAGACTCTTCTTCAGGCAGAAGAGGAGGAGAAATTCTTCAAAGTAGGCATACCTGGTGGAGATTTCGCAGAAAAATGGTGCAGTAAAATGTAGACACAAGGAACTGCAGATGCTGGTGTACAAAAGAAGACGCAGAGTGCTGGAGTAACTCAGCGGGTCAGGCAGCATCTCTGGAGAACATGGATAGGTGACGTTTCTGGACGTAAAGTGGGGGGGGGGGAGGGGGATGGGTAACAAACCTGGGAGAGGGGAGGGGCAGGACAAGGTGTGGCAGGTAATAGGTGAACACAGGTGGGGAGAGAGGGGGTTTGATGGTCTGATAGTTGGAACAAAGGCCAGAGATTAAAACAGGTGTGAGATAAAAGGATTTAACAGCCGTGAGTTATGAAGCCAGAGGAAGGAATGGAGAGGGAGGGGAATAGATTCGAGTCCAGGTGGGCCACATGGACAGGGGGGAGGATTAGGGGGAGAAAGCAGGGGGGGAGGGGTTGTAGAGGTTACCTAAGACTGGAAAATCCACTGGAGAATTTGTGTGGCACGGTGGCGCAGCGGTAGAGTCGCTGCCTTACAGCGCCAGACACCAGGGTTCAATCTTGACCTCGGGTGCTGTCCGTACGGAGTTTGCACGTTCTCCCTGTGACCGCGTGGGTTTTCTCCGGGTGCTCCGGTTTCCTCCAAAACTCCAAAGACGTACAGGTTTGTAGGTTAATTGGTTTTTGGTAAAAGTTGTAACTTGTGAGTGGGATAGTGTTAGTGCGCGGGGATCGCTGGGCGGCAGGCCCGGACTCGCTGGGCCGTAGGGCCTGTATCTCCGAAGCCTGAAGTCACAGCTCGATTGCCTGGTCTGTTCATTAACCGACTTTCCATCCCCGGTCACAGACGCTGCCCGGTAACCATGGAGATGGCGTCGCTGAAGCGGCAGCTGCATAGCGTGCAGCGCAACGTGACGTTCCTGAAGGGGGAGCACATGGAGCTGCTGCATGGTCTGCACATGGAGATCCTGCAGCTGCAGAAACGCTGCACTGGTGAGTGTCTGCTGCACCACTCTGGGCCGCCAGCAGGGGGGGGGGGGGGAGCAGCCTGCGGGGGGGGGGGGGGGTGGGGAGAGAAGGAGGGGAGGGGGAGGGGGAGGGGGGGGAGTGTCTGCTGCTCCACTCTGGGCCGCCAGCAGGGGTGGGGGGGAGCAGCCTGCGGGGGGGGGGGTGGGGGGGGGGGAGAGAAGGAGGGGAGGGGGAGGGGGAGGGGGGGGAGTGTCTGCTGCTCCACTCTGGACCGCCAGCATGGGAGGGGGGGATAGCAGCCAGGGGGAGGGAGAGGGAGAGGGGGAGGGGGAGGGAGAGGGAGAGGGAGGGAGAGAGTGGAGGGGAGTTGGCGAAGAGAGGGGAGGGAGGAGAGAGTGAGGGGGGGCGGGAGAGAGGGGTAGGGAGATGGGGAAAAGAGGGGAGGGAGAGAGGGGAAGAGAGGTGAGCGGAGGGGGAGGGGGAGAGAGGAAGGAGAGGGGGGAGAGAGGGGAGAGAGGGGGGGAGAGAGGGGAGAGAGGGGGGGAAGAGAAGAGGGAGAGGGGGAAGGGGACAGGGGGAGGGAGGGGGAGAGGGAGAAGGCACTAAAGGTTGTTGCTTTCCGCTCTGTGTTTAGCTTTGCTGACGAAGGCAGAATCGCTCAGTGAAACAACATCTTAATTTTTTTAATTGCCCGGCCCCATCTGCCACAGTGTTGGTTGAATGATACTTTAATGTCGCATGTACCTAGATACAGTGAAATGCTTTGTTTGCATGCAACCTAGGCAGTACGTACACAAGTGTCGCCATGTGTTCATAAGTTATCGGAGGAGAATTAGGCCATTCGGCCCATCGAGTCTAGTCCGTCTTTCAATCATGGCTGATCTATCTTTCTCTCTCAACCCCATTCTCCTGCCTTCTCCCCCTAACCTCTGACGCCCGTACTAATCAAGAATCTATCTGTGGATCGACTGGGCTTGTATTCACTGGAATTTTGAAGGACGAGAAGGGATCTGATAGAAACATTTAAAATTCTTAAGGGATTGGACAGCCTAGATGCAAGAAAAATGTTCCCGATGTTGGGGGAGTTCAGAACCAGTAGTCACGGTTTAAGAATATGGGGTTGGCCATTTAGGATTGAGAAGAGGAAAAACATTTTCACCCAGAGAGTTGTGAATCTGTGGAATTCTCTGCCACAGAAGGCAGTGGAGGCCAATTCACTGGATGTCTTCAAGGGAAAGGGAAATCATGCTTGACTAATCTTCTGGAATTTTTTGAGGATGTCACTAGAAAAATGCACAGGGGAGAGCCGGTGGATGTGATGTACCTTGACTTTCAGAAAGCCTTTGACAAGGTCCCACATTTGAGATTAGTGGGCAAAATTAGAGCACATGGTATTGGGGGTAGGGTACTGACATGGATAGAAAATTGGTTGGCAGACAGAAATCAAAGAGTGGGGATAAATGGGTCCCTTTCAGAATGGCAGGTAGTAACTAGTGGGGTACTGCAAGGCTCGGTGCTGGGACCGTAGCTATTTACATTATACATTAATGACTTGGATGAAGGGATTAAAAGTAACATTAGCAAATTTGCAGATGATACAAAGCTGGGTGGCAGTGTAAACTGTGAGGAAGATGCTATGAGGTTGCAGGGTGACTTGGACAGGTTGTGTGAGTGGGCGGATGCATGGCAGATGCAGTTTAATGTGGATAAGTGTGAGGTTATCCACTTTGGTGGTAAGAATAGGAAGGCAGATTATTATCTGAATGGTGTCAAGTTAGGAAAAGGGGACATACAACGAGATCTGGGTGTCCTAGTGCATCAGTCACTGAAAGGAAGCATGCAGGTACAGCAGGCAGTGAAGAAAGCCAATGGAATGTTGGGCTTCATAACAAGAGGAGTTGAGTATAGGAGCAAAGAGGTCCTTCTGCAGTTGTACAGGGCCCTAGTGAGACCGCACCTGGAGTACTGTGTGCCGTTTTGGTCTCCAAATTTGAGGATTTTGTTCTCGATGGGCCGAATTTGAGAATATTCTTGCTATTGAGGGCGTGCAGCGTAGGTTTACTAGGTTAATTCCCGGAATGGCAGGACTGTCGTATGTTGAAAGACTGGAGCGACTAGGCTTGTATATACTGGAATTTAGAAGGATGAGAGGGGATTTTATTGAAACATATAAGATTATTAAGGGGTTGGACACGTTAGAGGCAGGAAACTTGTTCCCAATGTTGGGGGAGTCCAGAACCAGGGGCCACAGTTTAAGAATAAGGGGTAGGCCATTTAGAATGGAGATGAGGAAAAACATTTTCAGTCAGAGAGTTGTAAACCTGTGGAATTCTCTGCCTCAGAAGACAGTGGAGGCCAATTCTCGGAATACTTTCAAGAGAGAGCTAGATAGAGCTCTTAAGGATATCGGAGTCAGGGGGAGAAGGCAGGAACGGGGTACTGATTTTGGATGATCAGCCATGATCATATTGAATGGTGGTGCTGGCTCGAAGGGCCGAATGTTCTACTCCTGCACCTATTTTCTATGTTATCTCTGCCGTGAGAATATCCATTGACTTGACCTTCCTTCCTGCTCCTACATGACCATTGCCGCCTGGCTCTGCACCAAGAGTGCTGGAGGCCCAGTGGGAGAGTAGTCTTGCAGTGATCTCATCCAGCTCTCTGATACCGCCCGCCTGCTGAAACCGCATCAGTGGAGGGCAGGGGAAGAGGAGACAGTCTGTCTGATGGAGCGGCCATTAGTCGACTCCATCGATCGCCCAGCTCCCTGCAGCAGAGAACTCTGGGAATAGATTAAAAATAGACAGGGCGGCACAATGGCGCAGCGGTAGAGTTGCTGTCTTGCAGCACCAGAGACCCGGGTTCGATCCCGACTGCAGGTGCTGTCTGCACGGAGCTTTTACGTTCTCCCCGTGACCTGCGTGGGTTTTCTCCGAGATCTTCGGTTTCCTAAAGACACACAGGTTTGTAGGTTAATTGGCTTGGCGTAAATGTAAGTTGTCCCTTGTGTATGTAGGATAGTGTTAGTGTGCAGGGATTGTTGGTCAGTGCGGCCTCTGTGGGCCGAAGGGCCTGTTTCCGCGCTGTATCTCTTTTTTAAATTTTTTTTATTTAAAATATCTTATTTAAATTTTAACAGAACCCATACGTTATACATTTTACATTCCTTAGTAAACAATAGTCACTGACCTATAACTTCGATTATACACGTATTGTTCTGTATTTTCTCCCCTCCCCCCCACCCCCCCCCACCCCCCAGTTCAAAAGAAGGAAAAAGAAAAAGCAGAAGAAAGAAAGAAAAAGAAAAACCTGGAGTCCTGAGGGAGTCACTTCCGAGTAGTTTCTTTTTAAATTCTTGTTAGGTATCAAAGCAATCCTGAATTTAACTACTTCCTATTCTTAATCCTAGCTTTGCCATGAATGGGTTCCACACCTTCAAAAAGAAGTCATATCCATTTCTCAGATTATACGTTGCTTTTTCTAATGGGATACAACTCCGCATTTCTGCATGCCATCTTTCAAATCTTATTTCATTTTGTTCTTTCCATGTGACCGCAACACACTCTTTCCATGTGACCGCGCTGTATCTCTAAACTAAACTAAACTGAACAAAGTGCTGGTGTAACTCAGCGGGTCAGGCAGCACCTCTGGAGAGAAGGAACGGGTGACGTTTCAGGGTCGAGACCCTTCCTCAGACTAGGTTAACTGGGTGAGGTTAGGCAAGGCCTGATCGCGGTTGGGGTCAGGGGAGTGTGATATCCCACCCCCACCCCCTACACAGCGTTGAGGCTGAGAACTGAAACACGAAAGATGGACACAAAATGCTGGAGTAACTCAGCGGGTCAGGCAGCATCTCTGGAGAAAGGAAAAGGGGGACGTTTTGGGTCCCGATGCTGCCTGACCCGCTGAGTTACGCCAGCCTTCACTTTTTTACCTCACGTCCACTTAATGCGTATTCATTTGTTCTGTATCTCTCCATGTCACCTGTCCGTATCCCTCGTTCCCCACTCCCCTGACTCTCAGTCTGAAGAAGGGTCTCGACCCCAAATGTCACCTATTCCTTGTCTCCAGAAATGCTGCCAGACCCACTGAGTTAGTCCAGCTTTTTGTCTATCTTCGGCCTCCCCTCAACCTCCGGTGTTGGAGAGAAAACAAATCCGAGTCTATCCATCCTCTCCCTGTAGCTGAAACCCTCTAATCCAGGCATCATTCTGATAAACCTCCTCTGCCCCCTCTCCAAAGCATCTCACATCCTTCCTGTAATGGGGAACTGTAAAGATCTTATCAAAACGTATACGATTATTAAGGGGTTGGACACGTTAGAGGCAGGAAACATGTTCCCAATGTTGGGGGAGTCCAGAACAAAGGGCCACAGTTTAAGAATAAGGGGTAGGCCATTTAGAACTGAGATGAGGAAAAACTTTTTCAGTCAGAGAGTTGTGAATCTGTGGAATTCTCTGCCTCAGAAGGCAGTGGAGGCCAATTCTCTGAATGCATTCAAGAGAGAGCTAGATAGAGCTCTTAAGGATAGCGGAGTCAGGGGGTATGGGGAGAAGGCAGGAACGGGGTACTGATTGAGAATGATCAGCCATGATCACATTGAATGGCAGTGCTGGCTGGAAGGGCTGAATGGCCTCCTCCTGCACCTATTGTCTATTGTCTATTGAACAGAACTGCACGCAATACTCCAAATGCGGCCTAACTAAGGCCTAACATTGTGACTTCCTGACTCTTATATTCAATGCCTTTTTTACCAATTAATAATTCCCCAGAGTTACGCAGACTTCTGCAGAGACTAATTAACCTGCAGACCCATGGGATGTGTTTAATTTAGTTTTGAAATACAGCGTGGAAATAGGCCCTTCGGCCCACCGAGTCCATCCGATCACCGCATACACCAGGACTATTCGACACATCCAGGGACAATTTACAGAAGCCAATTAGCCTACAATTCCTGCACATCTTTGTGGGATGTGGGAGGAAACCGGAGCATCCGGAGAAAACCCACGTGGCCGCAGGGAGAACGTACAAACTCCGTGTGGATGGCACCCGCAGTCAGGATGGAACCCGGGTCTCCGGCGCTGTGAGGCAGCAGCTCTACCGTTGTACCGCCCTTAGTGCAGGGGAGGTTAACCGGAATGATGCCTGGATTCGGGGGGATTCGCCTCAGGGAGAGGTTGGGGCAGAGTTGGACTGTTTTCTCTGGAACGGCAGATGTTGAGGGGGGGACTTTAGAGATACAGAGCGGAAACCGGGCCTTCGGCCTACTGAGTCCCGACCGACTAGCGATCGACTAATGGAGTACTCTAGCACTATCCTACGCACCGGGTTCAATTTACAATTTTACTGAAGCCAATTAACTTACAAACCTGTACGTCTTTGGAGTGTGGGAGGAAACTTTGTACATACAGCAGCCGTAGTCAGCTTCAAGCCCAGGTCTCTGGCACTGTGCGGCAATAACTCTACCCATGAGGGATGATCTTATAGAGGTGCATAAGATCGCGAGTGGCGATTAGTGAATGGCCTGGGTAGAGTAGATGCGGAGAGGATGTTTCCACTAGTGGGAGAGTCTAGGACCAGAGGACACAGCCTCAGAATAAAAGGACGTGCCTTTAGAAAGGAGATGAGGAGGAATTTCTTTAGTCAGAGGGTGGTGAATCTGTGGAATTCATTGCCACCGAAGGCTGTGGAGGCCAAGTCAGTGGATATTTTTTAATAGGCAGAAATAGATAGGGCGGCACGGTAACGCAGCGGTAGAGTTGCTGCTTTACAGCGAATGCAGCGCCGGAGACTCGGGTTCGATCCTGACTACGGGTGCTGCACTGTAAGGAGTTTGTACGTTCTCCCCGTGACCTGCGTGGGTTTTCTCCGAGATCTTCGGTTTCCTCCCACACTCCAAAGACGTACAGGTTTGTAGGTTAATTGGCTTGGTAAAATGTAAAATTTGTCCCTAGTGTGTGTAGGATAGTGTTAATGTACGGGGATCGCTGGGCGGCGCGGACTTGGTGGGCCGAAAAGGCCTGTTTCCGCACTGTATATATATGATATGATATGATATGATTCTTCATTAGTACGGGTGTTAGGGGTTATGGGGAGAAGGCAGGAGAATGGGGTTGGGAGGGAGAGATAGATCAGCCATGATTGAATGGTGGAGTAGACTTGATGGGCCGAATGGCCTAATTCTGCTCTGATGATTTATGAACTTATAAGTGGAATAGATAAGGTAGATGCACAGAGTGTTTTACACAGGGTAGGGAAATCAACAACCAGAGGTCATATGTTTAAGGTGAGAAGGGAAAGATTTAATAGGAACCTGAGGGGCAAGTCTTTCATACACAGGGTGGTGGGTAAATGGAAGGACCTAGCAGAGGAGGTAGCTACGGCAGATAGGATCGCAATGTTTAAGAAACATTTAGACAGGTACATGGATAGGACAGGTTTCGAGGAATGTGGGCCAAGCACAGGCAGGTGGGACTCGTGTAGATGGGACATGTGGGTCGTTGTGAGCAAGTTGGACCGAAGGGCCTGTTTCCACGCTGTCTGACTGGAGACAACAACGTTTAATTGTCATATGTACCAACAACAAACAGATTGATGAAATTCTTACTTGCTGCAGCAGGACAGGCATGTAAACTGAATGGTCACAGATAAAATGTAACTTTAAAAAATCAATACATTAATAGCCCTAATTCTGGTGAAAAACGTAGAAACATAGAAAATGGGTTCGGCCCTTCGAGCCAGCACCGCCATTCATTGTGATCATGGCTGATCGTCCACAATCAGTAACTTGTGCCCAACTTCTCCCCATATCCCTTGATTCCACTAGCCCCCAGTATCATGGAGCCACCAACACATCGTCTGGCCAGACCAGGCCGACCTCTGCAACTCCGACCCAGTGCCGCTGCCAGGACAACGGACCTTTATGGCCAAGCTGAGACAAGCATGTGGTATAAATAGACAATAGACAATAGGTGCAGGAGGAGGCCATTCGGCCCTTCGAGCCAGCACCGCCATTCAATGTGATCATGGCTGATCATTCTCAATCAGTACCCCGTTCCTGCCTTCTCCACATACCCCCTGACTCCGCTATCCTTAAGAGCTCTATCTCGCTCTCTCTTGAATGCATTCAGAGAATTGGCCTCCACTGCCTTCTGAGGCAGAGAATTCCACAGATTCACAACGCTCTGACTGAAAAAGTTTTTCCTCATCTCCGTTCTAAATGGCCTACCCCTTATTCTTAAACTGTGGCCCCTTGTTCTGGACTTCCCCAACATTGGGAACATGTTTCCTGCCTCTAACGTGTCCAATCCCTTAATAATCTTATACGTTTCGATAAGATCCCCTCTCATCCTTCTAAATTCCAGTGTATACAAGCCTAGTCGCTCCAGTCTTTCAACATACGACAGTCCCGCCATTCCAGGAATTAACCTAGTAAACCTACGCTGCACGCCCTCAATAGCAAGAATATCCTTCCTCAAATTTGGAGACCAAAACTGCAGGTGCGGTCTCACTAGGGCTCTGTACAACTGCAGAAGGACCTCTTTGCTCTTATACTCAACTTCCCCTTGTTTAATTTTGGAGTGGAAAGGATACAAGATGGCGTCTAAAACGTGGAAGCTCCTCTCTAGGGACTCAGTGTGGGCTACAATCTTACACTTAGCGTGGCTGTGCCCAATGTACAACAGGATTGGCACTGAACTGAATGCAAAAAAATAATGTCATTGTACTTGGGGACAAGTGACAATGAAGTACCATTGAATAATTTAGGGTGGCAATTTATTTCGATCCCGACTGCAGGTGCTGTCTGTACGGAGTTTGTACGTTCTCCCCGTGACCCGCGTGGGTTTTCTTCAGTTTCCTCCCACACTCCAAAGACGTATAGGTTAATTGTCTTGGGTTTGTATACTTGGTATAAGTGTAAGTTGTCACTAGTATGCGTAGGATAGTGCTAGTGTTCGGGGATCACTGGTCGGCGTGGACTCAGTGGGCCGAAGGGCCTGTTTCGGCGCTGTATCTCTAAACTAAACTAAAATTGAGCTTCTTCCAAACAACCATGTGGGTCTGAACACGACAAAACACTAACCTAACTCTGAACTATGTTCCTCGAAGGACTTTGGGCCCTTTTGGCCCAAATGGCCTCACCTTTATTCTAAGACTGTGGCTCCAGATCCAGGGGCCACAGTCTTAGAATAAAGGGGAGGCCGTTTAAAACTGAGGTGAGAAGGAACTTTTTCACCCAGAATTTGTGGAATTCTCTGCCGCAGAGGGCAGTGGAGGCCAAATCACTGGATGAATTTAAGAGAGAGTTAGATAGAGCTCTGGGGGCTAGTGGAATCAAGGGATACGGGGAGAAGTTGGGCACAGGTTACTGATTGTGGATGATCAGCCATGATCACAATGAATGGCTCGAAGGGCCGAATGGCCTCCTCCTGCACCTATTTTCTATGTTTCTATGTTTCTATCTCTACACCAAACTAAACTCTACTTGTGACCCTCGGTGGAAAGGAGATTGCTTGGCAATGCCGCACTGAATCAGCATTGCTTCTTGCTTCTCGGCTCATTCCTGTCTGTACTCGATGTCAGTCAATAACTTACGGGCAGCTTAGCTCATGCTGTGCTCTGGAGTTCACATTACCACCGCACTACCTTGAGAATCTGATGACTTTGAAAGCCTGCCGTCCTCCCTGGCTGAAATCGGAGAACTTTCTTGGAAGCACTGATTTCCCCAGAGCTCGTGGTTCAGTTTAGCCCGGGAGCAAGACTCTGTGCAATCATCCTAAATGCTGGGCCATCTCAGCGGGACAGGCAGCATCTCTGGGGAGAAGGAATGGATGACGTTTTCAACGGCTTCAAGGTCTTTTATTGTCTCGTGTACCAATTAAGGTACAGTGATATGCGAATTACCATACAGCCATACGAAAAAAAAGCAACAAGGCACACAACTACATAAAAGTTAACATAAACATCCACCACTGCGGATTCCTCACTGTGATGGAAGGCAATAAAGTCTAAGCTTCTTCCCGCTTTATTCTCCCGCGATCGGGGCAGTTGAACCATCTGCAGCTGGCGATCGAAGCTTCCGCGTCAGGGCCGTCAATAGACAATAGACAATAGGTGCAGGAGGAGGCCATTCGGCCCCTTGAGCCAGCACCGCCTTTCAATGTGATCATGGCTGATCATTCTCAATCAGTACCCCGTTCCTGCCTTCTCCCCTGACTCCGCTATCCTTAAGAGCTCTATCTAGCTCTCTCTTGAATGCATTCAGAGAATTGGCCTCCACTGCCTTCTGAGGCAGAGAATTCCACAGATTCACAACTCTCTGACTGAAAAAGGTTTTCCTCGTCTCAGTTCTAAATGGCCTACCCCTTATTCTTAAACTGTGGGCCCAGGTTCTGGACTCCCCCAACATTGGGAACATGTTTCCTGCCTCTAACGTGTCCAACCCCTTAATAGGTCGAAGCTCCTACAGCTTGGAGCTCCTGAAGTCGGTCCCTAACCAGGGGCTGCGAGCTCCACGATGTTAAAGTCCACAGGCTCCGGCAGTTGGAGCTACGAGGTCGATCCCTGGCAAAGGGATCGCGAGCTCCACGATGCTAAAGTCCGCAGGCTGCCGCGGTTGGAGCTCCCGAAGTCGGTCTCCAGCAGAGGCTGCCAGCTCCTCGATGTTAGTCCGCAGTGCGGACGGAGATTTAAAAAAAGTTTCCCCCAACCCCCCCCCCCCCCACATAAAAGAAGCTAAAGAACACTAAAACATACATTTAACACGTACTATAAACAACAGAGAAGGAAGGGACAGACAGACTGTTGGTGAGGCAGCCATTGCTGGCGCCACCCGGTGGGGGTTTTGGGATCCGAAGAAACGACTCGACCTGAAACGTCACCCACAGTGAGGTTTGGAAAGTCTGACATGGGCAGGACCTACACAGTGTGAGAAGGAACTGCAGATGCCGGTTTAAACCGAAGACAGACACAAAATGCTGGAGTAACTCAGCGGGAAAGGCAGTATCTCTGGAGAGAAGGAATTGGTGACATTTTGGGTCGAGACCCTTCTTCAGACCCATACAGTGAATGGTAGAGCTCTGGGGAGTGGGGGGGAGTGTTGTCGAGCAGAGCGATCCAGGAGTCCAACTGTATAGTTCCTTGGAGGTGGGTTCACAGGCAGATAGGGTGGTCAAATAGGCTTTTTGCACATTCATTGAGAGTATTGAGTGTAGACGTTAGGAGGTCATGTTGCAGTTACGTAAAAAGGTGATGACGCCACATTTAGAGTATTGTGTTAGATGAAAGATGTTACCAGGTTGGAAAGGGTACAGAGAAGAATTACAAGGACTCAAAGCTGTGAGCTATAGGGAGAGGTTGAGTGGGCTGGGACTCTATTCCTTGGAGCGCAGGAAGATGAGGGATCATGAGAGGAATAGATCGGGTAGATGAACGAGTCTCTTGCCCGAAGAAACCCGAATCCTCAAATGGTGACTGCACCTCTTTCTAAGTTCATAAGTTCCAGGAACAGAATTAGGCCACTCGGCCCATCAAGTCCACTCCGCCATTCAATCATGGCTGATCTATCTCTCCCTCCTAACCCCATTCTCCTGCATTATCCCCATAGCCCCTGACACCCGTACTAATCAAGAATCTGTCAATAAAAATACTCAATGACTTGGCCTCCACACCCGTCTGTGGCAATGAATTCCACAGATTAACTGCCCTCTGACTGAAGAAGTTCCTCCTCACCTCCTTTCTAAAAGAGCGCCATTTAATTCTGAGGCTGTTACCTCTGGTCCTGGACTCTCGCACTAGTGGAAACATCGTCTCCACATCCACTCTTATCTGTGCCTTTCATTATTCTGTAAGTTTCAATGAGGTCCCCCCTCATTCTTCTAAACTCCAGTGAGTACAGGCCCAGTGCCGACAAACGCTCATCATAGGTTAACCCACTCATTCCCGGGATCATTCTTGTAAACCTCCTCTGGACCCTCTCCAGAGCCAGCACATCCTTCCTCTGATGCGGGGCCCAAATTTGCTCACGGTACTGAACAACTTCATTCCTGAGGTAATCGACCACTTCTGGTCTTTGCGTTGGAAGAGTTTCGGGAGCTTTGTGTCAGTGTACGGTTATATTGACCGTATATTACTTTGTCAGAGAGTATTAGAAGCTGGAGGCAATGTAGGAGCTTATTGAGTCCATGCCAAGTGCAAAATAAATACTTCAGCTAATTTTCCACAGCCCTGAGCTTAATTACTTCATCAGTTGGGAAAACAGGATGAGGGGTGGCAACTAGAGTTTAATTTAGATAAGTGTGAGGTGTTACATTTTGGGAAGGCAAACCCAGGACAGGACTTTCATAATGAACAGCAGGGCCTTGGTTAGTGTTGTAGCAGGTACCAGCGCAATGTTTAAGAAAGCAGATATTAGCGTAACGTTCAAGAAACATTTCGACTGGCACATGGATAGGATAGGTGTAGAGGGCATATGAGCCAAACGCAGACAGGTGGGACTAGGGTAAATGGGTCATGTCGGTCGGTGTGGGCAAGTTGGGCCAAAGGGCCTGTTTCCAAGCTGTGTGACTCTATGACTAGAGCAGAGGGATCTCGTAGTACAAATGCATTGTCCCCTGAAAATGGCGTCACAGGTAGATTGGGTGGTAAAGAAGGCTTTTGGCACGTTAACCCTCATCTGTCAGGACATTGAGTACAGACGTTGGGACGTAGAAACGTAGAAAATAGGTGCAGGAGTAGGCCATTCGACCCTTCGAGCCAGCACCGCCATTCAATATGATTATGGCTGATCATCCAGAATCAGTACCTTGATTCTGTTAGCCCTAAAAACAATATCTAACTCTCTCTTGAATTGGCCTCCACTGCCTTCTGTGGCAGAGAATTCCACAGATTCACAACACTCTGGGTGAAAATGTTTTTCCTTATCTCAGTCCTAAATGGCCTACCACTTTTTCTTAAACTGTGACCCCTGGTTCTGGACTCCCCCAACGTGGGGAACATTTTTCCTGCATCTAGCCTGTCCAATCCCTTAAGAATTTTATATGTTTCTATGAGATCCCCTCTCATCCTTCCAAATTCCAGTGAACATAAGCCCAGTCAATCCAGTTGTACAGTTGTACAAGTTGTTGGTGAGGCTGCAGTTAGAGTATTGAGTTGATTTTTTTTTTGTCAACCTGCTGGGGAGAGATGCCATTAAGATGGAAAGAATGCAGAGAAGATTTAGCAGGATGATGCCAGGACTCGAGGGCCTGAGCTACACGGAGAGATTGAGCAGGCTAGGACTTAGTTCTTGGAGTGCAGGAGGCTGAGGGGCGATCTTAGAGAAGTGTGTAAAATCATGAGGAGAATTTATGGGTCTGATATATTAGTTGAAAAATATATTTTTCCCGGGATAAGAAAATCAAGAACTAGAATTAGTAGGTTTCCAGACAACACTAGAGATGGCTGGGACTCTAGACTGTGAGGAAGGATGTCTAAGCATTCAGCGGGATATACACCGATCAGCCAAAACATTATGACCACTGACAGGCCCAGTGAATAACATTGATTATCTTGTTACAATGGCACCTGTCAAGGGGTGGGATATATTAGGCAGCAAGTGAACAGTCAGTTCTTGAAGTTGATGTGTTGGATGCAGGAGAAATGGGCAGGAGTAAAGACCTGAGCGACTTTGACAAGGGCCAAATTGTCATGGCCAGACGACTGGGTCAGAGCATCTCTGAAACGGCAAGGCTTGTGGGGCGCTCCCGGTCAGCAGTGGTGAGTACCTACCGACAGTGGTCCGAGGAGGGTCAAACCACAAACCGGCGACAGGCAGGGTGTTGGGCGCCCAAGGCTCATCGATGCGCGAGGGCAACGAAGGCTATCCCGTCTGGTCCGAACCGACAGAAGGTCGACTGTGGTACAAGTCACAGAAAATGTTAATGGTGGTCATGGGAGGAATGTGTCACAATACACAGTGCATCGCACCCTGCTGCGTATGGGGCTGCACACGGAGGACCAACAGCATATTCGGCGGGTGGTCATAATGTTTTGGCTCATCAGGTCAGAATGTTTTGGCTGATGTTAATGGCAAGGACCTTAACCGCATTGATGTACAGAGCGATCTTGGGGCCCAAGTGCACAGCTCCCTGAAAGTGGCATTTCAAGTGGTAGAGTGGTCAAGGTGGCATAAGGTGTGCTTACCCACTTTGCTCGGGGCTTTGAGCACAAGAGTCAGGAAGTCATGCTGCAGCTTTACTGGGCTTTGGTCAGGCCGCATTCGGAGTATTGGGTGCAGTTCTG
Source organism: Rhinoraja longicauda (assembly GCF_053455715.1). Taxonomy (NCBI): domain Eukaryota; kingdom Metazoa; phylum Chordata; class Chondrichthyes; order Rajiformes; family Arhynchobatidae; genus Rhinoraja; species Rhinoraja longicauda. Next base: position 30,434,202 of record NC_135978.1, on the reverse strand, counting down.
GTCGCCCCATTGCAGGAAGCTCGTGGGGGCTTTGGAGGGGGTGCAGAGGAGGTTTACCAAAACGCTGCCTGGATTAGGGGGCATGAACTATAAGGGGAGGGAGGTTGGACAGACTTGGACTGTTCTCTCTGGCACGCCGGCAGTGGAGGGGAGACCTGGTGGATAAAACGACGAGGGTCACAATCTTGTCCCCAGCGTGGAAATCGCAAAGACTGGAGGGCAGAGCTTCAAGGTGAAAGGGGCAGCGTTTAGAGGAGGTGTGCGGGCAAGTTTCCTACGCAGAGGGTGGTGGGTGCCTCGTACGTACGCACTGCCTGGGGTGGTGATGGAGGCAGATACCATCGTGACGTTTAGGAGAGTTTTAGGTAGGGAATGGAGGGGCACAAATCATTTGCGGGCAGATGAGATTAATTTGGCATTGTGTTCAGCTCAGACATTGAGGTCCGAGGGGCCTGTTCTTGTGATGCACTGCTCTACGGATTGTGCTCTAACCACCTGTACAGGTTTAAGGTGAGAGGGGGAAGATTTAATAGGAGCCTGAGAGGTAACGTTTTCATACAGGGGATGGTGGGTGTGTGGAACTATTTTAGGCAGGTACATAGAACATAGACCATAATACAGTACAGCACAGGTACAGGCCCTTCAGCCCACAATGTCTGTACTGAACATGGTGCCAAGACTAACTGCACGACCCATATCCCTCCATCCCCAGCACATCCATTTGCCTTTCTAAAAGTCTCTTAAATGCATCAGATAATTTGTTTGTTCCATTTGAAGCCGTTTGTTTCTTCACTGCAAATGTCTACGCTCTGACCTCCAGAGGACAATGGATGGTGACTATCCTTGAGGTAACCAGAGGTTTAGCTGAGGTTATTTTAGGTTAGTTTATGGTCAGTTTAGTTTAGAGATACTGCGCGGAAACAGGCCAACCCAGTCCGCGCCGACCAGCGATCCCCGTACACTAACACTACCCTGCGCACTAGGGTCAGTTTACAATCTTTAACAATACACTACAATATATCTTTATTGTCATTGTACAGGGGTACAACGAGATTGGGAATGCGCCTCCCATACGATGCAATAAATGAATTAGCTAGTCAGTAAAAATTTATACAACCCAGTGAAACAAAATTAGAAACAGATTTAAAACAGTATAAAGTTCAAGTAGATCTGTGCCGGTTCACTGTGCGATGTGACCATCCGGCTCAGCAGGACCGGTTCATAGCAGCTATAGCCCTGGGGATGAAGCTGTTCCTGAGTCTGGAGGTGCGGGCGTAGAAGGCCTTGTATCGTCTGCCCGATGGAAGGAGTTCGAGCAGTCCTTAGCAGGGGTGTGAGGAGTCTTTGTGGATGCTGGTGGCTTTTCTGAGGCATCGTGTGTTGTAGATGCCCTCCAAAGCTGGTAGCTGTGTTCCGATGGTCCTCTGAGGTCTATGGACTACCCGCTGAAGAGCTCTCCTCTCTGCCAAGCCAATTAGCCCACAAACGTGTACGTCTTCGGAGTGTGGAAGGAAAGCGGAGCACCCGGAGAAAACCCATGCAGGTCACGGGGAGAACGTACAAAGACAGCACCCAGGGTCAGGATCGGGGGGGGGGGGGGGAGGGTCAGGATGGAACCCGGCTCTCGGGCGCTGTGAGGCAGTAGCTCTACCGCTGCGCCACCGTGACGCCCTAAAGTCAAGCTGCAGTCTATCTGTGTCTATCTGCAGTTCCTTCCTAAACTGAAGTAAAGTTGTTGATTGCACCAATCCTGCAGCGGCCACTTCAGCACTGAGCAGACCGGGGCTGAATCTCAACGCCATCGTCCCTCTCCCCGCACTGTCTTCACAAACACTCATCCCTCACCCTCAGCCACCGCCTTTATGAGTCGGGCACTGAGATTTACACACGCAAAGGCTGAGCATTATCCTTCCTTTATTCACAAAATGCTGGAGTAACTCAGCAGGTCAGGCAGCGTCTCTGGAGAGAAGGAATGGGTGACGTTTTGGGTCGAGACCCTTCTTCAGACCCTTCTCCAGCATTTTGTGAATAAATACCTTCGATTTGTACCAGCATCTGCAGTTATTTTCTTACATTATCCTTCCTTTGTTCAGTGGGGGGAAGCCAGCCGACGATTATCGGCCCCTGCTGCTTTGTGAGGAGGCTTGTGACTGGAATGCATCATTGCCTCTCCCAGCTCCTGCCTCCTCATCAGTCCCAGTGCAGTGCAGGTTGAGATGCAATGATAACGCGAGTCCTGCCGCATGCTGCAGTTATACAGTGCGGAGAGATACATAGAAACATAGAAAATAGGTGCAGGAGTAGGCCATTCGGCCCTTCGAGCCTGCACCACCATTCAATATGATCATGGCTGATCATCCAACTCAGTAACCCGTACCTGCCTTCGCTCCATACCCCCTGATCCCTTTAGCCACAAGGGCCACATCTAACTCCCTCTTAAATATAACCAATGAACTGGCCTCAACTACCTTCTGTGGCAGAGAATTCCACAGACTCACCACTCTCTGTGTGAAGAAATGTTTTCTCATCTCGGTCCTAAAAGACTTCCCCCTTATCCTTAAGCTGTGACCCCTGGTTCTGGACTCCCCCAACATCGGGAACAATCTTCCCACATCTAGCCTCTCCAACCCCTTAAGAATTTTATATGTTTCAATAAGATCCCCCCTCAGTCTTCTAAATTCCAGCGAGTATAAGCCTAGTCTATCCAGTCTTTCCTCATATGTAAGTCCCGCCATCCCAGGGATCAATCTGGTGAACCTTCTCTGTACTCTCTCTAAGGCTAGAATGTCTTTCCTCAGGTTAGGAGACCAAAACTGTACACAATACTCCAGGTGCGGTCTCACCAAGCCCTGTACAGACCAGATGCCCTCCGAATCCATGCCCACCATCAACAACTCATTGACGCTAATCTTAAATGAATCCCATTTTAATCTCCCAATAACCCAGAGGGTGGCGCAGCGGTAGAGTTGCTGCCTTGCAGCGAATGCAGCGCCGGAGACTCAGGTTCGATGCTGACTACGGGCGCCGTCTGTACGGAGTTTGTACGTTCTCCCCGTGACCTGCGTGGGTTTTCTCCGAGATCTTCGGTTTCCTCCCACACTCTAAAGATGTGCAGGTATGTAGGTTAATTGGCTGGGCAAATGTAAAAATTGTCCCTAGTGGGTGTAGGATAGTGTTAGTGTGCGGGGATCGCTGGGCGGCGCGGACCCGGTGGGCCGAAGGGACTGTTTCTGCGCTGTATCTCTAAATCTAAAAAAAAATCTAACCCGAGTGTGGCGCGGTGGCGTAGAGTTGCTGCCTCACAGCGTCAGAGACCCAGGCTCGATCCTGACCTCGGGTGCTGTCTGTGCGGAGTTTGCACGTTCTCCCTTAGTCTGCATGGGTTTCCTCCCGCACTCCAAAGACGTACAGGTTTGTAGGCTAATTGGTCTCTGTAAATTGTCCCCTAGTGTGCGGGGAGTGAATGAGACAGTGGGATAACGTAGATCTAGTGTGAGCTGGTGATTGATGATCGGCGTGGACTCGGTGGATTGGACTCGAAGGGCCTGTTTCCAGGCTTTGTCCTTCAACCAGACTCTCCTCTCCTGCCTTGTCAAGTGAACCAGACTTGTATTATTGGCTTTTCCCCTGAAATCAATAGAGTTTGCACAGTTACTCTTGGCTCTCCGCGGTTAAAGAAAGTGTAGCATCAGTGTAGGAAATCTTGTAAATGGCTCAGCCTTCACCAAGCCGGGAACAGAACGTGATTCACAAAGGCTTTTCACGGTTCCCTGGGGGACCTCTTTTAGACTTTAGACTTCTGGTCTCTGTACATTGCCCCTGGTGTGTGGGGGGTGGATGAGAGAGTGGGATAACATGAATCTCGTGTGAACTGGTGATCGATGGTCGGCATGGACTTGGTGGGCGAAGGGACTTTCGACTTTAGAGATACAGTGCGGAAACCAAATCCGTACACTAGCAATATCCTACACACTTGGGACAACTTACAGTCTTTACAGAAGCTAATTAGCCTACAAACCTGAGGTGGACACAAAATGGTGGAGTAACTCAGCGGGTCAGGCAGCATCTCTGGGGAGAAGGAATGGGTGACGTTTCAGGTCGAGACCCTTCTTCAGACTGAGTTAACTCCAGCATTTTGTGTCTACCTTCGATTTTTAAACCAGCATCTGCAATTTTATTTCCTACACAACCTACAAACCTGCATGTCTTTGGAGTGTGGGAGGAAACCGAAGCACCCGGAGAAAACCCACGCAGGTCACGGGGATGGCAGGAACGTTTAAGAGAGTTTTCGATAGGCAGATGGATCTGCAGGGAATGGAGGAATATGGATTATATGAAAGCACATCAGAGCTGGGGGTTCTTGGCATCGTGGTCAGCACAGATTTTGTGGGCCGAAGGGCCTGGTCTTGAGCTGTACGGTTCCATGTTTTGTGACGTTTGAAGGACTACCACCTGTGAGGTGGCACGGTGGCATCGGGAGTGCTGCAAGAGGTCACCCCAGTCCCCCTCAAACCTAAATCATCGCTCGCATGAAGAGCGCAGTTGGCCGAGAAAGAGCAGCTCATCGTAATCCAGGGAGTCTTGTGGGAGGTGAAGCCATCACTCGGTGGCACAGTGGCGCTGCGGTAGATTAAGGGGCCCCCGGTTCGATCCTGACCACGGGTGCTGTCTGTCTGTACGGAGTTTGTACGTTCTCCCCGTGACCCGCGCAGGGTTTCCTTCGGCTTCCTCCCACATTCCAAGGACCTGCGGGTTTGTCGGTTAATTGGCTTCTGTAAATTGTCCCTAGTGTGCAGCATAAAACTAGTCTACCGGTCCCAGTGGGCCGAAGGGCCTTTTTCCACGCTGTATCTCTACTGTACTCCAAAGACGTACAGGTATGTAGGTTAATTGGCTGGGTAAATGTAAAAATTGTCCCTAGTGGGTGTAGGATAGTGTTAATGTACGGGGATCGCTGGGCGGCACGGACTTGGTGGGCCGAAAAGGCCTGTTTCCTGCTGTATGTGTATGGTATGGTATGGTATGGTATGGTATGGTATGGTATGTAGTGAAAAGCTTTGTAAAATCTAAATGTTAATGGTTCAGACTAGACGAGAGGTATAGTCTGAAGAAGGGTCTCGACCCGAAACGTCACCCATTCCTTCTCTCCTGAGATGCTGCCTGACCTGCTGAGTTACTCCAGCATTTTGTGAATAAATACCTTAGATGAGAGGTATAGGTCGGGTAGACGCACAGTCTCTTGCCCAGAGTAGAGGTATCTGAAGAAGGGTCTCGACCCGAAACGTCACCCATTCCTTCTCTCCCGAGATGCTGCCTGACCTGCTGAGTTACTCCAGCATTTTGTGAATAAATCAAGAACCAGAGGACAGGTTTATGGGGAGTGGGAGTGGGGGGGGGGGGGGGGGGGGGGGGGGTAAGATTTAATAGGAACCTGAGCGGTAACTTTTTCATACAAAGGGTGGTGGGTGTATGGAATGAGCTGCCGGAGGAGGTAGTTGAGGCAGGGACTATCGCAATGTCTAAGAAACATTTAGGCAGGTACACGGATAGGACAGGTTTAGAGAGATGTGGACCAAAGACAAGCAGGTGGGACTAGTGTAGATGGGACATGTTGGCCGGTGTGGGCAAGTGGGCCGAAGGGCCTGTTTCCGTGCTGTATCACTCTATGGCTCTATGACTGTGTTGTGTCCACACGAGGAAAGCCTCATCAACAGGACCACGGTTTTGACTTTTACACCTCATAAAAATGATCAATGTTATTGATGATGAAACTCCTTTGAAGCAATTCTTTAATTTCCAGTGGCATGGCTCAGCAAGTGTTGTGAGGTAGCAGAGACCAGAGCAAGAAGCTGGGAGATACCTAGATCACAACATGCCGAAACGATTCATTGCCATTTTAGACTCATGGTAGACCCGTGGAGTATCATTGATTGGACTTTGTCTTGCACTAAACGTTATTCACATTATTCCCTTTATCTTGTATCTGTCCGCTGTGGATGGGTCGATTGTAATCATGTATAGTCTTTCCGCTGACTGGTTTAATAGGAAGCCGAGGGGTAACCTTTTCACACAGAGGGTGGTAGGTGTATGGAACGAGCTGCCGGAGGGGTTTGAGTTGAATTTGAGTTTTGTTTATTGTCACGTGTACTGAGGTACAGTGAAAAGCTTGTGTTGTGTGCTAAACAGTCCGTGGAAAGACTATACATGATTACAATCGAGCCGTCTACAGTGTCCAGATACATGATAAAGGGAATAATGTGAATTACGTTTAGTGCAAGGTAAAGTCCAATCAATGATACTCCAAGGGTCTCCAATGAGGTAGGAGACTCATTGTCTCAGGACTGCTCTCTAGTTGTTGGTAAGATGGTTCAGTTGCCTGATAATGGCTGGGAAGAAACTGTCCCTGAATCTGGAGATTCTGCCCGATGGGAGAGGGGAGAAGAGGGAGTGACCAGGTTGCGACTCGCTATTGATTATGGAGGTAGTTCCACACACCCACCATCGTTTGTGTGAAAAACATCCGCCTCACATTCCTGTATAATCTTTCCCCCTTCACCTTAAACCTATGCCCTTTGGTTCATGATTCCCCTACCCTGGGTAAAAGCCTCAGTACATTCACACTAAAGCTATTCCCCTCATGATTTTATACCCCTCTATAGGATCAACCCTCAGCCTGTGCTCTCAGGAATGGAAATCCCAGTCAACCCAACCTCTCCCCATAGCTCAGGCCCTCGAGTCCTGGCAACATCCTCGTAAATCTTCATGGGGTTGAGAGGGAAAGATAGATCAGCCATGATTGAATGGCGGAGTAGATTTGATGGGCCAAACAGCCTCATTCGGTTCCTATAACGTATGAATTGGTTTTACAAACCTGCGACATTTTCATCTATCAGATGGTTAATTTAACTACTCCCTCAACAACTAGAGAGCGGTCCTGAGCTATCTCATTGGAGACCCTTGGACTATCTTTGATTGGACTTTTCTGCGCTTTATCTTGCACTAAACGTTATTCACCTTATTCCCTTTATCGTGTATCTTGTACAGTGTGGACCACTCGATTGACAATAGACAATAGGTGCAGGAGGAGGCCATTCGGCCCTTCGAGCCAGCACCGCCATTCAATGTGATCATGGCTGATCATTCACAATCAGTACCCCGTTCCTGCCTTCTCCGCATACCCCCTGACTCCGCTATCCCTAAGAGCTCTATCTAGTTCTCTCTTGAACGCATTCAGAGAATTGGCCTCCACTGCCTTCTGAGGCAGTGAATTCCACAGATTCACAACTCTCTGACTGAAAAAGTTTTTCCTCATCTCCGTTCTAAATGGCCTACCCCTTATTCTTAAACTATGGCAAACACGTATTGTCTTTCCGCTGACTGGTTAGCACGCAACAAAAGGTTTTCACTGTAACTCGGTACACGTGACAATAAACTAAACTACCATTTTGCTAACATAATTGCAGGCCATAAAAATGTTCTTGCAGTTTTTGGAACATATTTTATTTGCTTCAGGAAACTTAGCTGTGTGATAATTTTTCTGTGAAGTACCTGAATTTATTTGCCCACAGATGTCAGGGGTTACAGGGAGAAGGCAGGAGAATGGGGTTGAGAGGGAGAGATAGATCAGCCATGATTGAATGGCAGAGTAGTCTTGATGGGCCGAGTGGCCAAATTCTGCTCCTATCACATGAATCTCCATGTCGTTTTCCTCTGCAGTCTTCCTACACTGTGAGGAGTATCACGTTTAAACCTTATTGAATCAGAATGATCAGCAATACTGTTCAATAGAGCAAGAGGAGACGGAAATCATTGAAAATCATAGGGTGGCACGGTGGCGCAGCGGTAGAGTTTAGATTTAGATTTTTAGATTTAGAGATACAGCGCGGAAACAGGCCCTTCGGCCCACCGGGTCCGCGCCACCCAGCAATCCCCGCACATTAACACTATCCTACACACACTAGGGACAATTTTTACATTTACCCAGTCAATTAACCTACATACCTGTACGTCTTTGGAGTGTGGGAGGAAACCGAAGATCTCGGAGAAAACCCACGCGGGCCACGGGGAAAACGTACAAACTCCGTACAGACGGCGCCCATAGTCAGGATCGAACCTGAGTCTCCGGCGCCGCATTCGCTGTAAGGCGGCAACTCTACCGCTGCGCCACCATGCTGCCTTACAGCCCTTGCAGCGCCGGAAACCCGGGTTCGATCCCGACTACGGGTGCTGTCTGTACGGAGTTTGTACGTTCTCCCCGTGACCTGCGTGGGTTTTCTCCGAGATATTCATTTTCCTCCCACACTCTAAAGACGTACAGGTATGTAGGTTAATTGGCTTGGTAAATGTAAAACATTGTTGCGAGTGTGTGGAGGATAGTGTTAATGTGCGGGAATCGCAGGCCAGCGCGGACCCGGTGGGCTGAAGGGCCTGTTTCTGCGCTGTATGTCTGAACTAAACTAAACTACATCCCTTCCTCCGGCTTCACATTTCTTATGTCTCCTTTTGTCTCCTTTTCATCTTTGGCCTTTGTCCACCCATCTGCCAATTAACCCCCCCCCCCCCCCTCCCCCCACCTGACCTTTATCCACCTATCACTCGAAGGTAGACACAAAATGCTGGAGTAACTCAGCGGGTCAGGCAGCATCTCTGGAGACAAGGAATGGACGTCGCTTCGGGTCGAGACGCTTCTTCGGACTGATCTCTGCACCCATCACTCACCAGGCTTTGTCCCATCCTCACCACTCTTCCAGCTTTCCACCTCCTTTACAATCGGAATGGTCACGACCCAAAATATCACCGATCCATGTTCTCCAGCGATGCTGCCTGACCCGCTGAGTTACTCCGGCACTTTGCGAACAGGTGATCAATGGTCGGCGTGGACCCAATGGGCCGAGGGGCCTGTTTCCATGCTGTATCTTTCAATCAGTCAAAGTAAAAGTGTGGAGCTCATTGCCACAGAAGGCTGTGGAGGCCATCAATGGATATTTTTAAGGTAGAGATAGATAGATTCTTGAATTGTATGGGCGTTAGAGGTTATGGGGAGAAGGCAGGAGAATGGGGTTAGGAGGGAGAGATAGATCAGCCATGATTGAATGGCGGAGCAGACTTGATGGCCCAAATGGCCTCATTCCACTCCTAGAAATTATGCACATGAATTGGTTTGACAAATCTACAACATTTTAATCTGACAAGTTGGCTCATTTGACAACTCTATCAACAACTGGAGAGCAGTCCTGGGCTTCTATTCACCTCATTGGAGATTTTTTAGATTTAGATTTAGAGATACAGTGCGGAAACAGGCCCTTCAGCCCACCGAGTCCGCGCCGCCCAGCGATCCCCGCACATTAACACTATTTTACACACACTAGGGACAATTTTTACATATTACCCAGCCAATTAACCTACATACCTGTACGTCTTTGGAGTGTGGGAGGAAACCGAAGATCTGGGAGAAAACCCACGCAGGTCACGGGGAGAACGTACAAACTCCTGAGTCTCCGGCGCTGCATTCGCTGTAAGGCAGCAACTCTACCGCTGCATCAGACTATCTTTGATCTTTGATCTAACTTGACTGGACTTTTATCTTGCACTGAACGCTATTCCCTTTGTCATGTATCTGTACACTGTGGACGGCTCGACTGTAATCATGTGTTGTCTTTCCGCCTGCTGGTTAGCACGCAACAAAAGCTTTTCACTGTACCTCGCTCGGTACACGTGACCATAAACTAAACTCAACTCATTTAGTGAAAATCCTGTAATTGCAGGCCATGAAATCTTTCTTGCAGTTCTTGGAACGTATTCGACTTGCGTCAGGAATACTGTGAGCTGGAACTCAGCTGTAAAGGCATGAACTTACTTGCTCATGGGTGTCAGGGGTTTACGGGGAGAAGGCAGGAGAATGGGGTCGAGAGGGAAAGATAGATCGTCCATGATTGAATGGCGGAGAAGACTTGATGGGCCGAATGGCCTAATTCTGCTCCTGGAACTTATGAGCATGAAATTACCTAATCCTCTCCTATCTTTAGTTTTCTCAAGTTGATCACTTCCACAAAATGGCATCACATACTCTCAGGAGCTGTGTTCACTGTTTCAAACAAGTCACTATGCTTAGAAGGATGAGAGGGGATCTCACAGAGACGTATAAAAATTATGAAAGGACTGAACAAGCTAGATGCAGGAAAAATGTTCCCAATGTTGGGGGAGTCCAGAACCAGGGGCCACACAGTCTAAGAATAAAGGGGAGGCCATTTAAAACTGAGGTGAGAAAAAACTTTTTCACCCAGAGAGTTGTGAATTTGTGGAATTCTCTGCCACAGAAGGCAGTGGAGGCCAGTTCACTGGATGAATTTAAGACAGAGTTCTAGGGGCTAGTGAAATCAAGGGATATGGGGAGAAGGCAGGCACGGGTTACTGATAGTGGATGATCAGCCATGATCACAATGAATGGCGGTGCTGGCTCGAAGGGCCGAATGGCCTCCTCCTGCACCTATTTTTTATGTTTCTATGATTTACATTTATAACTCAAGCAGGAAGCCTTAAATGGTGGATATAGTCATTGTATGCCAGTAACATTGAAGCAGACATAAATATAGGGTCGACACAAAATGCTGGAACCTTCAGACTGAAGAAGGGTCTCGACCTGAAACGTCACCCATTCCTTCTCTCCAGAGATGCTGCTTGTCCCGTTGAGTTACTCCAGCGTTTTGTGTCTATCTTTGATTTAAACCAGCGTCTGCAGTTCCTTCCTGAACGTAAATATAGGGTCTCTTGGCAGTAAGGTAAGTAAGTAAGGACAGTCAGTCCAAAGAGGTTTTATTTGACTCCTCTGGGAATCAGGCCGTCTGATCTCTGCTCTTGCCTGTATTTTGCAGAACTGACATGTGAGCTGACAGAAAAGTCGTCTAAACATGGCCAGCCAGGTAAGAGAATCTCCCACTGTTCACCTGGAGCGGGTACGTGACATACCAGGAGCATGGATCTGCCTGCAGAGTTTGGTGCTGTGGGGGAAACATTGGCCTTGGGAAGCAGTCATAGAGTCCCACAGCGTGGAAACAGGCCCAACTTGCCCACACCGACCAACATGTCCCATCCACACTAGTCCCACCCGCCTGCGCTCGGCCCATATCTCTCCAAACCTGTCCTATCCATGCATCTGTCTAAATGTTACTTACACGTTGTGATAGTACCTGCCTCAACTACCTCCCCCCACAGCCTGTTCCATACACCCACCGCGATTTTAACACAAAGAGCTCCTCCTGCTCCTCTACCTTATGAACATGAACTGTAGCCGGTTTAGCTTAGAGATACAGCGTGGAAACAGGCCCTTCAGCCACCAGCGATCCCCGCACATTAACACTATCCTACACACACTAGGGACAATCTACACATGCACTGAACCAATTAACCTACATACCTGCGCGTCTTTGGAGTGTGGGAGGAAACCGAAGATCTCGTAGAAAACCCACGCAGGTCACGGGGAGAACGTACAAACTCCGTACAGACAGCACCCGGAGTGGGGATGGAACCCGGGTCTCAGGCGCTGCATTCGCTGTAAGGCGGCAACTCTACTGCTGCGCCACCGTGCTGGTGCCCAGGGCAAGACAACCCTTTGTCCACAGCAATGAATCCCATCACCTGCTCTGCACCTCACCACTGACTGTGGGATCTTGCTGTGTACAAAATGGCTGATGTTTCATCTACTCTTCAGACTTTCGTTTGCGAAGCACTTTGAGATTTGCTTCCCCCACCCCACCCCCAGCCCCCCCCCCTAGCCCCCCCCCAGCCCCCCCCTAGCCCCCCCCCCCAGCCTCCCCCCTTGCCCCACCCCCAGCCCCACCCCCAGCCCCACCCCCAGCCCCACCCCCAGCCCCACCCCCAGCCCCACCCCCAGCCCACCCCCAGCCCCACCCCCAGCCCACCCCCAGCCCCACCACCAGCCCCACCCCCAGCCCCACCCCTAGCCCCACCCCCAGCCCCACCTCCCCCACCCCCAGCCCCGCCCCTAGCCCCACCCCCAGCCCCAGCCCCACCTCCCCCCCCCCTAGCCCCCCCCCAGCCCCCCCCTAGCCCCCCCCCCCAGCCTCCCCCCTTGCCCCACCCCCAGCCCCACCCCCAGCCCCACCCCCAGCCCCACCCCCAGCCCCACCCCCAGCCCCACCCCCAGCCCACCCCCAGCCCCACCCCCAGCCCCACCCCCAGCCCACCCCCAGCCCCACCCCCAGCCCACCCCCAGCCCCACCACCAGCCCCACCCCCAGCCCCACCCCTAGCCCCACCCCCAGCCCCACCTCCCCCACCCCCAGCCCCGCCCCTAGCCCCACCCCCAGCCCCAGCCCCACCTCCCCCACCCCCAGCCCCACCCCCAGCCCCAGCCCCAGCGAGGTATTGAAAGGTTTTTCTTGAGTTTCGAGACACAGCGCAGAAACAGGCCCCTTGGCCCATGTGGACCAACGATCACACTGCAGACTAACAGAATCCCACATCCTGGAGACAATGTACAATTGTATCGAACCCAATTAACCTCCAAACCCGTTCGCCTTTGGAGTGTGGGAGGAATCCACCCAGGGAAAACCCACGGGGAGAACGTACAAACTCTGTACAGACAGCACCCGTAGTCAGGATCGAACCGGGGTCTCTCGCTGGCGCAGTGAGGCAACAACTCTACCGCTATGCCACCGTGCCACCCTATAGCGAGCATGAACCTGTCTCACTGGAGCTGTGTGCGGTAGATTTTAATACTTCTCTGCACAGGTTGAACTGAGGGAAGAGAAAACAACAGAACATCCACTATCCCCCAGATGATGGTGCTGATCCAATTACACCTGGAAAATCATCACCAGCAGTGACATTAGATGACAGAGTCCCGGGAGAAACCTCGTCATCGATTAGCCTCAGCAATGGAACCCATAACCTTCACAATAATTCACACGGTGGCGCAGCTGGCTCACAGCGCCAGAGACCCGGCTTCCATCCTGACCTGGCCACTGTCTGCCAGTGTGGAGTTTGCACGTTCTCCCTGTGACGGTGTGGCTTTCCTCCGGGTGCTCCGGTTTCCTCCCACATCCCACAGCCGTCCGGGTTGATTCAGGTTGTGGGATAATTGGCTTCTACAAAATTGCCCCCCTAGTGTGCAGGGAGTGGTCGAGACAGTGGGGTAACGTAGAACTGGTGTGAACGGGCGATCGATGGTCGGCATGGACTCGGTGGGCCGAAGGGCCTGTTGCTCTGCTGTGTCCTTCCATGACGTGGATTCATGGTACACTTTCCTTCATGGGGGGGTGGTTCCCTTCAAGGAACAGTACCAGGTTTGTAGGCTAATTGGCTGGGTAAAATTGTAAATTGCCCCGCGTGTGTGCAGAACAGTGTTAGTGTGCGGGGATCGCTGGTCGGCGCGGACTCGGTGGGCCGAAGGGCCTGTTACCACTCTGTATCTCTAAATTAAACTAAACTAAAATTAACTGTATCAGATTCAGGATGAAAAGCAATGTTTATGAATAAATGGTCAAACATTAGAGGGTTCCAGGATCGGCAGTGTGAAGCCTGCTTTAGTTCAGGGGTTTAAAAGGCATTTAGACGTAGGCCTGGACTGGCTGGAGATTTTATTTCTACTGAGGGTCCTAAGGGCCTCAATCTAACTAATTCACTGGACCCCACCAGTACAGGCAGTGGAGGCCAATTCTCTGAATGCATTCAAGAGAGAGCTGGATAGAGCTCTTAAGGATAGCGGAGTCACGGGGTATGGGGAGAAGGCAGGAACAGGGTACTGATTGAGAATGATCAGCCATGATCGCATTGAATGGCGGTGCTGACTCGAAGGGCCGAATGGCCTCCTCCTGCACCTATTGTCTATTGTCTATTGTCTATTGTCAGTCTAGTTTAGTTTAGAGATACAGTGTGGAAACAAGGCCCTGAGACTATGCTGACCAGCGAACCCCTGTACGCCAGTTCCATCCCACACCCTAGGGACAATTTACAGAAGCCAATTCGCCCACAAGGCCGCACGTCTTTGGAATGTGGAAAGAAACCGGAGAAAACTCGTGAAATCACGGGGATAACGTGCAAACGCCGCTCAGACAGCAACCGTAGTCGGGATCGAACCCGGGTCTCCGGCGCCGTGAGGCAGCAACTCTACCGCTGCGCCACCGTAACACCCTAGGAAATGAGGCACTGACTTGACTCTTCCCTCAGCATTGCGGACATAATCCCCTCACCCCTCACCCCCCCCCCCCCCACCCCTCCTCAACTCTCCATCACAGTAGTGTGATTGCTACCCCATCCAATCAGTAGTAAATAGTCATCGAGTCATACAGCATGGAAACAGGCCCCTCGGCCCAACTTGCCCATACCAACCAAGATGCCTCATCTACACTAGCCCGTGTTGGGCCCATATCCCTCTAAACCTTTCCAATCCATGTACCTGTCCAAATGGCTTTTCAATGTAGTTATAGTCCCTACCTCAACTACCTCCTCTTGTAGCATTTATGTTCCATACACCCACCGCCCTTTGTGTGAAAAGGTTATGCCCTCAGATTCCTATTGAATCTTTTCCCTCTCACCTTAAACCCATGTCCTCTGTTTCTTGATTCCCCTACTCTGGGTATTCATCATATTTGTTCCTCTCATGATCTTGCACACCTCTATGTGATTGCTCCTCAGCCTCCCAGCATTCCAAGGAATATAGTCCTCAGCCGGCCCAGCCTCTCGCTATAGCTCAGGCCTGCGAGTCCTGGCAACATCCTCGTAAATATCCCCCGCACTCTTTCCAGCTGATGTGGCAGAGCACGGAGAGCCCCTGGCTGCAAAGAACATTTTAAGGTCATAAGGAAGACGAGCAGAATTAGGCCATTCAGCCCATCAAGTCTAAGCCACCATTCAATCATGGCTGATCTTATTCTCCTTCAATGCCCCATTCTACTGCCTTCTTTCCATAACCCCTGACAGCCGCACTAATCAAGAATCTATCTATCTCTGCCTTAAAAATATCCACTGACATAGAAGCAGAGAAACATAGAAAATAGGTGCAGGAGGAGGCCATTTGGCCCTTCGAGCCAGCACCGCCATTCATTGTGATCATGGCTGATCATCCACAATCAGTAACCCGTGCCTGCCTTCTCCCCATATCCCTTGATTCCACTAGTCCCTCGAGCTCTATCTACCTCGCATTTAAATTCATCCAGTGATTTGTCCTCCACTGCCCTCTGTGGCAGAGAATTCCACAAATTCACAACTCTCTGGGTGAAAAGGTTTCTTCTCACCTCGGTTTTAAATGGCCTCCCCTTTATTCTTAGACTGTGTCCCCTGGTACTGGACTCCCCCAACATTGGGAACTTGGCCTCCACAGCCTTCTGTGGCAAATAATTCCACAGATTCACCACCCTCTGACTAAATAAATTTCTCCTCATCTCCTTCCAAAAGGAACGTCCTTTAATTCTGAGGTTGTGACCTTTAGTTCGAGACTCTCCCACTAGTGGAAACACCCTCTCCACATCCACTCTTCTGGGTGAATTCGAGTAAGGATTTCCAGTTGTGGCCACTGGTTAAACAAAATGTGGGATAACATAGAACTAGTGTGAACGGGTGTGTTTGTGTGGTCGGCGTGGACTCAGGGGGCCGAAGGGCCTGTTTCCATGTTGTACCTTTTGAATCAAAAATGATTGTAACATTGTAATGTACAATTTTAGGTAACTACATCTTCTTTTCTACCCTTCAACCTTTAGACCTTTACTTTTTAGACTTTAGAGATACAGCGCGGAAACAGGCCCTTCGGCCCACCGCATCCGTGCTGACCAGCAATCACCCCGTACACTAACACTATCCTGTACACTAGGGACAATTTGCAATTTTACCAAAGCCAATTAGCCTACATACTTAATACCACAGCATCCAATGTAGTCTTTCCTTGAGTGCATGTCTGCGTTTTGGCAGGAGGGAAGTTTACAGCTAAATATACAAAACACTGGCAGGATGAGTTGTTGTCAGGTATTTTTAATCCTTTTACTGAGAAATTGGAGCGGGGACGATCCTGCAAGTCTTTGGAGTGCGGGAAGAAACCGGAGCACCCGGAGAAAACCCACGCGGTCACAGGGAGAACGTGCAGACTCGGCGCAGACAGCGCCCGCCCGCGGTCAGGATGGAACCCGGGTCTCTGGCGCCGTGAGGCAGCAACTCTACCGCCGCGCCCTCTGTGGTCTCAGCTGTCCACTGCTCCCCTTGCATCAAACGTGGCGCAAGTACAGAAGCAATGCTTTGGCGTGAAGCCAAGTTACCGCGGCGACTCGTTTCATAAAGGCTTCTTATTCTTTCCAGTAACTTTAGCTCTCCATTCCTCAAGATGTCCAGCTCCACTCTGTCTCAGGAGGCCTCTCCCTAACCTGAAGATGGAAGGTCATCCTCCCACCCCCTGGCCCCTCCCACCTACATCCCCTCCTCTGGCTTCACAATTCACTCCTCTTCGGCCCTCAGCTCACACTTTTCGTCTCTTCATCTCTGGCCTTTGTCCAACCATCTGCCTGTTAACAATTCTCCCTCACCTGTACCCACCTATCACTCGCCAGGATTGGCCTACCCCCACCTCTCCTCCAGCTTCCCCCCCCCCCTCCCTCCTCACCATGATGGGGCCTGTTTCTACGCAGTGTGACTCTAATCAGTGTGAAGGCATCACCTTCCCATTCACTGTCAGAGTGAGGCCACACACTAATTGGAGGAACAGCATCTCATATTTCGCTTTGGCAGCCAACAACCCCAGCGGTATGAATATTGATTTCTTTGATTGCAAGCAATCACTGCATTTCCTTTCACCCCACCCTAGTCATCCTACTAGTTGCACTGTTCGCATCCCTGTATCCCCTCGTTATCACCTCTTCCCCAGCCAACAATGGACCATTGTGGGCTCCACCCTTCCTTGGCCGACTGTCGCGGAGCCCTGCTTTGCAGGAAAAATATTCCCGATGTTGGGGGAGTCCAGAACCAGGGGCCACAGTCTAAGAATAAAGGGGAGGCCATTTAAAACTGAGGTGAGAAGAAACTTTTTCACCCAGAGAGTTGTGAATTTGTGGAATTCTCTGCCACAGAGGGCAGTGGAGGCCAATTCACTGGACAAATTTAAAAGAGAGTTAAATAGAGTTAGCGGGTATGGGGAGAAGGCCGGCACGGGTTACTGATTGTGGATGATCAGCCATGATCACAATGAATGGTGGTGCTGGCTCGAAGGGCCAAATGGCCTCCTCCTGCACCTATTTTCTATGTTTCTATCTATGTTTCTATGTTTTGGCTTTTTCCTACCTCCTGTCCCACCCCTTCCCCACTACATTCAGCATGAAGAAGGGTCCCGACCCAAAACGTCGCCTATCCATGTTCTCCAGAGATGCTGCCTGACCCGCTGAGTTACTCCAGCACTCTGTGAAACGTCACCTATCCATGTTCTCCAGAGATGCTGCCTGACCCGCTGAGTTACTCCAGCACTCTGTGAAACGTCACCTATCCATGTTCTCCAGAGATGCTGCCTGACCCGCTGAGTTACTCCAGCACTCTGTGTCCTTTTTTTCTCTTATATTAATCTTCAATATGCGCACACCAATCGAAAATTATCCGAGCTGGTCTGTGCTTCTAGGATTTCACAGGATCTGTAAGGGTTATCAGAATGAACTGGATAAATACTGCTGCCTTGACTAAAGTTCCTTTTCCACTAGCACATAATGCAATCTAAGACCCATGAAACGGTGCACGCCAAAGGATTTATGTGTACCAGAAGCATTTTAATCATAGCTATTTATTTCTGTGAGCACTCAGGGGAAATCTCGCTTGATTCATTACTAAAAAGCAAAAGATTACAAAGTTGAAACAAGGAATTGGGAAACAAAGAACAGGGCGGCACGGTGGCGCAGCGGTAGAGTTGCTGCCTTACAGTGCTTGCAGTGCCAAAAGCCCGGATCGATCCAGGCTATGGGTGCTTGTCTGTACGGAGTTTGTACGTTCTCCCCGTGACCTGCGTGGGTTTTCTCCGAGATCTTTGGTTCCCTCCAACGTTCCAAAGACGTGCAGGTTTGTCGGTCAATTGGCTTGACATAAATCTAAAAATTGTCCCTAGTGTAAGACAGTGTCAATGTGCAGGGATTGCTGGTCAGTGCGGACTCGGTGGGCCGAAGGGCCTGTTTCCACACTAAATTTAATTGAAAGATACAGCATTAGATTTGTTGTTTCACGGCGCCAGAGACCCGGGTTCGATCCTGACTACGGGTGCTGTCTGTCTGGAGCTTATACGTTCTCCCTGCGACCGCGTGGGTTTCCTCCGGGTGTTCTGGTTTCCTCTCACACTCCAAAGTCGTGCAGGTTTTCCAGGTTAAGTGGCTTCTGTAAATTGCCCCTAGTGTGTAGCATAGAACTAGTGCACAGGGGATTGCTGGTCAGCAAGGACTCGGTGTGTCATGCTGCAGCTCTAAACTAAAATAAACCAAAACTAAAATGTCTGGTGGGTCATAGAACATTACATAGAAAATAGGTGCAGGAGGAGGCCATTTGGCCCTTCGAGCCAGCACCACAACCGTCGGGTCCTCTTTGCTTACCAACAAGTTGGGTGAGGATGGATCGATACATATTAATAGTCAGCCAATCCTGGCATATGCTAATGGTTTGAATACTCTCCATAAAACTAAAATTTGAGTCATTTGAAGAGACAAGTTCAAGGCAGAAGATGTCAGTCAACTTGGGAAAAGAATAAGCAATAAACCAACTGGTAAAGGTTGGAGGTTGCAGTCTTGAGTCTTGGAGAGACTGGGTAGTGAGCTGGGTAGAGTCATGGAGTCATCCAGTGTGGAAACAGGCCCTTCAGCCCAACTTGCCCACACTGACTAACACGTCCCATCTATAACTAGTCACACCTCCAAAGACGTACAGGTATGTAGGTTAATTGACTGGGTAAATGTTAAAATTGTCCCTAGTGTGTGTAGGATAGTGTTAATGTGCGGGGATCGCTGGGCAGCGCGGACTCGGTGGGCCGAAGGGCCTGTTTCCGCGCTGTATCTCTAAATCTAAAATCTAAACCTGCCTGCGTTTTACCCATATCCCTCTAATCCTGTCCTATCCATGTACCTGTCAAAATGTTTCTTAAACGTTGCGATAGTCCCTGCCTCCACTGCCATCTCCTGCAGCTCGTCCCATACACCCACCTACCCTTTATGTGAAAAGGTTACCCCTCAGGTTCCTATTAAATCTATCCCCCCTCACCTTAAGCCAATGTCACCTGGTTCTCGATTCCCCTACTCTGGGCAGATGGGCTGATGGCAGAGTCTGAGAGATCAGGGTAGCACAGTGGCACAGCGGTAGAGTTGCTGCCTTAGAGTGTGGGAGGAAACCGAAGATCTCGGAGAAAACCAATTAACCTACAAACCTGCACGCCTTTGGAGTGTGGGAGGAAACCAAAGATCTCGGAGAAAACCCACGCAGGTCACGGGGAGAACGTACAAACTCCGTACAGACAGCACCCGCAGTCGGGATCGAACCCGGGTCTCCAGCGCTGCATTCGCTGTAAGGCAGCAACTCTACCGCTGCGCCACCGGGCGAGACCCGGGTTCGATCCCGACTGCAGGTGCTGTCTGTACGGAGTTTGTACGTTTTCCCCGTGACCCTGGGGTTTTTCTCCGGATGCTCCAATTTCCTCCCACACCTCCTCCCAAGATGTACAGGTTTGTAGGCTTTGGTAAAATTGTAAATTGTTCCTAGTGTTAGGATAGTGTTAGTATATGGGGTGATCGCTGGCTGGCATGGACTCAGTGGGCCGAAGGGCCTGTTTCCACGCTGCGTTTCTAAACTAAACTAAACTAATAATTCAGTTTCTTCATCCACACCATCACACTAGGGGCAATTAACGTACAAACCTGCACATCTTTGGAATGTGGGAGGAGACCGGACACCCGGACAAAACCCACGCAGTCACGGGGAGAACGTGCAAACTCCACACGGACAGCAGCCGAGGTCAGGATCGAACCGGGGTCTGTGGCGCCGTGAGGCAGCAGCTCTGCTAACACTCTGCCGCTAAAATATCCACTTTCAAAATGGATTAGGGAGAGTAAAATAAGGGTAGAATGGGAGGGAAAACAAGGAAGACTGGGAGCGGAGATTGCCCGAGGTTTTACCAGGGGCCTGACACGTAGCGGAGGCCTAGTGACATCTGACAGCAGCCATTCATCACCTCAGACACCAACTTCCTTCACCTTGGAGAGAGGCAACACAATTATCATACGCTGACCTATCTAAGTCTTGATATATGAATCTGCTCACAAAGGATTCTCTGTTAATTTCGTGTGAATTTATAAACAGCGAGCATACATGAAGTGGGTAACAGGGCCACTGCCTCATAGCGCCGGAGACCCGGGTTCCATCCCGACTACGGGTGCTACCTGTACGGAGTTTGCATGTTCTCCCCGAGACCTGCGTGGGTTTTCTCCAAGATCTTCGGTTTCCTCCCACACTCCAAAGACGTGCAGGTCTGTAGGTTAATTGGCTGGGTGTAAATGTTATTTGTCCCTAGTGTTTGTAGGATCGTGTTAGTGTGCGGGGATCGCTGGTCGGTGCGGACTCGGTGGGCCGAAGGGCCTGTTTCCACGCTGTACCTCTAAACTAAACTAAACTAAACACGAGTGGGAAGGAACTGGAGATGCTGGTTTAAACTGACGATAGACACAAGATGCTGGAGTAACTCAGCGGGACAGGCAGCATCTCGGGAGAGAAGGAATGGGTGACGTTTCGGGTCGAGACCCTTCTTCAGACACAAAGTTTAATCACTTATTACAAGAATAGCATGTACAATACAAAACAATGCCAACAAACCCACCACCATAGTCCAAAGTAAATCAGCAGCCTGAGAAAATGTGGCACATCTCCAAAGATTTCACAACGTTTAAGAAACATTTAGACAGGTACATGGATAGGACAGATGTTGATTAGGCTGGGGCTCTTCCTTGGAGTGCAGGAGGCTGAGGGGTGATATTATAGAGGTCATAGATTCATAGAGTTATACAGTGTGGAAACAGGCTCTTCGGCCCAACTTGCCCACTCCGCCCAACTTGTCCCAGCTACACTAATCACCACCTGCCTGCACTTGGTCCATATCCCTCCAAACCTGTCCTATCCATATATCTGTCTAAGGTATATAAAATCATGAGAAGAATTGATCGGGTAGATGCACAGAATCTCCTGCCCAGAGTAGGTGAATCGAGGACCAGAGGACACAGGTTTAAGGTGAAGGAGAAAAGATTTAATAGGAATCTGAGGGGTAACCTTTTTCACACAAGGGGTGGTGGGTGTAAGGAACGAGCTGCCAGAGGAGGTAGTTGAGGCTGGGACTATCCCAACGTTTTAGAAACAGTTAGACAGGTACATGAATAGAACAGGTTTGGAGGGATATGGACCAAACGCAGGCAGGTGGGACCAGTGTAGATGGGGCATGTTGGCCGACGTGGGCAAGTTGGGCCGAAGGGCCTGTTTCCGTGCTGTATGATTCTGACTCATGAAGATTTATGAAGAGACACAGGTTAGTTCACAGTGTAGTCTATCATCGTCCCATTAAAACACACACAACCTACAGCCTCACAAGATCCACTAGTTACCATATAATTCATGAATATTTCCTACGAGCCAAACAATTTCACTCATTACTGAAAACGAATACTGTTTAAATCAGAAAAACCTCACTCCGCCCAACATTTAAAAGACATTTTTGGTTTAAAAAAAAGAGTGGACAATTGGCTTTGTGAAGGGGAGGTCTTGCTTGACAAATCTACTGGAATTCTTTAAAGAAGTAACTAGCAGGACAGACAAAGGAGAGTCAGTAGATGTTGCTTACTTAGATTTACAGAAAGCCTTTGACAAGGTGCCACACGTGAGGCTACTAGAGAAGATGAGAGCCGACGGTATCAAAGGGCAGATGCTGGCATGGATGGCAGGTTGGCTGGATGGCAGAAGACAAAGAGTGGCAATAAAGCTATCTTGGACGTATCAATCCCTCTGCCACCTCCGTGTCTGAAGAAGGGTTTCGACCCGGAATGTCACCCATTCCTTCTCTCCAGAGATGCTGCCTGTCCCGCTGAGTTACTCCAGCATCTTGTGTCTATCGTCAGTTTAAACCAGCATCTCCAGTTCCTTCCCACTCGTGTTTAGTTTAGTTTAGTTTAGAGATACAGCGCGGAAACAGGCCCTTCGGCCCACCGAGTCGGCGCCGATCAGCGATCCCCGCATATTAACACTATCCTACACACACTAGGGACAATTTACATTTACACCAATCCAATTAACCTACAAACCTGCACGTCTTTGGAGTGTGGGAGGAAACCAGAGATCTCGGAGAAAACCCACGCAGGTCACGGGGAGGACGTGCAAACTCCGTACAGGCAGTACCCGTAGTCGGGATGGAACCCGGGTCTCCGGCACTGTGAGGTAGTGGCCCTGTTACCCACTTCATGTATGTTCGCTGTTTATAAATTCACACGAAATCAACAGAGAATCCTTTGTGAGCAGATTCATATATCAAGACTTAAATAGGTCAGCGTGTGATAATTGTGTTGCCTCTCTCCAAGGTGAAGGAAGTTGGTGTCTGAGGTGATGAATGGCCGCTGTCAGATGTCACTAGGCCTCCGCTACATGTCAGGCCCCTGGTAAAACCTCGGGCAATCTCCGCTCCCAGTCTTCCTTGTTTTCCCTCCCATTCTGCCCTTATTTTACTCTCCCTAATCCATTTTGAAAGTGGATATTTTAGTGGCAGAGTGTTAGCAGAGTTGCTGCCTCACGGCGCCCGAGATCCCGGTTCGATCCTGACCTCGGCTGCTGTCCGTGTGGAGTTTGCACGTTCTTCCCGTGACTGCGTGGGTTTTGTCCGGGTGTCCGGTCTCCTCCCACATTCCAAAGATGTGCAGGTCTGTACGTTAATTGCCCCTAGTGTGATGGAGTGGATGAAGAAACTGAATTATTAGTTTAGTTTAGTTTAGAGGCACTGTGGCCCATTGAGTCCGTACCGAACACTGCACGGTGGCGCAGCGGTAGAGTTGCCGTCTTACAGCGAGTGCAGCGCCGGAGACCCGAGTTCGATCCCGACAACGGGCGCTGTCTGTACGGAGTTTGTACGTTCTCCCCGTGACCTGCGTGGGTTTTCCCTGAGATCTTCAGTTTCCTCCCACACTCCAAAGACGTGCAGGTTTGTAGGTTAATTGGCTTCGTAAATGCAAAAATTGTCCCTAGTGGGTGTAGGATAGTGTTAGTGTGCGGGGATCGCTGGGCAGCGCGGACCCGGTGGGCCGAAAGGGCCTGTTTCCACGCTGTATCTCTAAACTAAAGGGGGCTTTGTCTGGTTGGCTGCCAGTGACCAGCGGAGTTCCGCAGGGGTCGGTGCTGGGGCCGCTGCTCGTCACGTTGTACATTAATGATTTGGACGAGGGGATTGAACGCTTGGTGGCCAAGTTTGCAGATGATACGAAAATAGATGGAAGGGCAGGGAAAGCAGGGACTCTACAGAAGGACTTGGACAGGTTGGGAGAGTGGGCAGAGAAGTGGCAGATGGAATACAGTGCAGCAAAGTGTGGAGTCATGCATTTTGGTAGTGGGAATAAAGGCGTAGACTATTTTCTAAACGGGGAGAGAATCCAGAAATCGGAGGTGCAAAGGGACTTGGGAGTGCTGGTGCAGGATTCACAAAAAGTTAATCTGCAAGTCGAATCAGTAGTAAGGAAAGCAAACTCAATGCTGGCATTTATTTCGAGAGGGCTTGTATACAAAAAGAGGGGTGTAATGCTGAGGCTCTACAAGGCGCTGGTCAGGCCGCATTTGGAATATTGTGAGCAATTTTGGGCCCCATATCTGAGGAAGGATGTGCTGGCTCTGGAGAGGGTCCAGAGGAGGTTTACAAGAATGGTCCCAGGAATGAGTGGGTTAACATATGATCAGCGTTTGTCGGCACTGGGCCTGTACTCGCTGGAGTTTAGAAGAATGAGGGGGGACCTCATTGAAACGTACAGAATAGTGAAAGGCTTGGATAATCTTATGTACACCAGTACATGACTACGGACGGTTTAGAGGGGCAGCTGCAGGCAGGTGGGACTAATGTAGATGGGGCATGCTGGTCGGCATGGGCCAGTTGGGCCAAAGGGCCTGTTTCCACGCTGCTTGACTCTATGACAATTACAAACTATTACAGTTGCACCATAAGAGACATCCTGTCGGGTTGCACCACAGCTCGGTCTGGGAACAGCTCTGCCCAAGACCACAAGCAAATGCAGAGAGTTGTTGATGTGGCCCAGTCCATCGCACAGACCAGACTCCCCACCACCGACCATCTACACTTCACACTGCTGTGGAAAAGCAGCCGACACAATCAAAGACTCGTCCCACCCCGGTCATTCCATCTTCTCCCCGCTCCCGTCAGGCAGAAGGTGCAGAAGCTTGAAAGCGCGCACCACCAGACTCAGGGACAGCTTCTTCCCCTTTGTTATCAGGCTTCTAGAACGGGCCTTCCATAAGCTAGGGCATTGTCCCTTTCACCTCTGCCCCATTGCGGACTTTGGACTGGTGAAACTCTGATTTAGACATTAGACAATAGACAATAGGTGCACGAGGAGGCTATTCGGCCCTTCGAGCCAGCACCGCCATTCGATGTGATTATGGCTGATCATTCTCAATCAGTACCCCGTTCCTGCCTTCTCCCCATACCCCCTGACTCCGCTATCCTTAAGAGCTCTATCTAGCTCTCTCTTGAATGCATTCAGAGAATTGGCCTCCACTGCCTTCTGAGGCAGAGTATTCCACAGATTCACAACTCTCTGACTGAAAATGTTTTTCCTCATCTCAGTTCTAAATGGCCTACCTCTTATTCTTAAACTGTGGCCCCTGGTTCTGGACTCCCCCAACATTGGGAACATGTTTCCTGCCTCTAACGTGTCCAACCCCTTAATAATCTTATACGTTTCAATATTTCTCTGAAACTGGTGCACTACAATGCTGAGAACTATATTCTGCACTCTGTGTCTCCCCCTTTACTCCACCTGTTGTACTTGAGTTTGACGATTGCATGGATATCAAAAGGAATATCTGATCCGATTGAATAGTGCATCTGGATAGCATAGCTCTGTAGGGCGGCACGGTGGCGCAGCGGTAGAGTTGTTGCCTTACAGCGCTGGAGACCCGGGTTCAATCCTGACCACGGGTGCTGTCTGTATGGAGTTTGTACGTTCTCCCTGTGACTGCGTGGGTTTTCTCCGGGTGCTCTGGTTTCCTCCCACACTCTAAAGACGGGGTTTTTTTAGGTTAATAGGATTCAGTAAATTGTAAATTATCCCTGGTGTCTAGGATAATGCCAGTGTACGAGGTGATCGACTCAGTGGGTCGAAGGTCTTTTGCCAGGCTGCATTTCTAAAGTAAAGTCTAAAGCATGCAAAGCAAAGCTTTTCACTGTACCTCGGTACAAATAATAAACAATGATTGAGTGAAGAGTATCCATTGCACTCGTTCCTTGTGGCTGATGAGAGGGTATTCAGTCAACAGATTAGGCCAACCCTCATCCCAATGCATTTAGGGTTAGTGTTACCCTGACCTCGAACTGTTTAATATAGTTTAGACAATAGACAATAGGTGCAGGAGTAGGCCATTCGGCCCTTCGAGCCAGCACCGCCATTCAATGTGATCATGGCTGATCATTCTCAATCAGAACCCCGTTCCTACCTTCTCCCCGTACCCCCTGACTCCGCTATCCTTAAGAGCTCTATCTAACTCTCTCTTGAAAGCATCCAGAGAATTGGCGCCCACTGCCGTCTGAGGCAGAGAATTCCACAGATTCACAACTCTCTGACTGAAAAAGTTTTTCCTCATCTCCGTTCTAAATCGCCGACCCCTTATTCTTGTCACGTGCACCGAGGTGCAGTGAAAAGCTGATGTGAAAAAGCTTTGAGAAGCTAACCCAGAAAGGTGTGCATCTCTCTCTCTTCCCCCCCCTCTCATCTCTCTCTCTCTCTCCCCCCCCTCTCCTCTCTCCCTCTCCCTCTCCATCTCTCTCCCTCCCCCTCTCCATCTCTCACCCACTCCCTCTCTCCCCCTCGCTCCAACTCTCCTTCCCCCTTTCCCTCTCTCCCTCCCCCTCTCCATCTCTCCTCATTTCCCTCCCCTCCCCCTCCCCCTCCCTCCCTCTCTCTCACACGTTCTCCCTCTCTCCCCCCCTCCCTCCCTCTCTCACGATCCCCCTTTCCCCCCTCCGCCTCTCTCTCTCACGTTCTCCCTCTCCCCCCCCTCCCTCTCTCTCTCCCACGTTCCCCCTCTCTCTCTCCCATGTTCCCCCTTTCCCCCTCCCTCTCTCTCCCCCTTTCCCCCTCTCCCACGTTCCCCCTTTCCCCCTCCCACTCTCTCCCTCCCTCTCCCCCCTCCCCCCTGTCTCTCCCACATTCCCCCTCCCCCCTCCCCCTCTCTCTCTCTCTCCCCCACGTTCCCCCTCTCCCCCTCTCTCCCACGTTTCCCCTCTCTCTCCCTCCCCCTCCTCCCCCTCTCCCCCACGTTACCCCCTCTCCCCCCCCCCCCTCTCCTGTGCAGAGGCAGTGAGTGAGGGTGCGTTGGACTGTGGGCCGCTGGAGTTGCTGCTGTGGGAGAGGGAGCAGCGTAACGCTGCGCTGAGGCGGGAGCTCCATCACAAGGAGTCGCTGATCGGGGCGCTGGAGGGGTCCATGCGGCGGCGGGAGCGAATGTTCCTGGACGAGCTGAAGCGCCGGGGCCACCGCATGGCCGTGCTGAGCGGCGAGCTGCAACGCCAGTCCGAGGCGGCCGCCGGCCTCTCCCTCCAGCTGCACAACGTCAAGCTCAGGCTGGGCGGCTCGCGGCCCCCCGACCAGCCCCCCGACCGACCCATCCCCTCCTCCCCCGTCTACACCGCCGTCACGCTGAAGAAGAGCCACAAACACCACTGCAGAGCGCCAGTCGCCACCCGGGCCACCGGAGGCAGCAGAGCTCCCGGCAGGAGCTGCAACCAGCAGAGATACCTCACCACCTGGGACGCCATGCCCGACCCTGCCTTGTTCCTGCAGGCCAGGCGGCAACACCAAACCCAACCCCATCCCCAACCCCATCCCCAACCCCATCCCCAACCCCACCCCCATCCCCATCCCCATCCCTCCATCCCGGACTACAGCGGCTGGAATCCGCCCAGAGCTCCAGCCCAAGGAGACTCAAAGCCCTTGGACCTTCTGGGACCTCCGGCAGATACGGAGATCCCTCTCACCGACGACGAAGAGCCACAGAAGTAACCCGGTCAGAAGTCCCCACTTCTTTATTGTTTTGGTGATTTGGAAACTAGGAGGGCGGTGGGGGAGAGAACTTCTTCCAGAAGGTTAAAAGGGCACGTCGGGAGGCGACCCTCGTGGTGGACAATGAGGGTTGAGGAGCCCTTGACTGTGTGGACTGAGTAGATGCCCCCAGTGTGTGTGTGTGTGTGTGTGTGTGTGTCCTCTCCAGGTGGAGTCGACGTTCTTCATGGCCAGGCTTGACTTTGCTCTGGACCTTCTCCCTCAACCTCAACGCGGCCCTGAGTCGGGGTTGCCAACTATCTCTCTCCCAAATACGGGACAAAGGGTGACGCCCCACATGACCTCGCCCAGCCTGTGGCCACCTGCTCCCGCTCCACCATTGGCGGCCGCCGTTAGGCCCACACAAACCGTTAGCCTACACTGTCCCGGGCAACAGCGGCCCGCGGGCCGAACACGGGGCTAACGGAGTGTGGTCGCCTAACCTGCGGGCCCAATATGTGACAAGGGCGGTTCCTTATGGGACAAAACCAATTCAGCCCAAAATACGGGATGTCCCGGCTAATACGGGCCAGTTGGCAACCTTGGCCCTGGGTCAAACACAAGCTAAGGGATGGGCAGTGTAAAAACAGCCTTATCTTAGGTGGTACAACCCAAGCTGGCAGATCCTGCACAGCTCTGACACTTAGGAACTGCAGACGCTGAAATCCCAAGCCAAACACAAAGTGCTGGAGGAACTACTAACGTGTGGGTTTGTGGGTTCATTGGCTTCTGTAAATTCCCCCTGGTGTGTCAACGCAGTGGGTGAGAAAGTGGGATAACGTCGAACTAGTGTGAGCGGGCGATCGCTGGTCGGCATGGACTCGGTGGGCCGAAGGGCCTTCTTCCACAATGTACCTCTAAACTAAACTAAACTTGATACAACGATTGGCTTTTCGGCGGCGTAGCGGGTAGAGCCGCTGCCTCACAGCGTCAGAGATCCGGGTTCAATCCTGACCTTGGGTGCTGTCTGTGCGTGGGGTTTGCACGTTCTCCCTGTGACCGCGTGGGTTTCCTCCGGGTGCTCCGGTTTCCTCCCACATTCCAAAGACGTGCAGGTTTGTAGGTTAATTGGCCTTCAGTAAATTGCCCTCTCGTGTGTGGGATACGAAAGTGGGTTAACATGGAACTAGCGTGCGGGTCGGTGTGGACTCGGTGGGCCGAAGGGCCTGTTTCCACATTGTAGCTTAGCTTAGAGATACATCGCTGAAACAGGCCCTTCGGCCCACCGTGTCCGCGCCAACCAGCAATTGCCGCCCACTTGCACTATCCGACACACACTAGGGACAATTTAGTGTGGGAGGAAACCGGAGCACCCGGAGAAAACCCACACAGGTCACGGGGAGAAGGCAGGAGAATGGGGTTGAGCAGGAAAGATAGACCAGCCATGATTGAATGGCGGAGTAGAGTTGATGGGCCAAATGGCCTAATTCTGCCCCTATAACTTATGAACCTCTGACCCAAAACGTCGCCTGACAATTGAATTGCCCTCCGCGGATACTGCCTGACCCGCCGAGTTCTTCCGACACTTTTCTTTGTTGTTTTGCTGAAAATATTGCAGTGTGCTTCTTGTTCAAGATTGGGGGGAGGTGGGGGAGAGGGGAGGTGGGGGAGAGGGGAGGTGGGGGAGAGGGGAGGTGGGGGAGAGGGGAGGTGGGGGAGAGGGGAGGTGGGGGAGAGGGGAGGTGGGGGAGAGGGGAGGTGGGGGAGAGGGGAGGTGGGGGAGAGGGGAGGTGGGGGAGAGGGGAGGTGGGGGAGAGGGGAGGTGGGGGAGAGGGGAGGTGGGGGAGAGGGGAGGTGGGGGAGAGGGGAGGTGGGGGAGAGGGGAGGTGGGGGAGAGGGGAGGTGGGGGCTGAATCACTAATTCAATCATTTATTTATTGAATCAAATCAGCTGGTTACTGTAATAAATCTTTGAAAATCAGACTCCAGTGTAACAAAGATTCTGAACACACGGTGGCGCAGCGGTAGAGTTGCTGCCTCACAGCGCCGGAGATCCCGGTTCGATCCCGACTACGGGCGCTGTCTGTACGGGGTTTGTACGTTCTCCCCGTGACCTTCGTGGGTTTTCCCCGGGATCTCCGGTTTCCTCCCACACTCCAAAGACGTACAGGTTTGTATGCTATGTGTCAGAGAAAAACTGCAGATGCTGGTTTAAATCGAAGGTTGACACAAAACGCTGGAGTAACTCAGGGTGTCAGGCAGCATCTCGGGAGAGAAGGAATGGGTGACATTTCGGGTCGAGACCCTCCTTCAGAAGAAAGGTCTCGACCCGAAACGCCACACTTTCCTTCTCTCCCAAGATGCTGCCTGACCATAGAAACATAGAAAATAGGTGCAGGAGTAGGCCATTCGGCCCTTCGAGCCTGCACCGCCATTCAATGTTATCATGGCTGATCATCCAACTCAGTATCCCGTACCTGCCTTCTCTCCATACCCCCTGATCCCTTTAGCCACAAGGGCCACATCTAACTCCCTCTTAAATATAGCCAATGAACTGGCCTCAACTACCCTCTGTGGCAGAGAATTCCACAGATTCACCACTCTGTGTGAAAAAAACATTCTCATCTCGGTCCTAAAAGACTTCCCCCTTATCCTTAAACTGTGACCCTTGTTCTGGACTTCCCCAACATCGACCCGCTGAGTTACTCCAGCATTTTGCATCTGCCAGGATTGCAGGTTAATTGGCTTTGGTAAAATTGTACAAGTGTGTGTAGGATAATGTGAGTGTGTGGGGATCACTGGTCGGGGCAGACCCAGTGGGCCGAAGGGCCTGGTAACATGCTGTGTCTCTAAACTAAACTAAACTAAACACGCCTGCCTCTAATTTGTGCTGCAGATACTGTTCTATCGTGAGCACAATTGAAGCCAAAAAGCAATAAAAAGCACGGCGTGGATCTGACAGAGACTCCAGCAGCAGAATGCCACCTCTTCACTGGTTTGAGTTGTGTAAGAGATCACGGTGTCTACTCAACCCCAGTGGGCTTCAAGGCCTTTTAAAGGGTGTCCAGGATCAGCTTTGCTGTTGATATCCTTGCAATGTGTAGTGCAACTCTTTTTCCACAGACAGGGACATAGAGTCACACAGGCCCTTCGGCCCAACTTGCCCACACCGGCCAACTTGTCCCATCTAATCCCACCTGCCTGCGTTGGGCCCATATCCCTCTAAGCCTGACATATCCATGTGCCTGTCTAATTGTTTCTTAATCATTGGGATAGTCCCTGCCTCCACTACAATAGGCAATAGACAATAGGTGCAGGAGTAGGCCATTCGGCCCTCCGAGCCAGCACCACCATTCAATGTAATCATGGCTGATCATTCTCAATCAGTACCCCGTTCCTGCCTTCTCCCCATACCCCCCGAGTCCGCTATCCTTAAGAGCTCTATCTAGCTCTCTCTTGAATGCATTCAGAGAATTGGCCTCCACTGCCTTCTGAGCCAGAGAATTCCACAGATTCACAACTCTGACTGAAAAAGTTTTTCCTCATCTCCGTTCTAAATGGCCTACCCCTTATTCTTAAACTGTGGCCCCTGGTTCTGGACTCCCCCAACATTGGGAACATGTTTCCTGCCTCTAACGTGTCCAACCCCTTAATAATCTTATACGTTTCGATAAGATCCCCTCTCATCCTTCTAAATTCCAGTGTATACAAGCATCCTTCTAAATTCCAGTGTATAGTGTATACTACCTCCTCCGGCAACTCGTTCCACACACCCACCACCCTTTGTGTGAGAAAGTTACCCCCCAGATTCCTATTAAATCTTTCTCCCCCTCACCTTAAACCTATGTCCTCAGGTTCTCGATTCCCCTCCTCTGGGCAAGAGGCTCTATGGGCGTCTACCCGATCTATCCCTCTCATGATTTTACTGTACACCTCTATAAGATCGCCCCTCATCCTCCAGCGCTCCAAGGAGCCCCAGCCTGCTCAACCTCTCCCTCTCGCGCACGCCTTCGAGTCCTGGCAACGTCCTGGTAAATCACCTCTGCGCCTTTTCCAGCTTGACAACATGGGAGGTCAAATGGTCCAATACAGTGCGTGTAGGCAGGAGTTGCAGAAGTAACTCAGCGGGCCAGGCAGCATCTCTGGAGGAGAAGAATTAGGTGACGTTCCTTCAGATTAAAAGTGAAATGGCGGGGGGGGGGGGGGGGGGGGGGGGGGAGGGGGATAAACTGGAGGTGAGAAAAGGCCAGAACAAACCAGGGCTGGCGACAGATGACCTGAGCAAGGGTGGAGCCCACAATGGCCCATTGTTGGCTGGGGAAGGTGTGATAACAAGAGGGGTACAAGGATGCAAACAGTGGAGCTGGTAGGATGACTATGGTGGGGGAGTAGGGAGGAGAGAACTTTACAAACGGTTCTTTGATTCTCCACATTATCTCATGTCAATCTAGTAAGAAAGGGTCCTGACCAGAAATCTCACCCATTCCTTCTCTCCAGAGATGCTGAGTTACCCCAGCATTTTGTATCTACCTTCGATTTAAACCAGCATCTGCAGTTCTTTCCTACACACCCCACATGGTGTAATGTGCAAGACAGCGTATAACACATGGAAACAAGGAACGAGCTGCCGGAGGAGGTAGTCGAGGCAGGGACTATCGCAACGTTTAAGAGACACTTGGACAGGTACATGGATAGGACGGGTTTGGAGGGATGTGGGCCAAACGTGGGCAGGTGGGACTAGTGTAGATGGGGCATGTTGGCCGGTGTGGGCAGGTGGGACTAGTGTGCATGGGGCATGTTGGCCGGTGTGGGCAGGTGGGACTAGTGTAGATGGGGCATGTTGGCCGGTGTGGGCAGGTGGGACTAGTGTAGATGGGGCTTGTTGGCCGGTGTGGGCAGGTGGGACTAGTGTAGATGGGGCTTGTTGGTCAGTGTGAACAGGTGGGACTAGTGTAGATGGGGCTTGTTGGCCGGTGTGGGCGGGTGGGGCTAGTGTAGATGGGGCTTGTTGGCCGGTGTGGGCGGGTGGGGCTAGTGTAGATGCTGGTTAATACACTAAAGAACACATAATGCTGGAGTAACTCAGTGGGTCAGACAGCATGTCCGGAGAACATGCACAGGTGATGTTTTAGGTTGAGACCTTTCTTCAGACTGATTGTAGGGGTGGGGGGGGGGGGGGGGGGGGGGGAAGAAGAAATCTGGGAACGGGGAAGAGGCAGGACAGAGCGAGGCAGGTGATAGGTCGACATCGGCGAGTGGAGTTTTCATAAGTTGTTGGAGAATTAGGCCATTCGGCCCATTAAGTCTACTCCGCCATTCAATCATGGTTGATCTATTTCTCCCTCTCAATCCCATTCTCCTGCCTTCTCCCCGTAACCTTCGACACCCTTACGAACCAAGAACCTATCAATCCCCAACGTAGACATATCCATTGACTTGGTTTGGATAGGCAGATGGTTGAAGCCAAAGGCCAGTGATAAGAAAGGAAGGTGTGAAACAGGTTTAAAGAGTTGCAGATCGCGAAGCCAGAGGGAGAAAAATGGCGGGAGGGTGAAATAGGTCTGAGTCCAGGTGGGGCATGGGGGAGCGGTGGGGAGATGAGGGGGGGGGAGATGAGGGGGGGTTAGTGAGAGGTTACCTAACATTGGAGAATTCACCTTGCGTACCGCTGGGCTGTAAGCTACCCAAATGGAATATGAGGTGCTGTTCCTCCAGTTTGCATGTGGCCTCACTCTAGCAATGGAGGAGGCCCAGGACAGAAAGGTCCAAATGGGAAGGGGAGCTAAAATGGTTCGCAACCGGGAGATTGTGTAGGCCTTGGTGGACCGAGCGACAACTCAGGAGTAACTCGGCAGGTGAGGCAGCATCTCTGTAGTCTGAAGAAGGGTCCCGACCCGAATCGTCACCCATCCCTTCTCCCCAGAGATGTTTCCTGACCCGCTGAGTTACCCCGGCATTTTGTGTCTATCTTCGGTATAAACCAGCATCTGCAGTTCCTTCCTACATATCTCTGGAGAACATGGATAGATGATGTTTCGGGTCAGGATGGGACCTTTCTTCACACTCTGAAGTGGGGGGGGGGGGGGGGGGGGGAAAGAGAGCTGGAAAAACAGTCCGAAATGTCTATCCATGTCTGTCTGAAGAAGGGTCTTGATCCAAAACGTCACCTATCATTGTCCTCCAGTGCCTGACCCGCTGAGTTACTCCAGCAACATGTGTCGATCTTTAACACAACTCCCTCACTAGCTCTGGGCCATGCAAGCATTTACTGGCTCTGTACAGATTAGAATCTACTTAGTGACCAGCCCTTAAAGGTTATGACCTTAAAGAGACACAGGTTAGTTGACAATGGACTTTATCATTGTTCCATTAAAACACGTCCAAACTGTGGCCTCCTTTTCTCCAGAGATGCTGCCTGACCCGCTGAGTTAGTCCAGCACTCTGTGTCCATGTTCTCCAGAGATGCTGCCTGACCCGCTGAGTTAGTCCAGCACTCTGTGTCCATGTTCTCCAGAGATGCTGCCTGACCCGCTGAGTTAGTCCAGCACTCTGTGTCCATGTTCTCCAGAGATGCTGCCTGACCCGCTGAGTTAGTCCAGCACTCTGTGTCCATGTTCTCCAGAGATGCTGCCTGACCCGCTGAGTTAGTCCAGCACTCTGTGTCCATGTTCTCCAGAGATGCTGCCTGACCCGCTGAGTTAGTCCAGCACTCTGTGTCCATGTTCTCCAGAGATGCTGCCTGACCCGCTGAGTTACTCCAGCACTGTGTCCATGTTCTCCAGAGATGCTGCCTGACCCGCTGAGTTACTCCAGCACTCTGTGTCCATGTTCTCCAGAGATGCTGCCTGACCCGCTGAGTTAGTCCAGCACTCTGTGTCCATGTTCTCCAGAGATGCTGCCTGACCCGCTGAGTTAGTCCAGCACTCTGTGTCCATGTTCTCCAGAGATGCTGCCTGACCCGCTGAGTTAGTCCAGCACTCTGTGTCTATCTACAGCCTCACAAGATCCACTAGTTACGATACAATTCATTAATATTACCTCAAAGCCAAACATCTTCAGTCCATCTAAAAGCGAATACGGTTGAAACAACTTCATTGTTAACTGCTCGGCCCAACATTTAAAATACATTTGGACATGTTCATAAGTTCTAGGAGCGGAATTAGGCCATTCGGCCCATTAAGTCAACTCTGCCATTCAATCATGGCTGATCCATCTTTCCCTCTCAACTCCATTCTCCTGCCTTCTCCCCATAACCCCTGACACCCGCACTAATCAAGAATCCGTCAATACCTGCCTTCGAAATCTCCATTGACTTGGCCTCCACAGCTGTCTGTGGGAATGAATCCCACAGATTCACCACCTTCTGACTAAAGAAATTCCTCCTCATCTCCTTTCTAAAGGTACGAACTTTTATTCTGAGGCTGTGGCCTCTTTGGACCTAGACACTCCCACTAGTGGAAACATGCTCTCCACATCCACTCCTTTCACTATTCGGTACTTTTCAATGAGGTTCCCCCCTCATCCATCTAAACCCCAGTGAGTACAGGCCCATGCCTTCAAACGCTTATCACATGTTAACCCAACTCATTCCTGGGATCATTCTCGCCAACCACCTCCGGCTCCACTCCAGAGCCTTTGGGATCTCCAGGTTTGGAGTGGAAAGGCCCAGATATGTGCAGGTGGGACTAGTCTAGGTGGGTCACCTTGGATAGAGTGGGCAAGTTGGGCCGAAGGGCCTGTTTCCATGCCGTGTGACCCTAATAGTTTTTTTTTGTCTCAGAATCTAAACAGGAATTTGACTCATCAGGTTATCATCGTCAATCTCTCTATACCTGTTGGGCATCTTCTAACAGCCACTCAGTAATGAAGATGGTGGGAAGAGTCCATCAGGTTCGATACGATTTTGCCTTTGAATGATTCACAGAGACATCCTAGTGAGGAATTGAGGGTGGCCTTTAGTCAGAGTCCCTGGTCAACTGCAGACACAAAGAACTGCAGATGCGGGTTTACAAAAAAAAAGACAATGTGCTGGAATAACTAATTCAGCCAGGCAACATCCGAATGGTGAAAGGCTGGGACGGACTGGACATGGAGAGGATGTTTCCACTAGTGGCAGAGTCACTAGTGGCAGAGTCCAGGGCCAGAGGCCACAGCCTCAGAATTAAAGGACGTTCCTTTAGGAAGGAGATGAGGAGTTTCTTTTGCCAGCGGGTGGTGAATCTGTGGAATTCTTTGCCCTAGACGGCTGTGGAGGCCAAGTCAGTGGATATTTTTAAGGCAGAAATATAGATTCCTGACTAGTACGGGTGTCCGGGGTTATCGGGAGAAGGCAGGAGAATGGGACTGTGAGGGAAAGAAAGATCAGCCATGCTCGAATGGCCGAGTAGACACGATGGGCCGAATGGCCTAGTTCTTCTTCCATCACTTATGACCTTATCCCTGGGGAACATGGACAGGTGATGTTTCGGACTGATTTTCCCTGCTCTCTCCACACCACCAGTCTGAAGAAGGGTCCCGACCCGGTTCATGTTCTCTCTCCGGAGTTGCAGCCTGACCCACTGTGTTACTCCAGCACTTTGTGCCTTCCTCAGTAATAGGTTCTGATTGCTGTTTTAATGACTAGTCTTGAAAGCCTGAGTGCCAAGGATATATAAATGAACTTACTTCCCCAGAAACATCAAAAACCTTGTTTGTGTGCAAGGGTAAATAGGGAACTGGAGAGGAAATGTCAGCGTTCAAAGGTTTAGTAAATCATCTGCCCAATGATATTCAGTAGAATGGGCTAGTGTTGTTGGTATCAATTATGAATAAATGCCGATGGTCTTTTTGTTTATTAATAGAGAATCTATGAATCGTGGCACCAACATTTTTATTTGTACATGATGGCTTTGATCGCATATTGCAATTGAATTTCTATACTTTCTGCATATGAAAACCAATGTTTAAATCATATTTAGCAGTATCATCTCTTTAACAGGATTAAAAAGAATAAAGTGAAACCATAAACCCATCTTCAGAAGGTTTGCCCTGATGTTAGCATGCATTCCGCTGAGTCGGAAGCCCAGGCAATATTTCATGTGACCTTGTGGATCAATTTAATCCCCTTGTCAATTTTTTTTAAGGGATTCAGCACAGAAACAGGCCCTTTGGCCCCACCGAGTCCACACCGACCAGCGATCCCCACACACTAACACTGCCCTACACACACACTAGGGACGATTTTACATTTAGACCAAGCCCATTACCCTGCAAACCTGCACGTCTTTGGAGTGTGGGAGGAAACCGAAGATCTCGGAGAAAACCCACGCAGGTCACGGGGAGAACGTGCAAACTCCGCGCAGACAGCACCCGTGGTCGGGATCGAACCCGGGTCTCCGGCGCTGTGAGGCAGCAACTCCACCGCTGCGCCATTTGTGGGTCTGTTTGCCAGATGATATTCTTCGAACAGAAGGAACAAGTGTTAATTTGATTTCCTCTGGCAAGGGTTTAAGGTTATACATGTTGGAAAAGTAAACTTTCGTTATGGATTTTATGTCAAACCATTTCAAGAACACATCCGGAGGGAATAATCATGATGTTCATCTGTACTGACTGACTATAACAATGGAGGGGGGGCGGGGGTCACATTTAATGTAGGATAACGTGGAATGTCCGATAACATTGAGGATTCTAGCGGACAGTAATAGAGTCATACAGCGCGGAAACAGGCCCTTCGGCCCAACTTGCCCATGCCGACCAACATGTCCCATGTATACTAGTCCCATCTGCCTGCGTTTGGCCCATATCCCTCTAAACCTGGCTTTCCATGTAACTGTCCAAATGTCTCTTAAACGTTGCGAATAGTATCTGCCTCAACTATCTCGCATGCACGTTCCATACGCCCACCACCCTTTATATAATAAAGTTACCCCTTAGGTTCCTATTAAACCTTTCCCCCCTTCACCTTAACCATATGTCCTCTGGTTCTCGATCCCCTACTCTGGGCAAGAGACTCTGTGTAAACCCGATCTATTCCTCTCATGATTTTGTACACCTCCATAAGGTCACCCCTCATCCTCCTGCGGTCCTAGCATACACAACCTCTCCCTATAGCTCAGACCATCGAGTCCTGGCAACATCCTCGTAAATCTTCTCTGCACCCTTTCCAGCTTGATGTCTTTCTTTTTAACATGGTGCCCGGAACTGAACACAACCCTCTAAATGCGGCCTCACCAACATCTCATACAACTGCAACGTGACCTCCCAACTTCTCTACTCACGTGCAACTGCGCAGCACAGCGAGATTCCTCTTACGTATTTACACATGTGGGCGGCGCCATGTCTTGGCGCCATTTGCAAAGTGAGGTCGGCCCGCCCGCTCGGTCCACTGGAGCGGTTCCTGATCCAGGCGAGCCCCAGGCTCCTGCAAGGCCTTCAACTGGATCGACCGGCGAACCCAGGTCCCTCTCCTCTCCTCGCCCGGCTAACTCTGTGTCCAGGGGCGCCTCCTGCAGCCCACCTTGAAGATGCCGGAGCCATTACCCCAGCCCACCGGCCCACGCTCCGCATGCCCGACTTCCCCAGGGGCTGCCTCCCGGTTACACCGTGCGCCGAGCCTTCGGGCAGCTTCTGTGAATCTCCACCACTGGCTGACACGAAAGATCGCAGCAGTCAGTCAAGGGTCTCAAATCTGCACCATTCCAACATGTTGGCATCTCAGGAAATCCTGAAGTTGCAATTTTCCCATTGATTAAAGATGGAGTTGGCCCACGGATCTCCCGGCAAGGTGGCGCAGCGGTAGAGTTGCTGCCTTACAGCGAATGCAGCGCCGGAGACTCAGGTTCGATCCTGACTACGGGCGCCGTCTGTACGGAGTTTGTACGTTCTCCCCGTGACCTGCGTGGGTTTTCTCCAAGATCTTCGGTTTCCTCCCACACTCCAAAGACGTACAGGTT
This sequence comes from Rhinoraja longicauda, assembly GCF_053455715.1. Lineage (NCBI taxonomy): Eukaryota > Metazoa > Chordata > Chondrichthyes > Rajiformes > Arhynchobatidae > Rhinoraja > Rhinoraja longicauda. Next base: position 30,396,027 of record NC_135978.1, on the reverse strand, counting down.
TGTAGGTTAATTGGCTGAGCAAATGTAAAAATTGTTCCTAGTGTGTGTAGGATAGTGTTAATGTGCGGGGATCGCTGGGCGGTGCGGACCCGGTGGGCTGAAGGGCCTGTTTCTGCGCTGTATCTCTAAATCTAAGAATCTAAATAAAGGGTGGCACGGTGGTGCAGCAGAAGAGCTGCTGCCTTACAGCGCCAGAGACCCGGGTTAGATCCTGACTATGGGCGCTGTCTGTACGGAGTTCATACGTTATCCCTGTGACCTGCGTGGGTTTTGTCCAGGTACTGCGGTTTCCTCCCACACTCCAAAGACGTACATGTTTGTAGATTAATTAGCTTTGGTAAAATGGTCTCTGGTCTGTAGGATAGTGCTGGAGTACAGGGTGATCGCTGGTGGGCACAGACTCGCTGGGCTGAAGGGTCTGATTCCGTGCTGTATCTCTAAAGTTTAAAGGCCCTTCGGCCCACAGAGTGCATGCTGACCATCAACCACCCGTTCACTCCAGTTCTACATTATCCCATCCTATCCATCCACTGTCTGGACACCAGGGACAATTTAACCGAAGGAGGAAACCGGGGAACCCAGAGAAAACCCACGTGGTCACTGGGAGAACGTGCAAACTCCACACAGACAGCACCAGAGGCCAGGATCGAACCAGGGCCTCTGGTGCTGTTAGGCAGCGGCTCTACCAGTTGAGGTACTGGTGAGAATCAGGAGCAAGACCACCCTCCCAGACCACGACTACCTGCCTTCTACAGGTCACCGTTTCCAGTGAAGTTAAGTTAGTTCACTCAACAAGCACAACTCTCGGTGCTCAAGTGGTAAAAAAAACCAGAGAACCGAGGAGGGGGCCACTGGGGACGACAGGCGCGAGGAAGGGGCTGGTAGGAGACGGTATTGCCTCCAGCACCTTCAAGGTCAGCTGCAGGAGGTGCCCCCTGGGACGAGGGTTGCCAACTGTCCCTTATTAGCCGGGACATCCCGTGTTTTGGGCTAAATTGGTATGCCCCTTACGGGACTTGAGGAAGGATATTCTTGCTATTGAGGGCGTGCAGCGAAGGTTTACTAGGTTAATTCCTGGAATGGCGGGACTGTCATATGTTGAAAGACTGGAGCGACTAGGCTTGTATACACTGGAATTTAGAAGGATGAGAGGGGATCTTATCGAAACGTATAAGATTATTAAGGGATTGGACACGTTAGAGGCAGGAAACATGTTCCCAATGTTGGGGGAGTCCAGAACAAGGGGCCACAGTTTAAGAATAAGGGTAGGCCATTTAGAATGGAGATGAGGAAAAACTTTTTCAGTCAGAGAGTTGTGAATCTGTGGAATTCTCTGCCTCGGAAGGCAGTGGAGGCCAATTCTCTGAATGCATTCAAGAGAGAGCTAGATAGAGCGCTTAAGGATAGCGGAGTCAGGGGGTATGGGGAGAAGGCAGGAACGGGGTACTGATTGAGAATGGTCAGCCATGATCACATTGAATGGCGGTGTTGGCTCGAAGGGCCGAATGGCCTCCTCCTCACCTATTGTCTCTTGGACCGCCCTTGTCCTGCATTAGTAGGGTTGCCAACTTCTTCACTCCCCAAATAAGGGACAAAGGGTGACATCACCGCCCCACGCGACCTCACCCAGCCAGCGGCCACGTGCTCCCGTGGTGGAGCGGGAGCACGTGTCCGCTGGCTTGGTGAGGTCGCGTGGGGCGGTGACGTCACCTTGTCCCGTATTTGGGAGTGAGGAAGTTGGCAACCCTAGTTTCTACTGAAGATGGATACAAAGTGCTGGAGTAGCTCAGCAGTTTGGGCAGCATCTTTGGAGGAAAAGGATGACATTTTGTGTCAGGATCCTTCAGACCATTTGTGTCAATACTCAAAAATTGCTGCAGAATCCTATCTGCTAAAAATTTCACTCCAGTCAGGCAAGAATTGCTTGCTACGTCGCATTATTTTTGCATTCACTCCCATCCACATTAGTGTTAATTGTTAATTGGTATACTCCAACTCCCCCTCCCATTCACACAATGACCTTTCTGTCCTGGGCCTCCTCCACTGTCAGACTGAGGCCCAGCGAAAATTAGAGGAACAGCACCTCCTGATTCGCTTGGGCAGCTCACACCCCAGCGGTATGAATATTGATTTCTCTAATTTCAAGTAACCCTTGCCTTCCTTCTCGGTCCCTTCCCATTCTAGTTTGACTAGTTCTCCTGTACCCCTGATTAAATATTACTGTAGGCCTTGTTGTCACCTTCCCCTCGACAATGAACGATTCTACATTTCCTGAACTGCTTGTTCTGTTTTCACACCTTGCCCTTCCATATCTCTAGACTCCCTCTCCCCCGACTGTCCGAAGGAGGGTTTCGACTAGGGTTGCCAACTGTCCAGTATCAGCCGGGACATCCCGTATTTTGGGCAAAATTGGTCGGTCCCATATGGGACTGCCCTTGTCCCGTATTAGTAGGGTTGCCAACTTCCACACTCCCAACGGCGATGTCACCCTTTGTTCTTTATTTGGTAGTTAGGAAGTTGGCAACCCTACTAATACGGGACAAGGGCGGTCCTGTACGGAACAAACTCATTTAGGCCATAATACTGGATGTCCCGGCTAATACAGGACAGTTGGCAACCTTAGTAGAAACTAGTATCTGCAGTTCCTTCTTATACAAATGGTCTGTTAGATTTCCCAATCTCGAGTGATCGAAACATAAGATTATTAAGGGTTTGGACATGTTAGAGGCAGGAAACATGTTCCCAATGTTGGGGGAGTCCAGAACAAGGGGCCACAGTTTAAGAATAAGGGGTAGGCCATTTAGAACGGAGATGAGGAAAAACATTTTCAGTCAGAGAGTTGTGAATCTGTGGAATTCTCTGCCTCAGAAGGCAGTGGAGGCCAATTCTCTGAATGCATTCAAGAGAGAGCTAGATAGAGCTCTTAAGGATAGCAGAGTCAGGGGGTATGGGGAGAAGGCAGGAACGGGGTACTGATTGAGAATGATCAGCCATGATCACATTGAATGGCGGTGCTGGCTCAAAGGGCCGAATGGCCTACTCCTGCACCTGTTGTCTATTAATCCTGGAGTATTCCAAGCACAGGCCTCTAATTGGTACAATTAGATTATCCTTGGAATAAGAGACCTGTGCAGTTATTCTTGGCATCACTAATAGAAAGTAATTCCATTTTCTTTCACTAGCCCTGTGTATTTACCAAGTCTGATTAAAGGTGAAACACCACCACCTTGTGGTAGGAGGCTAGTTTGCAGTGCAGCATTCTGCAAGTACCACAACTGAAATAGACACATGGAATGGTTTAGAGACTCGGGTCAAATGGACCAGCTTAGGTAGGCTGCCTTGGTTGTTGTGGACAAGTTGGGCAAGAGGGCCCCATTTGCATGCTGTACAGCCATGACAGACCAGAACAAATATGGATGTTTCAACTACAGAGTCAATTAGCACAGAAACAGGTCCAGCCTGCATTCTGCACTGATCTTTGACACAAACCCATTGTTGAGACTTAGAGATAGAGTGTGGAAACAGGCCCTTCAGCCCAGTCCGCATCAACCAGCGATTACCCCGTACACTAGCACTAACTAGGATTGCCAACTTGCTAACTCCACATACGGGACAAGGTGACGTCACCGCCCCGCGCCCCACGTGGCCTCACCCAGCCAGCGGCCACGTGCTCCCGCTCCACCAATGGCGGCCACCCGGGCTGGGAGGCGGGTGGCCATGCAACCTCCGTTAGGTGAACACACTCGGCCTCGCTCCCCAAACACATTCTGTTAGTCTGCACTGTACAGGCCTACAGTGGCCCCCAGAGGCCTAATGCAGGACAAACTAATTTAGCCCAATATACAGGATGTCCCAGTTAATAGAGGACAGTTGGCAACCCTAGCACTAACCTACACACCAAGGACAATTTTACTGAAGCCAATTAACCTAAATAAGACCCCTCTCTTTTATCTCAACCCTAAAAGAGGGTGGTGAATTTGTGAAATTCATTGCCAGAGATGGTTGTGGAGGCTAAGTCAATGGATACAAGGCAGAGATTGACAGATTCTTGATTAGTCAAGGTGTCAGTGGTTATGGGGAGAAGGCATGGGGAATGGGGTTGGGAGGGAAAGATAGATCAGCCATGATTGAATGTCGGAGTAGACTTGATGGGCCAAATAGCCTAATTCTGCTCCTATAACATGAATTTATGAACCTACAAACCTGTACATGTGGAGTTTGGGAGGGAACTTGAGTAACCCAGAGAAAACCCACATTGTACATTCTCCCTGTGACTATCTCCTTACAGACAGCGCCTGTAGTCAGGATCAAACCCGGGTCACCATACTGCTATGCCAGTGCTGCCTGAATTCTTCCCAGCTGTTATCAGGCAACTGAATCATTCTACCACCACCAGAGAGCGGAGCTGAACTACTATCTACCTCTGATGTCCCTTCAATACCCTTGGTTGCACTTTGCTGGCTTTACCTTGCACCAAACATTATTCCTCATGTATCTATACTGTAAATGGATTGATTGTAATCACATATTGTCCTTCCACTGGCTTGCACATAACAGCTTACTGTACCTCAGTACACGTGACAATAAACTAAGACTTCTCACCAGATTCTACAATTAAGCTACACTAGTGGGCAGAGGCCACTCAGTATGGGCTTAAAGGGGAAACGCCACACTGGGTGATACTCACAGGGAGAGCAGAGAAACTCCTCAGTTGCCTTTCCACCACAACCCCATCTTTAGAGTTCAGAGGTACATGGTTCTCCAGCCAACCGAGTCTGTGCCAACCAGCAATCACCCTGTACACATTAGGGACAATTTACAATTTTACCAAGGCCAATTAACCTACAAAACTGTCGGTCTGGAGTGTGGGAGGAAACCGGAGTACCTGGAGGAGACCCACATGGTCACAGGGAGAACGTACAGATTATGTGCAGATGGCACCCATGGTCAGGGTCGAACCCAGGTCTCTGGTGCTGGAAGGCAGCAACTCTACTGTGGTACCACCCTATAGGGGTAACCTGGAGGCCAGTTAACCGACAAACCCACACGTCTTCAGGGCTTGGGAAGAAACCCAAGTACCTGGAGGAAACCCATGTGTTCACAGGGTGAACATGCTAACTCCACACAGACAACACCCAAGGTCAGGATCAAACCTGGATCTCTGGCACGGTGGCATCAGCTCTACCAGCTGCACCACTTGGGCCAGTGTCTGCCATCAGAAAGCCAGTTCTTAATCTATACGATAAAGTCACTGTTAAATGTGAAATCTTCAAGTTTGCAGAGGGCACAAAGTTGGGTGGCAGTGTGAGCTGTGAGGAGGATGGTATGAGGCTGCAGGGTGTCTTGGATAGGTTGGGCGAGTGTGCAGGTGCAGTATAATGTGGATAAATGAGAGTTTATCCACTGGTGGCAAGATCAAGGCAGATTATCTGAATGGTGTCAGATTAGGAAAAGGGGAGGTACAACGAGACCCAGGTGTGCTTTCAGTCACTGAAAGCATGCAGGTACAGCAGGCAATGAAGAAAGCAAATGGCATGCTGGCCTTCATAATGAGAGGATTTGAGTATAGGAGCAAAGTCATGTTGCAGTTGTACAGGGCCCTAGTGAGAGCACACCTGGAGTATGTGTGCAGTTTTGGCATCCTTATTAGAGGAAGGACATTCGTGCTATTGAGGGAGTGCAGTGTGGGTTCACCAGGTTAATTCCCGGGAAGGCGGGACTGACATGTGATGAAAGAATGGATCGACTTGTCATAGTCACTGGAATTTAAGATGGGGGAATCTTACAGAAATATAACATTAAGGACCTGCACAGGCTAGATGCAGGAAAAAAAAAAATCCCAATGTTGGGGGAGTCCAGAACTAGGGGGTCACGTTTAAGAATAAAGGGTAGGCCATTTATGAATGAGATGAGGAAAACCTTTTCACCCAGAGAGTTGTGAATCTGAAATTCTCTGCCACAGAAGGCAGTGGAGGCCAATTCACTGGGTGTTCAAGAGGGAGTTAGATAGAGTTTTGGTCTCCTAATCTGAGGAAAGACATTCTTGCCATAGAGGGAGTACAGAGAAGGTTCACCAGATTGATTCTTGGGATGGCAGGACTTTCATATGAAGAAAGACTGGATAGACTAGGCTTGTACTCGCTGGAATTTAGAAGATTGAGGGGGGATCTTATAGAAACGTACAAAATTCTTAAGGGGTTGGACAGGCTAGATGCAGGAAGATTGTTCCCGATGTTGGGGAAGTCCAGAACAAGGGGTCACAGTTTAAGGATAAGGGGGAAGTCTTTTAGGACCGAGATTATAGGTTTTTTTCACACAGAGTGGTGAATCTGTGGAATTCTCTGCCACAGAAGGTAGTCGAGGCCAGTTCATTGGCTATATTTAAGAGGGAGTTAGATGTGGCCCGTGTGGCTAAAGGGATCAGGGGGTATGGAGAGAAGGCAGGTACGGGATACTGAGTTGGATGATCAGCCATGATCATATTGAATGGCGGTGCAGGCTCGAAGGGCCGAATGGCCTACTCCTGCACCTATTTTCTATGTTTCTATATCGTTTTTAGGGCCAGTGGAATCAAGGGCTATGGGGAGAAGTAGGGCACAGGTTACAGAGTGTGGATGATCAGCCATGATCACAATGAATGGCAGCGCTGGCTCAAAGGGCCACTGCCTGCACCTATTTTCTATGTAATCTATGGAATCAAGGGATATGGGGAGAAAGCAGGGACAGGGTACCAATCGCAACATGATCATATCGAAGGGCTGAATGGCCTACTCCTGCACCTAGTTTCTAATGGTTCTATGTTACTCCCATGCATCTTAAAATCATGTTTCTGCTATTTTAATGGTCGGGTTTAGAAGAGGAACTGGCTGACACAATGGCCCCAGCCAGGAGATTGGTCAATAAAGTACATGCTCAATCTGTGCAGCGGATGGAAACCATCAAGCTGGCTTTACATTACAATTAACAGAATTATCCTAACTGCACACAAGGACAAAGCTCTGGAGTAACGCAGGTCAGGCAGCATCTCTGGAGAACATGGATGGGTGATGTTTTGGGTCAAGATCCTTCAGGAGGATTGTAGCAGGGAAGAAGAAAGGTGGAGAAGGAGAGAGGCAGGAGTACAAAGTGGGGCAGGTGATAGGACAACCGAAGGGAGGGTTTGATCAGCAGATGATCGAAACACAGACAAGAACAGAAGGCAAGAGACGGGTTTGAAGAGTTGCGGATTGTGAAGCCAGAGGAGAGGAACGTAGGCGGGGCGGAAGGGAGAAATGGATGAGAGTCCACGTGGGGCACTGGGGAGGGTTGGAGGTTACCCAAAATTGGAGAACTCTCATCCTGTTTCTCCAGAGATGTTGCCCGATCTGCCGAGTAACTCCAGCACTTTGTTTACATCATCAGGGTTCATATGGTTGGGTTGCAAGCTACCCAAGTGAAATACAAGATGTTGTTCCTTACAGAGAGTTGTGAATCTGTGGAATTCTCTGCCTCAGAAGGCAGTGGAGGCTAATTCTCTGAATGCATTCAAGAGAGAGCTGGATAGAGCTCTTAAGGATAGCGGAGTCAGGGGGTATGGGGAGAAGGCAGAAACGGGTATGGATTGAATGATCAGCCATGATCACATTGAATGGCGGTGCTGGCTCGAAGGCCCGAATGGCCTCCTCCTGCACCTATTGTCTTACTGTTGAGTTTAAGCTGCCCGAGTGGAAAACTACCTAGTCTTAATGTAATTGGAACACCCAGCTGGCACTCCGACAGGTGCAGAAGTTTGCATCAATACAACTGTGAGTAGACATTAAGTATTGTACTCTATCCCACAAAGCACCGCATTGTGGAAATCCTGCCCCATTGTAACAATGTCAGTTTTTACTCGCCAGCATTATAGAGTCACAGCGCAGAAACAGGTCCTTCGGCCCAACTTACCCACATGTCCCATCTACATTATTCCCACATGACTGCATTTGGCCCATATCCCTCCAAACCCGTCCCATCCATGTACTATAAGAAAATAATTGCAGATGCTGGTACAAATCGAAGGTATTTATTCACAAAGTGCTGGAGTAACTCAGGTCGGGCAGCATCTCGGGAGAGAAGGAATGGGTGACGTTTCGGGTCGAGACCCTTCTTCAGACTTTTTTTTTATGGGTGACGTTTCGGAGTATGTACTACCCCGTCCCATCCATGTACCCGTCTAACAGTTTTCTTAAATGTTGCGATAGTCCCTGCCTCAACTACCTCCTCCGGCAGCTCATTCCATACACCCACCACCCTTTGAGAAAAAGTTACCCCTCGGGTTCCTATTAAATCTTCACTCCCCCCCCACCCCCCACCCACCTTAAACCCACATCCTTGGGTTCTTGATTCCCTTCTCTGGGGAAGAGGCTGCACATCTACCCGATCTATTCCTCTCACGATTTGTGCAGTCAAAAGTGTAGAACCAAAAATTCTCCACTGTGGAAGATTTAAATATTTGCAACCATCAAAGCGAATAGAGTCAAGAATTTATTTTTGTTTATGGTACAGTCTGCACAAATCCAAAGCCCAAGAAATACTCATCTTAGAAATAATCATTTATAAAAAACTTACAATTTAAATACCAAAGGATATTACCTTGTAGCAGCAGAAAGCCACTTAACACCAAGTTTCACCCTGGCCAAAACTGGCAAGGCAGAATCCATTCTGGAGAAATCAACTCCAAATTGTTCAGTGACAATTGAATTAAAGGGACTTCACATCTTGCTGCACATTGGAACAAACTTCAATTTGTGCATATGTTTACAGTTCCAACATAGAACAAGTCCAGTAATCAGAGCCAGAGCCAGAGATATCACAGCAGCAGCGAGGAGGATGTTGTCAGCTACATTTTCTGTGGAGAGATAGAAAGGCAGACTTTAATAACACCACCATTGGATAATGATACAACTGCTCCACGATTTATCACACAGGAACGCCAAGGGGTAGCGTTTTCCACACAAAGAGTGGCGGGGGTAAGGAACAAGATGCCAGAGTAGATAGTTGAGGCAGGTATTATTGCAATGTTTGAGAAACAGTAACAGGTACATGGACAGGACAAGTTTGGAGGGATATGGCCGAAATGTAGGCAGGTGGGACTAGTAGCTGGGACACAGGTTGGGCCGAAGGATCTGTTTCCATAGTGTATGATTCCATGGTATTGCTAGAGTAACTTAGAGTCAGGCAACAGATTTTAGTTTAGAGATATAGCAACAGGCCCTTCGGCCCACCAAATCCATGCTGACCATCAATCCCTGTGCATTTACACCATCCTACAGACAATTTACACCATGCAAATTAGCCTACGGAGCTGTACGTCTTGAGAGTGTGGGAGGAAACCAGAGCTCCCAGAGAAAACCCACACAGGTCATGGGGAGAATGTACAAACTCTGCACAGACAACTCCCATAACGAGGATTGAACCTGGATCTCTGGGGTTGCAAGGCAGCAACTACCACTGCACCAGAGGATCTCTGGAGATCATGGAGGGGTGACATTTCAGGTTGGAACCCTCAAGTACAGAGTCTTCATTCTGCGTTTCTATGATTTATCCTAATGATGAAGAGGGGCATTACCAAAACGTTGTCCAAATAGTGCAGTTCTGGACCCCATCATAAAAGTCTCCATGTTAGGGCACAGATATGCCATGTGGTCATGTGACTACCTTGAGGAATATGGCGGTCTAAGCTATAATCAGAGCATTTGCAATTCAATACAACTGGCCTGTTTACTATAGAGGCAGATACAGGCAAAAACTACCCTCTATTTTAAGTGCAAACTTTGATGGCTTGATATATTTGGCAATGAGCTCAACTAACCAATTAAAATCTGAACTACAGAACCATCTATTGTTATCAAGAGAAATATCAATAATATCTACTGTTTGGGTTGGGCAAGTTGGGCCACATTTCCATGTTGTATGATGCAAGAACAGTGATAGGAAACAGTTTGTATGAAAAACTGGCTAGTTCGGACCTTTTGAGAGAAATCTTAAATAGACTGCATTAAATTTGCTTGCATGTTTTGGAATAGGTAGACCATTTCATACCGTTTGGTTCGGAAGAGGCTGCAGCAGTCTTTTCTTCAGGAGAGAAGATGACGGGCTTCTTCAAAGTCACCAGACCTTGGTCACGGGCTTTAATGGACACAAATTCACCCGAACTTCTGACCGTTCCTGTTAAGAGAAAGGTTTTTTTTTTTTGCACATGAGCCGACTGAAATCTCACTAGTTTATGAAATAAATTCAGACTGCTGTTCCAATCAATTGGAAACACTAATGACTGTGGAATTCTTGGATATTGAGCAAGGAGGGAAAGCAAATTCAGAGCACTTCAGAGAGATGCAAAGCGCTGGAGTAACTCAGTGGGCCTGGCAGCATCCCTGGAGAAAAAGAATGGATGACATTTTGGGTCAGGACCAGTCATGGTCAGACTGGGAAGATAGTTGGCCAAAACAAGACAAGGCAAAAGCTAGCTTAGTGGATAAATTTAGTTCCAAGAGCAGAATTAGGCCATTCGGCCCATCAAGACTACCCCACCGTTCATGGTACACCCTCAACCCCATTCTCCTGCCTTCTTCCTATATATTGTCATGTGTGCCAAGGTACAGCAGAAAGCATTTGGACAGTCTCAAATTCAATTAGTACGAATACAACCAGGCCAAACACAAGTAGAGATGAAGAGAAAAAAGTGCTAGCATGCAGAATATAGTAGTTTGCCACCATTGTGGTGTGTTCCAGAGAAAGTTAAGGATGAAGGGGGACCTCATTGAAACTTACTGAATCGCAAAAGGCCTGGATAGAGTGGATGTGGAGTGGATGTTTTCACTAGTGGGAGAGTCTAGGACCAGAGCCCAGAGCCTCAAAATAAGGACGGACCTTTAGAAAGGAGACGAGGAGGAATTTCTTTATTCAGAGGGAGGGGTGGAGGGGGGGAGGGAGGGGGAGGGAGGGGGAGGGAGGGAGGGGGAGGGGAGGGAGGGAGGGGGGGGGAGGGGGAGGGAGGGGGAGGGAGGGGGAGGGAGGGGGAGGGAGGGGGAGGGAGGGGGAGGGAGGGGGAGGGAGGGGGAGGGGGAGGGAGGGGGAGGGAGGGGGAGGGAGGGGGAGGGAGGGGGAGGGAGGGGGAGGGAGGGGGAGGGAGGGGGAGGGAGGGGGAGGGAGGGGGAGGGAGGGGGAGGGAGGGGGAGGGAGGGGGAGGGAGGGGGAGGGAGGGGGAGGGAGGGGGAGGGAGGGGGAGGGAGGGGGAGGGAGGGGGAGGGAGGGGGAGGGAGGGGGAGGGAGGGGGAGGGAGGGGAGGGAGGGGGAGGGAGGGGGAGGGAGGGGGAGGGAGGGGGAGGGAGGGGGAGGGAGGGGGAGGGAGGGGGAGGAGGGGGAGGGAGGGGGAGGGAGGGGGAGGGAGGGGGAGGGAGGGGGAGGGAGGGGGAGGGAGGGGGAGGGAGGGGGAGGGAGGGGGAGGGAGGGGGAGGGAGGGGGAGGGAGGGGGAGGGAGGGGGAGGGAGGGGGAGGGAGGGGGAGGGAGGGGGAGGGAGGGGGAGGGAGGGGGAGGGAGGGGGAGGGAGGGGGAGGGAGGGGGAGGGAGGGGGAGGGAGGGGGAGGGAGGGGGAGGGAGGGGGAGGGAGGGGGAGGGAGGGGGGATTCCCCATTGCCACAGACAGCTGTGGAGGACAAGTCAATGGATTTTTTAAAGGCAGAGATTGATATAGATTCTTGATTAGTACAGGTGTCAAGGGTTATGGGGAGAAGGCAGGAGAATGGGGGTGGAGGAGGAAAGATAATCAGCCATGATTGAATGGCAGAGTAGACTTGATGGGCTAATTCGGTTCCTATCTCTTATGAAAGTCCAGTGTGTATAATGAGATGGGTGGAAAATAAAGACTGCACCCTAGCTTATGGAAGGACTGTTCAGAAATTACTTGCGGGTATTAGTTAATGGTGCTTTTATTGTCATGTGCAAATGCAGCAAAATTATTTTTCTTCCATGCAGTCTAGTAAAGTATTGCCTTACCCGAGCATGTCAGATTAGCAAGACTATTTGAGCCACTATCAGATGCTTACTTTTACCAGGGTGGCAGGCTGGGACACACTCTACATCAGACAAGGGGCACACGTTGGCACTGCAGTGAACGTAGACCTACAAACAAACAACATTCCATTAAGCAGCACGTCCCAAGCGGTGCGATCAACAGCGCTACACAACGTTCATCCTCACCTCACCACTCAGTAGACCCCGTGTGTTCCGATCCCAAAATTGGAACGTTTTCACCTCAAACCACTTGTGATGCGTGGGAATTAACACTCCAGGAGTTGCAACGACCGAATGGAGCTGGGTCAAATAATTGTCCCCATAGTAGGGGCACCTAGACAAAGAGAAAACAGCTTCATGTTCTCGAGTACAAGGTTTCTATTGCATCCCACGGAGAACAGACCATGGGAGAACGGTGGCCATTATGGCTGACTGTCTGCCATAACCAAGTAGACTTAGACTCTAGAGACGTGGCGTGAACAGGCCCTTCGGCCCATCGAGTCTGTGCCATCCAAATATCACCCCATACAAACATCATCCATTTGTACAATTTTAATTTTACTGAAGCCTTTTAAACTACAAGCCTGTAGGTCTTGGGAGTGTGGAAGGAAATTGGGGAAAACCCACGCGGTCATAGGGAGAAATTACAAACTCTGTACAGATAGTACCTGTAGTCAGGATCAAACCTGCTTCTCTGGTGCTATAAGGCAACAATATCACTGAGCCATGGAAGGGATGCTCATTCAGACATTTTAAATGTTATATCTAGAGATATGATGAAGCATCTCCCTGCAGGTCTTCACATAGTCCATCATGGATGGATTTCAAAAGAAGTTTATAAACAGTGGAGGCAGCGCACACAACTCTTTATAAATTAGTGATGTTGTCTTTGCCACTGTTTAACAGTCACTCCGTCCACTATGACCAAATTCTGTTATAAAGTAGTTTGTAGTAACGAGGGTAGACTGACCCAACGTAGGGAAAACCAAGAACATGGGTTTAAGGTGAAGGGGAAAGATTTAATAGGGATCCGAGGGGTAACCATTTTCACACAGAGGGTGGTGGGTGTATGGAACAAGCTGCCAGAGGAGGTAGTTGAGGCAGGGACTATCACAATGCTTAAGAAACAATTAGACAGGTACATGGGTAGGACAGGTTTAGAGGGATATGGGCCAATTGCAGGGAGATGGGACTAGTGTAGATGGGACATGTTGGTCGGAATGGGCAAGTTGGGCTGAAGGGCATGTTTTGATGCTATGGGACCATGACTGCATTAAAGTGTCAGAAAATAACTGCAGATGCTGGTTCAAATTGAAGGTGGGCACAAAATGCTGGAGTAACGCAGGTCAGGCAGCATCTCAGGAGAGAAGGAATGGGTGACGTTTTGGGTCGAGACCCTTCTTCAGACTGATGTCAGGGGAGGGGGCGGGCCCTGAAATGTCACCCATTCCTTCTCTCCCAAGATGCTGCCTGACCCGCTGAGTTCCTCCAGCATCTTGTGACTGCATTAAAGATAACCAAGCTAAGGAAAGGTCAGTGCATCTGAAATACGATGAACAAATACTCTTGGAACGATATGACTTTATTTATCCCAGGAGGGAAATTGATCTGCCAACAGTCATAAAACACAAAACACATGAAACGTGAAACTAAAGTGACAAGTGGGGAAATGGCCAATAGAAGCCAGTGCTTGATTAACCAAGAGTTGCATCCACTGTATGGAGTTATACTTGCCCATTCACAAGGATGCTCCACTGTTTGCCAAGATGGCGGTCCCGTGTCTGGGTAGCCCAGCAGTCGTTCAGTACTAGCGCAATGCTGGTGTCATGCCGGTGGAGAAGGCGCACTTCCACGTACACCGGCTCGCGGAGGTAACTGACTATCGGGTAGTCCTCATCAGCAAACCAGCTGGTGTAGGACAGGTCTAGGGGAAACAGACCAAGAGTAGATCAGGACAGGTTGACCCAGAACGGGGCCGGAGGCGGAGACGACAATCAAGGCATAGTTACCTTTAGCTATTCTCATTTCCAAATGGAGGACCCCATCGTAGACCACAGGGGAGGGAGGGGAGAGGGTGTTGACTCTCAGCGTTATGGGGACGTTCTCACTGCGGTTCAGGTAACACTTCACATGCAACCTGTGAACGCAGCGTTAGAAACTTTTCAGAATCAGAACTCATGTTTGTACATTCACAAGTTATAGTGACCCAAGTTATCCTGAACTGCAGCACGAACCAACCATGTTTTCCCAGAGATTCTGTCTCCCACAGAGTTACTCCAGCACTGCCTTTATTCACAGAGCTGCATCCATGAAGGTGGAAAGCAAGAACTCAGATGTCTTCAACACCAGTACAAGTAGAACAAGTTCCTGTTATAAAGTGTGGTCTGACCAGGATTAAATGCGGCACGAGTGGACAGATGAAGCGTGCAGGAATCAACTACAGATGCTGGTTTACACTAAAGATGCACAAAATGCTGGAGTAACTCAGCGGGACAGGCAGAGAGAAGGAATGGGTGACGTTTCAGGTCGAGACTTTTTAGTTTAGAGATACAATGTGGAAACGGGCCAATGTGCAGGGATCACTGAACAGCAATCCCTACACATTAACACAATCCTACACACACACACACACAAAGGACAATTTTACATTTATACAAGCCAATTAGCCTACAAACCTTTAGAGTGGGAGGAAACCAAAGATCTGAAAAAACCCACGCAGGTCTCAGAGAGAACGTACAAACTCAGCACAGACAGCACTCAGTCAGGATCAAACCTGGGTCTAACCATACCCTCTCTCCAGAGATGCTGCCTGCCCACTGAGTTACTCCAGCATTGTGCGTCTATCTGATGGAGTGGGCAGATGAGGAAAAGAGTTTAAGCAAATCCTGAAGATGAAAGTTAAATCTTGGAGATACAAGGTGATCACAGCTTTGCACTGATTGAATCCGAGTTCCAAATTCAGATCAGCACATCTATGGGAAGTTAAAGCTCCGGGCTGGATATGGCCCACTGGAAGCCTTACCTGAAGGTGCTGTCTCTGGTTATTGAGCCACGCGCTCCTTTCTGGACTTTCCTCCTCGCCACCACGTCCACTTGGTAAGTCACATTGGACCCAGTCACCTACAAAACAAGAACTCTCACTTCAATAGACAATAGGTGCAGGAGGAGGCCATTCGGCCCTTCGAGCCAGCACCGCCATTCAATGTGATCATGGCTGATCATTCTCAATCAGTACCCCGTTCCTGCCTTCTCCCCATACCCCCTGACTCTGCTGTCCTTAAGAGCTCTATCCAGCTCTATCTTGAATGCATTCAGAGAATTGGCCTCCACTGCCTTCTGAGGCAGAGAATTCCACAGATTCACAACTCTGACTGAAAATGTTTTTCCTCATCTCAGTTCTAAATGGCCTACCCCTTATTCTTAAACTGTGGCCCCTTGTTCTGGACTCCCCCAACATTGGGAACATGTTTCCTGCCTCTAACGTGTCCAACCCCTTAATAATCTTATACATTTCGATAAGATCCCCCATCATCCTTCTAAATTCCAGTATATACAAGCCTAGTCGCTCCAGTCTTTCAACGTACGACAGCCCCGCCATTCCGGGAATTAACCTAGTAAACCTACGCTGCACGCCCTCAATAGCAAATTATATTCCTGCTGCATGCCTGCCAACCTCAACAACCCCCACCAAGGAGAGCGAGAGCGAGAGCGAGAGAGAGAGAGAGAGAGAGAGAGACTTACTGTTTGCACACTCCCACATGCATTGAGGGGAAAGCTGAAGATGACAAACTCTGCTGTCCTCATTATGGGGGCACACTCAGAACTTGTGCTGTTCACCAACACGACGGAGGCAAGATCAAGTGAAGGCACTGTTGCAACCTTGGGGACCACAATTGTGAACAGCCCTTCGCTTGCACAGTCGATGTAAGCTGGGAATAGAATGCAGTTAGGTTTACCACCCTCGCATGTACCGAGCGAGGCACAGCTAAAAGCTTTGCACGCTATCCAAACATAAATACAATCAGTTCAAACTTAAACACAATGGGCAGAGCAAAGGGGAAGATAGATAGTTGCAAAGCTCCAGTTCCATGGGCAAAGTCCAATGGCCACAATGGGGTAGAGGCGAATTGGACAGTACCCCAGCTTATGGAAGAGCTGTTCAGAAGCCTGATAACAAGAGGGGAAACAGCATAGAAACATTGAAACACAGAAAATAGGTGCAGGAGTAGGCCATTCGGCCCTTCGAGCCTGCACCGCTATTCAATATGATCACGGCTGATCATCCAACTCAGTAACCTGTACCTGCCTTCTCTCCATACCCCCTGATCCCTTTAGCCACAAGGGCCACATCTAACTCCCTCTTAAATATAGCCAATGAACTGGCCTCAACTACCTTCTGTGGCAGAGAATTCCACAGATTCGCCATTCTGTGTGAAGAAATGTTTTCTCATCTCGGTCCTAAAAGACTTCCCCCTTATCCTTGAGCTGTGACCCCTGGTTCTGGACTCCCCCAACATCGGGAACAATCTTCCTGCATCTAGCCTGTCCAACCCCTTAAGAATTTTATGTTTCTACAAGATCCCTTCTCAGTCTTCTAAATTCCAGCGAGTACAAGCCGAGTCTATCCAGTCTTTCTTCATACGAAAGTCCTGCCATCCCAGGGATCAATCTGGTGAACCTTCTCGGTACTCCCTCTAAGGCTAGAATATCTTTATAGTTATAGTCAGTGTGGAAACAGACCCTTTGGCCCAACTTATCCATACTGGCCAACATGTGCTCCAGGGAATAGAGTCCTAGCCTGCTCAACTTCTCCCTATGGCTCAGGTACTCAAATCCCAGTAACATCCTTGTAAACCCCTCTCTGCACCTTTTCCAGCTTGACAATATGTTTCCGAAAACATGGTGCCCAAAACTGAACACTATATCCCAAATATGTTCTCCCCGACATCTCATACCACTGCAACTTGACCTCCCAAGTTCTATACCCTGCCCGATGAAGGCCTTTTTGACCACCCATGAAGCCAGTCAAGGACGTATTGCCCGAGGCCATGGATAATTAGCGACTACTCCAAGTGATGGTGACCTCTGAAGGAAGCTATTGAGATCACAATTACATTAATTCCCTCCCATCATGTTTTGCTGCACAAACCTTGTACTCCAAATACAAAGCTGTTGGTCCACCCCATCCATACTGAACGCACCGTTTGGTTCATGAACAAGCACGTTTAGAATAAAACTAACCAGTTTTTCCGTAAAAGCAAGCAGTTGCCTCATCATCTGGGTCATGGCAGCATCCTTTGGCGTGGCAAGCCTTCTCACCCAGCGGGAGGTCGCCACAGGGCAGACGGTCTTTGGCATTGACAGCACACACTGCTGGTTTCTCTGCAGAGGTCAGAATGTACACCATGCAATGACAACCAGTCAAGGCAGTACTATTCAGCAGAGACGCAATCTGAAGCAGCAGCGGATCCGAGCCATAGTCATACAGCGTGGAAACAGGCCTTTCAGCCCAACTAGCCTATGCTGGCCAACATGGACCATCTATACTAGATCCATCAGCCCATACTTGACCCATCCTACTCACATGAAAGAGCTGTTCAGAAGCCTGACAAAGAAGCTGTTGCAGTCTCAGTGTGAAAAGAGATCGTTCGGCCCAACTTGTCCATACCGGCCAACAGGCGTCAGAGGTTATGGGGAGAAGGCCGGAGAATGGGATTAGAAGGGAGAGATTGATCAGCCATGATTGAATGGTGGTAGACTTGATGGGCCAAATGGCAATAAATGTCTCTTAAATGTAATGTTGGTACCTGTGTCAACTACCTCCTCTGGCAGCTTGTTCCATACATATCATATATATACAGCCGGAAACAGGCCTTTTCAGCCCTCCAAGTCCGTGCCGCCCAGCGATCCCCGTACATTAACACTATCCTATACCAACTAGGGACAATTTTTACATTTACCCAGCCCATTAACCTACATACCTGTACGTCTTTGGAGTGTGGGAGGAAACCAAAGATCTCGGAGAAAACCCACGCAGGTCACGGGGAGAACGTACAAACTCCTTACAGTGCAGCACCCGTAGTCAGGATCCTTTGTACAAAAATAGTTATCCCTTGGGTTCCTATTAAGACTTTCCCTGCTCACCTTTAATCCATGTCCTTGATTCCCCTACTCTGGGCTAAAGACTACATTTAACCCATCTATTCCTCTCATTATTTTATACACCTCTATAAGGTCACTCCTCTTCCTCCTGCACTCCAATGAATAAAGTCCTAGCCTTCTTAACATCTCCCCATAGCTCAGGCCATAGAATTCTGGCAACTTCCTTGTAAATCTTCTCGGCACCCTTTCCAGCTTGACAACATCTCTCCTAAAACATGGTGGCTAAAACTGAACACAATCCTCCAAATGTAGCTTCAATGTTTTGTACAGCTGCAACATGACCGGCCAATTTCAACACTCAATACTCTGACAAAGGCCAGTGCGCTGTAAGCCTTGACCATCGTAACTACCCACGATGCCACTTTAAAGGTGAAAGATTAAAGGCCAAAACCTAAATGTTGGACATTCTCCAAGTGCTGGCAACTTGGCCATAAAGGTCACACAAGAAACTAGATGCTCTACTTTACAATTCCCATTAGCAGCAGCAGTATTGTCTTTGCAGGCATTTCATACTTAACACATCAAACGGGAGCAGGGTTTAACTGAACCATAAACGTCTGCCAGCGTTTATTAGTTGCCATTGAATCAGATGCAACATTGCTCCCTCTCCATTTTAGCTACTGGCAATATAATGGAAGTTGCCATTTGTAGTTCGACCCCAGGCGTTGACCATGGCTCAAGTGTTTTGGCAAATCATACCTCCATTAAATCTTTGACCGGAGGGGGTTCCACTGGCTGGCTTCACGACTGGAGTAATGACACCAGGAGTGGTGACGTTGGTTGGCTTCATAGCTGGAGTAATGACACCAGGAGTCATGACATCGGCAGGTCTCGTGGCTGGAGTGACAACACCAGGAGTGGTGGCGTCGGCTGGCTTCACAACCGGAGTAACGCTTCTGGGAGTGACGACGGTGGCTGGCTTCACAACCAGGGGAGTGACAACACCAGGAGTCGTGATGCTGGCAGGCCACACAACTGGAGTAATGATACCAGGAGTGGTGGCATCAGCCGGCTTCACAACTGGAGTAACACTTCTGGGAATGGCGACAGTGGCTGGCTTCACAACCAGGGGAGTGACGACACCAGGAGTGGTGACGCTGACTGGCCTCACAACTGGAGTAATGACACCAGGAGTGATGGCATTGGTTGGCTTCACAACTAGAGTAACACTTACAGTAGTGACATTGCCAGGCTTCACAATCATGGGAGTAACACCAGGAGTGGCGATTTTGGTTGGCTTCACAACTGGAGTAACACTTCTGGGAGCAGCGACAGTGGCTGGCTTCACAACCATAGGAGTGATGACTCCAGGAGTGGAGAGGTTGGCTGGCTTCACAACCGGAGTCATGACACCAGGAGTGGTGACATTGGCCGGCTTCAACACTGGAGTAACGACACTGCCAGGAGTAGTTACATTGGCTTGCCTCACGATCACAGTGGTGACATGGGTTGGCTTCACAGCAGGAGTGACCACTCCAGGTACAGTGGCTTTAGGTGGCTTCACAACCATGGGAGTAACACTACGAGTCGTGGCATCTGCTGGCTTGATGACCATCGGAGTGACAACTCCAGGAGTGGTGATGTTGGCTGGCTTCACAACCACAGGAGTGATGATCCTAGGAGTGGCTGCATGGGTTGGCCTCAAGATTGGAGTGACAACACGAGCAGTAGTTACATTGGCTGGCTTCACTAGTGGAGTAACAGCACCAGGAGTGGTGACATCGGCCGGCTTCACTACTGGAGTAACGACACCTCCAGGGGCAGTTACAGTGGCTGGCCTCACGACTGCAGGAGTAACACTTGCAGGAGTGGTGGCACGGGGTGGCTTCACAGCACGAGTGACTACTCCAGGTACAGTGGCTTTGGGTGGCTCCACAACCATGGGAGTAACAGCACCAGGAGTGGTGACATTGGCTGGCTTCTCTACTGGAGTAACGACACCTCTAGGAGTGGTACCACTGGCTGGCTTCACAACCATGGGAGTAACACCAGGAGTAGTGACACTAGTTGGCTTCAAGACCGGAGTGACAACACCAGGAGTGGTGATGTTGGTCAGCCTCACCACAGGAGTAGTGGCATTTGCTGGCTTCATGACCATGGGAGTGATGACTCGAGGAGTAGTGACATTGGTCAGCTTCAAAACTGGAGTGGTAACAGCAGGAGTGGTCATGTCAGCTGGCCTCACAACCAGAGTAACACCAGAAGTAGGCACAATGACTGGCTTCACAACCAGGGGAGTGATGGTGCCAAGAGTGATGGCCGTGGCTGGCTTCACAACCATGGGAGTAACACCTGCAGGAGTGGTGACATTGAAAGGCTTCACGATCACAGGAGTGATGGCACTGGGAGTGGTGGCATTGGTTGGCTTCACGAGCAGAGTGACTACGCTGGTAGTGGTGCCACCAGCAGGCCTCACAATCAATGGAGTAACACTTGCAGGAGTGGTGGCATTGGCAGGCTTCACTACTGGAGTAATGACAAGAGTGGTGACATTAGCTAGCGTCACAACCATGGGAGTGATTATTGCAGGAATTGTGACATTGGTTGGCTTTACCACTGGAGTAACGACACCAGGAATAGTGACATTGGCTGGCTTCATGATCACAGGAGTAACACTTGCAGGAGCTGTGACGTTGGCTGGTTTCACAAGTGGAGTAATGACACCAGGAGCAGTGACGTTAGATGGCTTCACTACTGGAGTAACTACACTAGGTGTGCTGATGATGGCTGGCTTCACAACCCTGCGAGTGACGGCACTAGGAGTGGTGGCGTTAGATGGCTTCACAACAGGAGTAACGGCACTGGGAGTAGTGATGATGGCTGGCGTCGTGACCGCTGGAGTAGCATCACTCGACTGCTTCACAACAATGGGCGTGACAGCACCAGAATGAGTGGTGACATTTGCTGGCTTCACGGCTCGAGTAACAACGCTGGGCTTCACGAACACTGGAGTAACGAGACCTGCAGGAGTAGCAACATCGGCCCATGTTAAGTAACTGAACTGTTTTCAACTACAAGATTATATACTGCTGCAAAAGCATGCTACTCGAGATCAAGAATTGGCCAACTTCTCATACATCAACTGTGCTGGATTTAGACTAGAGATACAATGCAGAAACAGGCCCTTCGGCCCACTGACCGGCAATCATCCCTCACACCATCTATCCTATCGGCTAGGGACAATTTATTTTTTAACCAAAGCCAATTAACCTACCAGTCTTTGTAGTGTGGGAGGAGACATGAACATCCAGAGAAAACCCATGCAGTGACAAGGAGAACGTACAAACTCTGTACAGATTGCACCCAGTCAGGATTGAACCAGAGTCTCTGGCGCTGCAAGGCAGCAACTCTACCGCTGTGCCAAGGTGCTGCCCACAATGTCATCGGTTTGACCAATGAGGGCATCTCTAAACACCTCCCCCCTCCCCCAAAATTAGAAACATTAGCACTAGCGATTCGACAGAAGGGTCTTGACCCAAAATGTCACCTTGTTCCTTCTCTCCAGAGATGCTGCCTGTCCTGCTGAGTTACTCCAGCATTGTGTATTGTTGGGTGCAAAGTATTAAGTTAGCTTTTTTTTAAAAAACAATAAAAAGTAAAAGTGAAATGCCAGTCATTAACACATTGCCTCAAAGTCACGAGGCAAAACCCCAAAGATTTGGTAGACGAAAACTTCACATGAAGTCAAAGCACAAAGCTGAATACGAAGTGTACACAAACAGAAAATTAATTTTCCTGGTTTGCAATGACAAAATATTAAACTTACTAGTCACTGGAACCATTTGAGATGGCAGGGAACAGTTCACTGGAATGCGTTCAATAACCATAATCCTCTTCGAGTCATCAATTCCATCAATCCTCAATTCCATGCTCACTGTGTTATTCTAGATGGAGTCAACAGCAACAGATAATGCTTTAATAGATGGCAAGATTAGTAACAAGACCCAGTTGGTCAATAATTTAATGCCATTTTGTTTTACTTTAGAGAAACAGGGCAGAAACAGGCCCTTCAGCCCATCGAGTCCACGCCGACCAGCGATCAACCCGTACACTAGCTCTATCCTACACACATTCGGGACAATTTACCAAAGCCAATTAACCTACAAACTTGGAGGTCTCGAGTGTGGGAGGAAACTAGAGCACCCGGAGAAAGCTCACGCAGTCAAGGAGAACGTACAAACTCCATACAGACAGCACCCAAAGTCAGGATTGAACACAGGACTCTGGTACTGTATGGCAGCAACTCTACCGTTGCGCCACTCGTAATAGACAATAGGTGTAGGAGGAGGCCATTCGGCCCTTCGAGCCAGCACCGCCATTCAATGTGATCATGGCTGATCATTCTCAATCAGTACCCCATTCCTGCCCTCTCCCCATACCCCCTGACTCCGCTATCCTTAAGAGCTCTATCTTGAATGCATTCAGAGAATTGGCCTCCACTGCCTTCTGAGGCAGAGAATTCCACAGATTCACAACTCTGACTGAAAAAGTTTTTCCTCATCTCAGTTCTAAATGGCCTACCCCTTATTCTTAAACTGTGGCCCCTGGTTCTGGACTCCCCCAACATTGGCAACAGGTTTCCTGTCTCTAACGTGTCCAACCCCTTAATAATCTCATGCATTTCGATAAGATAATGCTGTACTTTCCAGTTACTCCAGCACTGTCTTGTGACTTTTGACACCCTTACTAATCAAGTCAATCTCCACTATAGAGATACAGCACAGGAAACAGGCACTTCATGCCAGTCTGCAGCAACCAGCTACCACCACACACCAGGGACAATTTACAATTTTTACTGAAGCCAAGTATACTACAAACCTGTAGGTCTTTGGAGTGTGGGAGCACCCAGGGAAAACCCACATGGTCACAGGGAAATCAAACTCTGTACAGACAGCACCCAGAGTCAGGATTGAACCCAGGTCTCTGGCACTGCAAGGCAACAACTCTACCGCTGCACCACCCAGTTAATAGCAAGCAATGAGGCCCATACTCACCACCACATGCACATAGCAGCCATCATAAGGAGTAATGAAATGCAAGGATCCATTAGCATCTGGAATGGTTGCAAAGCTGCAATTGCCCTGCAGTGAACGCAGGTCTCGCGGTACACCAGTGTCATCTGGAGAAAGACAATGCGTTTCATGACACCACCTTACTTCCATCAACACGACTGGTTAGTGTGGAAAGCGGTTACAAGTCATGCCAGCTTCTAAATTTAACACGAGGCATACAAAGCTGTGGCCACAGTAGAGATCAACCTCCCTTACATTGACACCTCGCGCTGCCTCAGCAAGGCCACCAGCACGGTCAAGGATGAGTCCCACCCCGGCCACTCCCTCCTCTCCCATCAGGCGAGGGGCAGAGAAGTGCAAAAATGCACACCTTTGGGGACAGTTTCTTCCCAGCTGTTATCAGGCAACTGAACCACACTACAACTAGAGAGCACTGTACCTCACTGAAGACCCTCAGACTTTATCTTGTGCTAAACTTTATTCCCTTTCTCATGCATCTGTGCATTGTGGATAGCTCAATTGTAAACATGTCTTGTCTTTCTGCTGACTGGTGAGTATCTTGTACCTTGTGATCATCACCTCTGAAGAGTCCACCAGGGACCATACTCGAAGTATCCCATACCCACTAGGGATAATTTTTTTTAACACTCTCCTACACCTACTAGGGACAATTTTTTTACACATACACCAAGCCAATTAACCTACACGTCTTTGGAGTGTGGGAGGAATACGAAGATATCGGAGAAAAACCCACGCAGATCACGCAGGGGAGAACATACAAAGTCCGTACAGACAGCACCCGTAGTCAGGATCGAACCCGGGTCTCCAGCGCTGCAAGGTGGCAACTCTACTGCTGCACCACCATGACCACAAAAGCTTTTCACTGTACCTCTGTACACATGATAAACTAAAAACAGAACACACACTACAGACAACATTTCTAATGGGGATATGGATAGTTTAGAGATGCAGCATGGAAACAGGCCCTTCGGCCTACTGGGTTCATGCCAACCATTGAACACCCATACACCAGTGCCATGTTATCCCAGCTCTGTATCCTACACAATCGGGGCAATTTTTAACAGGAGCCAATTAACCTCCAAATCTGCACAGCTTTAGGATGGAGGAAACCCTCCAGTCAAAGGCAATACTTGCAAACGCCACACAGACAACACCCAAGATCAAGCCAGGGTCTCCATCATTGTGAAGCAGTGGCTCTACCACTACACTATTTAACCTCTGGTCTGTTGCAAGACAATGACCCTGGGGAAGTGTAAATTAATAGGTCACCATTGTTGTGGAACGAAGATTTGTTAAACCCTCACACCTAGTGAATGTGGAAACTTTATACATTAGAAAAGTCAAAAGTGCTGGAGTAACTCAGGTCAGGCAACACTTGGGAGAAAGGATGGGTGATGCTTTAGAGACCGAAACATCACCCACCCCTTGTCCAGAGATGCTGCCTGACCCACTGAGTTACTCCAGCACTTTGTGTCTATCTTCAGCATAAAGCAGCACCTGCAGTTCCTTCCTACACACTAAAGTCAAAGCTGCTTTATATTTAGCCAAGCTTTTAGATGCTCTCAATGATTCAATGATACTACCTAGCATTGAGCACAAGGCCAATAGAATGCTTTTTCATTGGGAACATGGAATTAAAATAATTTATATTGTTTCTCCTCAGGTGCAGAAGAACAGAAACATTATTAATGGGTGTCAGCAAGTTAGTCCAACCTTCCACCCAAGGGAATTTCTCTGAAGGAATTATAAATCATCCATTTGAAAATTTAAAAGAGCAGTCTAAAAAGCAAATTTAGAACAGTCTTATTGTCACACATCCCCAAACAGAACAATGGAATTCTAAATTGTAGCACAACAGTGTGGAAACATAGCACTGTAAATAAAAAACATTCAACATAGCATGAAAAATATACACTTAAACAAAAAAAATTCAGTATAGGAAAGATGTTGTCAGGTTGGAAGAGGTGCAGAGAAGATTTAAAAGGCTGTTGCAAGGACTCAAGGGTCTGAGCTGTAGAGGTTGAGTAGGCGAAGACTGGAGCACAGGAGGATGAGGCGTGGTCGGTCTTTGGTGTACAAAATCATGAGGGGGTAGTCTCATGCCTAGAGTCATGGAAATCAAGAACCAGAGGGCATGGGTTTAAGGGGAAAGATTTAATGGAAATCCAAGGGGTAACTTTTTCCACACAAAGGGTGGTGGGTGTGGAATGAGCTGCCAGAGGAGGTCATTGAGGCAGGGACTATCACAATGGTTAAGAACCAATTAGCCAGGTACATGGACAGGACAGGTCTAGAGGGATAATAGAGACCAAACATAGGCGGGTGGGACTAGTCTAGACGGGACATGTTGGTCAGTGTGGACAAGTTGGGCCAAGGGGCCCCATTGTGTATTATATATAAAGTTTTACAAAATGTAGTGTACGAGTGTTTTCATTATATATATTGAACATTTACAGACACTAATGTCCCAAATAGAACAATTACATTTTTACTTGCAGCAGCATATGAAAACAAGATAAAACAAAAAACATTCAGTATAATATAAAAGTACAAAATATAAACAAATAAAGTTCAGCAAATAAAATAAATGAAAACATGATATAAACGAAAAGCGTTCAGTATATGTAAACGAAAAACGTTTAGCAGATATGCACACTGAACGTTTTTCGTTTATTATATACACAATAAATAATAGAGAGAAGTCTAATCACTGCCCAACTTGAAGCACCTGTCGCTGTGACTTACCCACGATTGAAAGTCTAATAGACATCCCCTGAAAGGAGTCATTGCGTATCCGCACTCGGAGGACGGTTGGCGAGCAATTAACCTCCTCCGGGTAGTCAAAGTATTGCACAGAGACGTGGCTCCGGTGGCGGACATATGGGTCCAGAGTGCTGATCCTTAAGAAATGTCCCCAGAGGAACAGAAGCGTTACCAGAGTCCCCATCCCGAACAACTGCTGTGCAGCCTGGGGCAGAGCAGCACTGCTTTAGTAGGGAGATTGTCACCCTGCCTGGAGGAGATTGGATGCACTTAACACGGGGCACGCCGCACACACCGACCCATTCGTTTGCAATCAATAACAATGAACAGTTCCACGAGGAAAGCGTGTAATAGCAAGGCCAGTAACAAGACCTGGGCAACATGGTCACACAGCTGGGAAACAGGCCCTTCGGCCCACCTAGTCCATACCCACCAAGGTGCTTCATCTAAACATGTCCTATTTGCCCGCGATTCGTTTAAACTTTACCCACCCATCCATATGTCTGTCCAAATGACATTTAGATGTTGCTATTAGTTTAATTTACTTTACTTTCGTTCAGTTTAGTCTAGTTTGGTTTAGTTTACTTTAGTTCAGTTTAGTTTAGTTTAGTTTAGCTTAATTAAGTTTGGTTCAGTTCAGTTTGGAGCTTAAATTCCTGAGTATGATGTTATTGGGCCATTGAACCATTAATATTGCTAATGCCGTTCACCAACACAGTACAGCACATTAACAAGCCATTCGGCCCGTAATGTCCATGTTTAACATGATGCCAATTTAAACTAAACTCCTCTCCATTTCCTGCATATCCATGCAGACGCATTTTTGCCAGCATGATGCCTGGTTTAGGGGGTATCAGCTGCAGGGAGAGGTTTGACTGACTTGGATATGCCGGAGGTTGTAGGGAGACCGGGTAGAAGTGTATGAAATGATGAGAGGCGTAGATACGGTAGATGGGGTGGAAACAAAATCACATACTAGAGGGCATGGCTCAAGGTGAGAGGGGCAAAGTTTAAAGGAGGCCTGGATAGAGTGGGTGTGGAGAGGATGTTTCCATTAGTGGGAGAGTCTAAGACCAGAGGGCACAGCCTCAGAATCAAAGGATGTACCTTTAGGAAGGAGATGAGGAATCATTTATTTAGTCAGAGGGTGGTGAATCTGTGGGATTCTTTGCCACAGAAGGCAGTGGAGGCCAAGTCAGTGGATATTTTTTAAGGCAGAGATAGATAGATTCTTGATTAGTGCGGGTGTCAGGGGTTATGGGGAGAAGGCAGGAGAATGGGGTTAGGTGGGAGAGATTGAATGGCCGTCTGAAGAAGGGTCTCGACCCGAAACGTCACCCATTCCTTCTCTCCAGAGATGCTGCCTGACCCGTTGAGTTACTCCAGCATTTTGTGATACCTTCGATTTGTACCAGCATCTGCAGTTATTTTCCTTCTCAGCACTGTAACTTAGTTCTCAGCATTGTAGTACAGTTTTCAACACCATAGTGTTTAGTTTAGTTTAATTTTATTTAGTTTAGAGATACAACACGGAAACGGGCCCCACAGCCCACTGAGCCCGTGCCGACCAATGATCCCCCCACCCGAACCCCATCCTACACGCACAAGGGGCAATTTACATTTTTACCAAGCCAATTAACCTCCAAACCTCTACGTCTTTGGAGTGTGGGAGGGAACCGGAGCACCCGGGGAAAACCCACGCAGGTCACGGGGAGAACGTACAAACTCCGTGCAGACAGCACCCGTAGTCAGGATCAAATGCCACTCTACCACTGTTTAAAATGTGTCATTGAGTGAAAGACACATGGGAATATGTAGACAAGTAGAAAGATAGATAGATAGATAGATAGATAGATAGATTATTAGATAGATAGATTATTAGATAGATAGATTATTAGATAGATAGATTATTAGATAGATAGATTATTAGATAGATAGATTATTAGACAGATAGATTATTAGATAGATTATTAGATAGATAGATTATTAGACAGACAGATTATCAGACAGACAGACAGACAGACAGACAGACAGACAGACAGACAGACAGACAGACAGACAGACAGACAGACAGACAGACAGACAGACAGACAGACAGACAGACAGACAGACAGACAGACAGACAGACAGACAGACAGACAGACAGACAGACAGACAGACAGACAGACAGACAGACACGTTAATAGATACCCCGGAAGAGGGTCAGGCAGCCGGCTCGGGCCAGGCCATCTTGGCAGACCCATTGTTTCTGCTTGTTCCTGTCCCAAGGAAATTATTGCCATACGTTGACTCTATCCTAACCCCCCTGGTCCAATCTCTCCCGACCTGTGTCCAAGACACCTCACATGCTCTCCGTCTCTTTAATGACTCCCGGTTCCCAGGCCCCCACTCCCTCATCTTCACCATGGATGTCCAGTCACTCTACACCTCCATCCCCTACCAGGAAGGCCTTAAAGCTCTCCGTTTCTTCCTCGACCACAGAACCAGCCAATCCCCATCTACCAACACTTTCCTCCGCCTAGCGGAGCTAGTCCTCACCCTCAACAACTTCTCCTTTGACTCCTCCCACTTCCTCCAAACCAGAGGCGTAGCTATGGGCACTCACATGGGCCCTAGCTATTCCTGCCTCTTTGTCGGGTACGTCGAACAATCCCTGTTCCAGATGTACACCGGCCCCATCCCTGAACTCTACCTCCGCTACATCGACGACTGCATTGGTGCTACCTCTTGTACCCATGAAGAACTCACGGGCTTCATACACTTCTCCACCGGTTTCCATCCTGCACTTAAATTTACTTGGACCATCTCTGACACCTCCCTCCCCTTTCTTGATCTCACCTCCATCACAGGAAATAGACTATTGACTGACATCTATTACAAACCCACTGACTCCCACAACTATCTCGACTACACTTCTTCCCAGCCTGCTTCCTGCAAAGACTCTATCCCTTGCTCCCAATTCCTCCGTCTACGCCGCATCTGTGCCCAGGATGAGGTGTTCCACACTAGAACATCCAGGATGTCCTCATTCTTTAGGGAACGGGGGTTCCCCTCTCCCATCATAGATGAGGCCCTCACTCGTGTCTCCTCGGTACCCCGCAGCTCCGCCCTTGCTCCCCCTCCCCCTAGTCGCAACAGAGACAGAGTCCCCCTAGTCCTCACCTTCCACCCCATCAGCCGTCGCACACAACACATAATCCTCCAAAATCTCCGCCACCTCCAACGGGATCCCACCACTAGCCACATCTTCCCATCTCCGCCCCTTTCCACCTTCCGCAGAGAACGTTCCCTCCACAACTCCCTGGTTAACTCATCCCCTTCCCACCCAACCCACCCCCTCCCCAGGTACTTTCCCCTGCAACCGCAGAAGATGCAACACCTGCCCCTATACCTCCCCCCTCGACTCTGTCCAGGGACCCCGACAGCCCTTTCAGGTGAGGCAGAGGTTCACTTGCACCTCCTCCAACCTCATCTACTGTATCCGTTGTTCACGATGTGGACTCTCGTACATCGGCGAGACCAAACGCAGACTGGGCGATCGTTTTGCGGAACACCTTCGCTCAGCCCGCCTGAACCAACCTGATCTCCCGGTTGCTGGACACTTTAATTCCCCTTCCCATTCCCACACTGACCTTTCTGTCCTCGGTCTCCTCCATTGTCAGAGTGAGGATAAACGCACATTGGAGGAACAGCATCTCACATTTCGCTTGGGCAGCTTACAGCCCAGTGGTATGAATATTGATTTCTCTCACTTCAGGTAGCCCCGACATTCCCTCTCTCTCTCTATCCCTCCCCCACCCAAGTCGCACCAGCATCTCGTTCTCACCCAACAAACAGCTAACAATGGCCTGTATCCTTTATCATCGTTACTTTTTTGCACATCTTTCATTCACTGTTCATTATCTCTCCACATCACCGTCTATATCTCTCATTTCCCTGATCCCTAACCAGTCTGAAGAAGGGTCTCGACCCGAATCGTCACCCATTCCTTCTCTCCAGAGACGCTGCCTGACCCGGCTGAATTATTCCAGCTTTTTGTGTGTATCTTCTGAATCTGGAGGTGTGCGTTTTCACACTTCTGTACCTTGTGCCTGATGGTGAATTGGGTGGGTTTTCTCCGGGTGCTCCGGTTTCCTCCCACTCTCCAAAGACATACAGGTTTGTAGGTTAATTGGCTTGGTATAAATGTAAATTGTCCCAAGTGTGTGTAGGATAGCGTTAGTGTGTGGGGACCGCTGGTCGGTGCCGACTCGGTGGGCTCTTTCCGCCTCTTTCCGCACTATATCTCTAAACTAAACTAAACTAAACAATTGAAGGGGCCAGGCCGATCCCTACCTCATTGATCCAATGCCGCCGGTTCTGGGCCTTAAGGTGAGAAGTATAAAACTTGCACCTCCTTCGGCCTAGATCAAATGTTTCATAGTCTTGGAAGTTGCAAACCGATGCTGGGTCTTGGTGATTCCCTGCGCGCTATTCCAGAAGAGGATCTATCACTCGCATTGTACGGTGCGGTTTGTTGGATGGCGTGCAGAACAAGCACTTCACTATCTCTGTGGACGCGACAATAAAGAAACACAGGCACCATTGAAGACATGAAGAACTGCAGAGGCTGGTTTACAAAAGAAGACACAAAGTGCTGGAGCAACTCAGCGGGTCAGGCAGCATATCTGGAGAACATGGATCGGTGACGTTTTGGGTCAGGACTAGGGTTGCCAACTTCCTCACTCCCAAATACGGGACAAGGTGACGTCATCGCCCCGCGCCCCATATGACCTCACCCAGCCAGCGGCCACGTGCTCCTGCTCCACCAATGGCTCGGCCCGGGCTGGGAGGCGGGTTGCTACGCAACCTCCGTTAGGCGGCGCCTGGGCCTCTGGACGTACACTGTCCGGAGCTAAAATGTCGGAAACCTAGAGTGTCGGGGCCTACAGCGTCGGGGCCTACAGCGTCGGGGCCTACAGCGTCGGGGCCTACAGCGTCGGGGCCTACAGCGTCGGGGCCTACAGCGTCGGGGCCTACAGCGTCGGGGCCTACAGCGTCGGGGCCTACAGCGTCGGGGCCTACAGTGTCGGGGCCTACAGCGTCGGGGCCTACAGTGTCCGGGCCTACAGTGTCGGGGCCTACAGTGTCCGGGCCTACAGTGTCCGGGCCTACAGTGTCGGGGCCTACAGCGTCGGGGCCTACAGCGTCGGGGCCTACAGTGTCGGGGCCTACAGTGTCGGGGCCTACAGCGTCGGGGCCTACAGTGTCGGGGCCTACAGTGTCGGGGCCTACAGCGTCGGGGCCTACAGTGTCGGGGCCTACAGCGTCGGGGCCTACAGTGTCGGGGCCTACAGCCTTGGGGCCTACAGTGTCCGGGCCTACAGTGTCGGGGCCTACAGTGTCCAGGCCTACAGTGTCGGGGCCTGCAGCGTCGAGGCCTACAGGGTACCCTGGGCCTAATACAGGACATTGTCTCTTGCTCTGCTCAACCCCGGGGACCAGGAACTGGAGAGGAAGGTGGAGCCAGTCAACCATGGTGGGCGCTGGACAAAGGACATGGGGGGGTCTTACCTTCTGCGCTCTCAAGATGGGCTGTGGGAGCCCCCACACGAAGGCTGAAGGTGGCCGGGCGAGGAGAGGGACGACGGTCCATGGGAGGATACAGATGGAGGAATCTATGGCCTTTATGGCTGGGACTGTAAAATGGCGCCAAAACCTGGCGACTCTTGCATACGGGCTCATCTGACGTTGGGGGAGCGTTTGCCGGCACTGGGCCTGCACTCGATGGAGTTTAGAAGGATGAGGGGGGGTCTCATAAAAACCTATCGAATAATGAAAGACCTGGATAAAGTGGATGTGGAGAGGATGTTTCCACAAGTGGGAGAGTCTTGGACCAGAGGCCAGAGCCTCAGAATTGATTAGTGCCTGTGTCAGGGGTTATGAGGAGAAGGAAGGGGAGATAGGAGGGAGAGATAGATCAACCATGATTCAATGGTGGCATCGACTTGATGGGCCGAATGGCCTAATCCTGCTCCTCTGATTTATGAATTTATGTGGATTGTTTCCATATATTCTGTACTTAACCAGGGATTGCACTTACTGTAAGTATGGCAATAATCTAACTGATCTGTGTGCAAAACAAGAATTTCTCTGTACCTTGTTACACATGATAAGAAAGAACCATTGAAAAGCAATTGACGAACCACCTGTATCCACCGATCACTTTGTCTCGACCCACCTCTCTTCCAGCTTTCTCCCTCCACCCCCCACCCCTACAATCAGTCTGAAGATGGGTCTCAACCCAAAACGTCACCCATTCCTTTTTTTGAGAGATGTCACCTGACCCGCTGAGTTACTCCAGCATTTTGTGTCTATTTTCGGTGTAAACCAGCATCTGCAGTTCTTTCCTACACATGTCGTTTGCTCCACTGTGAAATCTCCTCAAGGTATGTCGACTTTGAAGACGGTCTCCGCCTCTCACCGACGAGAGTTCAGCAACATTCTCTCTCTCCTTGAACTCCGTCCCCTTTCATCTGTGGTTTTCACAACTTACCCTTCCATATCTCAGTGTCTCCCTCTCCCCTGACTCTTAGTCTGAAGGGTCTCGACCTGAAACGTCACCCATTTCTTCTATCCAGAGATGCTGCCTGTCCCGCTGAGTTACTCCAGCATGTGGTGTCTAGACAATAGACAATAGGTGCGGATGAGGCCATTCGGCCCTTCGAGCCAGCACCGCCATTCAATGTGATCATGGCTGATCATTCTCAATCAGTACCCCGTTCCTGCCTTCTCCCCATACCCCCTGACTCCGCTATCCTTAAGAGCTCTAACTAGCTCTCTCTTGAATGCATTCAGAGAATTGGCCTCCACTGCCTTCTGAGGCAGAGAATTCCACAGATTCACAACTCTCTGACTGAAAAGGTTTTTCCTCGTCTCAGTTCTAAATGGCCTACCCCTTATTCTTAAACTGTGGCCCCTGGTTCTGGACTCCCCCAACATTGGGAACATGTTTCCTGCCTCTAACGTGTCCAACCCCTTAATAATCTTATACGTTTCGATAAGATCCCCTCTCATCCTTCTAAATTCCAGTGTCTATCCTCCAGAGATGCTGCCTGCCCCGCTGAGTTACTCCAGCATTTTGTGTCTCATTTCGAGACACATGAAAGGGAAGCCACTAGAGGGCACTCACAGCACAGTATATTTGTACCGAGACCTGTTTAAATGAAGTCTCCTTTGGTAAAGCAGGTCATGTGTTTTAATTAGTTTTGGCCTGGAGGCAGCTGGAACAATGATTAGCATCTTGACTTGTTTGTGACTCGTGTTCCCTTTCTAATTATCGCCACTGTCACTGGGGTGGGGTTGGCCAAGGTTTCTGTGAGTGGCAACTCATGATTGAAGATTCAAGAGAGTGCTTATACGTTGTAAGAGCCGGAAAAATGAAATTCTTGCTTGCTGCACCTTGAGAGGCACATCAGACATAACGACAGCAAACATGTACAATAAATCGGCACGTTCTAAGTAAAATAACACAACAACTAGAGACTGGCACGGTGGTGCAGTGGTAGAGTTGCTGCCTCACAGCGCCAGAGACCCGGGTTCCATCCTGACCAAGGGTGCCGTCTGTACGGAGTTTGTAACGTTCTCCCTGTGACCTGCGTGCGTTTTCCCCGAGATATTCGGTTTCCTCCCACACTCCAAAGGGTTAATTGGCTTGGTATAACGTCCTCTGGTTCTCAATTGCCCTATTCTGGGCAAGAGACTCGGTGCGTTTTCCCAATCTATTCCTCCCATGATGTTGTACACCTCTATAAGATCACCCCTCATCCTCCTGCGCTCCAAGGAAGAGTCCTAGCCTGCTCAACTTCTTCCTATTGGATGTCCCGGCAACATCCTCGTAAATGTCCCTCATTTTGTGTAGAATAGTGTTAATGTGCGGGGATTGCTGGTCGGGTTGGACTCGGTGGGTTGAAGGGCCTGTTTCTGCGCTGCATCTCTAAACTAAACTAAGCAGTTCTGAGTTACCATCTACCTCATTGGAGACCTTCGGCCTATCTTTGATTGGACTTTACTGGACGTTATCTATCGTTATTCATATTATTTCCCTTTATCGTGTACCTGTGCACTGTGGATGGTTCGACTGTAATCGTGTGTTATCTTTCCGTTGACTGGATAGCACGCAACAAAAGCTTTACACTGTACCTCGGCACACGTGACAATAAACTAAACTCAACTAAACAATTCAAATGGACCATTAAAGTGCAAACGCAAAAGTACCCGGAGCAACCAGACCAGTGGGGTCCACAATGGGTCAATGCTGAGGATGTGGTTAGGGTTGTTCAGGGTTACTATGGTTGATAGCAAGAAACTGTTCTTGAACCTGGAGGTTACGTAGGGTTGCCAACTTCCTCACTCCCCAAATAAGGGACAAAGGGTGATATCACTCCCCCCGCGCCCCACGTGACCTGACCCACGTGCTCCCGCTCCACCAATGGCGGCCGCCCGGGCCGGGCGGGGGGAGTGATGTCACCCTTTGTCCCTTATTTGGGGAGTGAGGAAGTTGGCAACCCGACTAATACGGGACAAGGGCGGATCCGTAAGGGACAAACCGACTTAGCCCAAAATACGTGATGTCCCGGCTAATACGGGACAGTTGGCAACCCTAAGGTCATGGTTCTCACGCTCTTGGACTATTCTCCTGATTGTGTGGACGCAGGGATTCTGCCCCCCTACATCGCGGACCTGGGGTGGAGGGAACTGCACCGAGGAGTCCCCCGCAACATGTTTCTCTCGCGGTTGGTTCAGACTCGCCAGCCGCCCGCCACTGTTGCGGGCTGGACGAGTCCCATGTACCACGTGTACATGGAGTGTGTGAGTCTGTGTACCACATGTACATGGAGTGTGTGTCTGTGTACCACGTGTACATGGAGTGTGTGAGTCTGTGTACGTGTACATGGAGTGTGTGAGTCTGTGTACCATGTGTACATGGAGTGTGTGTCTGTGTACCACATGTACATGGAGTGTGTGAGGTTGCAGCCCCTGTTCCTGTATCTAAAGGGGCTGCTCCTTGCCTTCTGGCTGCACTTCACACTCACCACCCTCGTCTGTGGACACCCTGTGTGCAGGGGAGAGGGCAGGGCCGAGGATGTCCAGGTTGGGTTGCTCCTGGGCCTGGCCAAGCTGGCCATCCGCGACTCACGGCGCCAGGCGGAAGAGGGCTCTGCCCGAGCCGGCTGCCTGCCCCTTTTCCGGGGTTACGTCCGCGCCAGTGTGGCGTTAGAGAGGGACCACGCGCTGCCCACGGGCACCCTGGGGGGTTTCCGGGACCGCTGGGCACGGGGGGGGGGGGGGGGGTGGAATGTATCCTTAATAAGGATGGGGAAATAATAATTTGAGAATATGTTTTGATTGTATTGTGGTGGTGGGTTTGTTTTGAATAATTTAGTATTGCGCGTATTATTATAAATAGGTGAATAAATTATGTTTGGTTAAAAAGAGTGTGGCCAGGATGGCGTGAGTCTGAAGGGTTTTGACCCAAAACGTCACCTATCCATGTTCTCCAGAGATGCTGCCTGACCCGCTGAGTTACTCCAGCACTCTGTGAAACGTCACCTATCCATGTTCTCCAGAGATGCTGCCTGACCCGCTGAATTACTCCAGCACTCTGTGAAACATCACCTATCCATATTCTCCAGAGATGCTGCCTGACCCGCTGAGTTACTCCAGCACTCTGTGTTCCATGTTGTGGGTCTTTGATGATACCAGCTGCCTTTGTGCGGCAGTGCCTCCTGTAGATCTCTGACTTTGGTAGTGCGGAGGTCAGTATCTGTGATGGACCGGGCAATGTTCACCACTTTCTGCCGTCCCCTTCATTCAGGTTTCTGAACCAGACCTTGATGCAACCAGTTAGTATGCATCTCCACCCTATTAGGGACATACCTGTTCATTGTTCTGCCACCTCACCCTCTCATACTCACAGTCGTAGCCATATGTCATAGAGCATTACTACGTGAAACAGGCCCTTCAGCCCAACTTGCCCACACCGGCCAACATGTCCCATCTACACTACTCCCACCTGCCTGCATTTGGCCCATATCCAACTAAACCAATCCTCTCCATGTACGTCTAAATGTTTATTAAACGTTGCGATAATTCCTCCTTCAACTACCTTCTCCAGCAGCTTGTTCCATACATCCACCACCCTTTGCCTGAAAAAGTTGCCCCTCAGGTTCTTACTAAAACCCCCCCTCCCCCTCCCCCTCCTCACCTTAAAGCTGTGTCGTCTGGTTCTCGATTCCCCAACTCTGGGCAAGAGACTCGGTGCGTTTTCCCAATCTATCCCCCCCATGATTTTCTACACCTCTATAAGATCACCCCTCATCCTCCTGCGCTCCAAGGAAGAGTCCTAGCCTGCTCAACCTCGTCCTATTGGTGAGGGCCTTGTGTCCCGGCAACATCCTCGTAAATCTTCTCTGCACCCGCTCCAGCTTGACAGCGATCTTTCCTAAAACACAGTGCCCAAAACTGAACACAATACTCTAATAGGCGGTCTAACAGGGGGGGACGTGCAAACTCCGCACAGGCAGCACCCCCAAGGTCAGAATGGAACCTGGGTCTGTGGCGCAGTGAGGCAGCGGCTCTGCCCACTGTGCCACCGTGTTGCCCACTGTGCCACCATGTTGCCCTCTGTGCCACCGTGTTGCCCGCTGTGCCACCGTGTTGCCCGCTGTCATGAGGGATAGCTGGGAGTTTGGACCCCGGGTGGATCGCCGGCGTGTGGGGGGGCTGAGATACCCCCCCCCCGGATGCAGGAGCTGGATCGCCCTGACGAGGAAGGCTCGCCGCCGGCTACGGGAGTCAAGATCATCCCGTCAACGGAAGGTTCGAGGCCCCCGACCGCTGGAGGATAAAGAAGGGAAGAGACTGAACTTTTTTCGCCTTCCATCACAGTGAGGAACGCGGAGGAGTCACTGTGGTGGATGTTCATGTTAAAATGTATTTTGTGTGTCCTGTTGCTTTTTATTGTTATGACTGTACGGCAAATGAAGTTCCTCGTATGTTGCAAAACATACTTGGCTAATAAAGTATTATTGTGATTGTGATTGTGAATAGCAATTATATTTCTCTCTGCAGCTGAAGAGACTGATTTGTACCTCCAGTAGACAATAGACAATAGGTGCAGGAGGAGGCCATTTGGCCCTTCGAGCCAGCACCGCCATTCAATGTGATCATGGCTGATCATTGTTTCGATAAGATCTTATACGTTTCGATAAGATCCCCTCTCATCCTTCTAAATTCCAGTGTATACAAGCCTAGTCGCTCCAGTCTTTCAACATATGACAGTCCCGCCATTCCGGGAATTAACCTAGTAAACCTACGCTGCACGCCCTCAATAGCAAGAATATCCTTCCTCAAATTTGGAGACCAAAACTGCACACAGTACTCCAGGTGCGGTCTCACTAGGGCCCTGTACAACTGCAGAAGGACCTCTTTGCTCCTATACTCAACTCCTCTTGTTATGAAGGTCAACATTCCATTGGCTTTCTTCACTGCCTGCTGTACCTGCATGCTTCCTTTCAGTGACTGATGCACTAGGACACCCAGATCTCGTTGTTGGATAAACTCCAGGCTCATTCATCACAGTTATTTTGGCAATAAACCTCCTCTGTTCTCCAGCCGTGGTCATGAGATTTGAAACGTTAACTAAACAAGGAACTGTTCCATTCCACTACGTTTGCAGAGGAGAGATCAGAGAGGAGTAACTGGTGGAAGCTCGGCTTGATCCTGACCACTGCTGGTGCTGTCAGTGTGGAGTTTGCACGTTCTACCCATGGACGGATGGGCTGCCTGTGTGTGCCCCTGAGATCCCAAACACACGTGGGCTGGTAGATTCATCGGCTACTGGGAATTGCTCCCTTCGAGTGTGAAAGTGGCAGGATCAGCTAGAAAATAGATGGGAACATGGGAAGGACAAAGCAGATTAGGGTCGGAAACATAGAAAATAGGTGCAGGAGGAGGCCATTTGGCACTTTGAGCCAGCACTGCCATTCATTGTGATCATGGCTGATCATCTACAATCAATTACCTGTGCCTGCCTTCTCCCCATATCCCTTGATTCCACTAGCCCCTAGAGCTCTATCCAACTCTCTTTTAAATCCATCCAGTGAATTGGCCTCCACTGCCTTCTGTGGCAGAGAATTCCACAAATTCACAACTCTCTGGGTGAAAAAGTTTCTTCTCACCTCAGTTTTAAATGGTCTCCCCTTTATTCTAAGACTGTGGCCCCTGGTTCTGGACTCCCCCAACATTGGGAACATTTTCCCTGCATCTAGTTTGTCTAGTCCTTTTATAATTTTATACGTCTCTATAAGATCCCCTCTCATCCTTCTAAGCTCCAGTGAATACAAGCCTATTCTTTCCAATCTTTCCTCATATGAGTCCCTCCATCCCAGGGATTAACCTCGTGAACCTACGCTGCACTGCCTCAATAGAAAGGACGTCCTTCCTCAAATTAGGAGACCAAAATTGCACACAATACTCCAGATGTGGTCTCACCAGGGCTCTATACAACTGCAGAAGGACTTCTTTGCTCCTGTACTCAAATCCTCTTATTCTTAAACTGCGACCCCTGGTTCTGGACTCCCCCAACATCGGGAACATTTTTCCTGCATCTAACCTGTCCATATTTTATATGTTTCTATAAGATCCCCTCTCATCCGTCTAAATTCCAGTGAATATAAGCTCAGGTGATCCATTCTTTCATCATAAGTCCAGTCGATCCATTATTTCGCCCGTGTGTGTACATATGGATAGTGTACATACATGCTTGATGGGTGGCCATGGACTGGGCGGGCTGAAGGGCATGATTCAGTGCAGTGCCTACGCCTTATTGTTCACCTCTTCCAAATAATCAACGCAACCAGTGACCAAGTGAGAGAATGAGAGTGAAAATATGAGATGCATAAGATCATGAGAGGAATAGATAGGATGAATGCGGTCTCTTAGCAAGAGTTGGGGAATCAAGAACCAGAGGACACATTTTTAAGGTGAGGGGAGGGAAAGCTTTAATAGGAACCCAAGTTTTTTTTAAATTGCACAAAGGGTGGTGGGTGTACGGAACAAGCTGCCGGAGGAGGTATTCGAGGCAGGTACTATCACAACATTGTGGAAGCATATAGACAGGTACATGAATAGGATAGGTTTAGAGGGGTACGGGCTAAATGCAGGCAAGTTGGATTAGCGCAGATGGTCTGCATTGGTAAGCTGGGCCGAAGGGCCTGTTTACACGCTGTATGGCTCTATGCCTCTATGAGGCAAGAAAGTGAGGGAGAATGAGAAAGGTGCTCCAAATGTTGAAATCGTTGAAAGAGCCTTTAAATTGGGCCAGATTTAGTCATAATCAGACACAACGTGCTGGAGTAACTCAGTAGGGTCAGGCAGCATCTCTGGAGAACACGAATAGGGTACAGTTCAGGTGCTTTTGATTGCAACATGACCCTTAATTTAGTTCAACAAAGAAACTGACAAGTTACTAAAGAACTTCAGACTGAATGGTGAATGGGTTCCCCTACCCATTCCCACACTGACCTCTCTATCCTGGGCTGCCTCCATTGCCAGAGTGAGGCCACATGCAAACTGGAGGAAAAGCACCTCATATTCCACTTTTAATTTTAATTAATGTCTCACTAAACTCCTCCAAACCTCCCCCCCTCATCTCCACCCCCCCCCCCCCCCCTCCCCCCTATTTCTCCCCCCGGCTACTTTCTTTCCTCTGGCTTCAACTCCATACCTGACTCATACCTTCCTTTCTCATCTCTGGGCTTTCTTCCAAGCATCTGCCCATCAATCCCCCTCACCCCCCGTTGCCTTTGTCGACCAAATATCTGCCATGCTTTCTTCTGCCTTTCCCCTTTTCCAGCTTTCTTCTCGGCCCCTCCCGAAGCCCTTACAATGAGAGGTCCCAACCCGAAACATCACCTGCTCAAGTTCTCCAGCGATGCTGCTTAACCCGCTGAATTACTCCAGTACTTTGTGTCCTTTTGTGTATTAACCAGCATCTACAGTTCTGTGTTTTCACATTAGTCACAATCATTGAGTTTAGAATTACAAGTACCATTCGGAAGAAAGCCAACTTTCATAAGTTGGGGATGGCACGGTGGTGCAGCGGTAGAGTTGCTGCCTTACAGCGTCAGAGACCCGGGTTCGTTCCCGACTACAGGTGCTGTCTGGACGGAGTTTGCACATTCTTCCAGCGACCGAGTGGCTTTTCTCCGGTTGCTCCGGTTTCCTCCCACACCCCACATCCCACACCAGTGTAAAATGGTCTCTAATGTACAGAATAGTGCTAGTGTACGGGGGGGTGATTGCTCGTTGGCGCGGACTCGGTGGGCCGAATGGTCTGTTTCCGCGCTGTTTGTCTAAAGTTACATACAATTCTGCCAAGAAATTGTCCAGGCTACCGTGAACTAGTGGTCACACTGGTTTGGATTGGCCCCGTAGCAGAACGTGGTGGGGCTGGGAACTGTAAGTGTCCTGAGCTAATTCTGCTACCACCATCGTCTACTGTACAAGTAAAGCTCCCACTGACTGTCGCCGGAAGCTTGTGCCCTTTTCAGGACGGACGATGACAGCGATGTAACATTTGAAACACGGATGATGGACACAAAAGAACGAAGAAGTTGGTTAGGATTTCTCACTTGCAAAGACTCAAAGAAAATAGAAGAGAAACATAAATGACACCATTCTCAATAATATATGTATTTTAAATCAAACACAATTAAATAGGTATGATTTTAGATTAAGTACAGGAATACTTATGCATCTGAAAACATAGAAATGGTACATAGTACCAAAAACCTAGACACAGCCTGAATTTGCATGTTTCTGTGATAATCCTCAATCTTAACACAATTAGGTAGCATCTGAAGAACTAATTGCCACTTATCAAATATTATACAGAAACACAAGATTTCCAAACTTTTACAAAAATCATATTATACATAGATTTTCTTTTCCACCCTGTGTCACATCTTTTGCACAAAAATATTGAAATTATCTAAGGGCCCGACAATAAAACAGACTGCAACAAACCAAATGGAGTGGTGTTTAGAGCACGTCACCGTTCTATTATAATAGTCACTTCAAATGTACTAAAACCAAACACCCAGAACCCAGATTTGAAGAGCACTTTTAAATCCTTTCAGTGCAGAAACGTCATGAGAAAACCCTTCATAGATCCCCGACTGGTACTTAAGTTATTGAGACGTGTGCGCGCTTGAGGCTGGAGGTCCTGGAATGCACAGTGTTCCGCTTACAAACAATGGAGTAACGTCAGACTGTGGATCGCGGCTTGTGTCCGGGCTGTGTGTTAACAGAGAGGAGTCCCGTGGCTGGGTGTGGAGTGGAGCCACTTGAACAGGAGAATTGCAGCAACCGGGTCTTCCTTCCACTTGTCATAGCTACGATTAAAAGGAAAACAAAACGCATCAATCAGCTTTGAAGCACTGCGAAGAAATAAATGAAGCTTTCTTTTGGGGAAAGTGGGAAACCGATCGATTTTATTATATCTATGTGAGGTATACAAAGAGCCAGAGAACTTCAACTATTTGGACAAGGAACTGCAGATGCTGAAAGCTTGCATAGAATGGGCGGCACAGTGGCGCAGCGGTAGAGTTGCTGCTTTACAGCGCCAGAGACCCGGGTGCGATCCTGACAACCGGCGCTGTCTGCACAGAGTTTGCACGTTCTCCCTCTGACCCCATGGGGTTTCTCCGGGTGCTCCGGTTTCCTCCCACACTCCAAAGACATACATGTTTGTAGATGAATAGGCTTCTGTAAATTGTGCCTGATTGTGCCTGGTGTGTAGGAGAGTGCTAATGTCCGGGGATGATCACTGGTCGGCGTGGACTCGCTGGGCTGAAGGGCCTGTTTCACTGCTGTTTCTCTAAAGTCTGAAGCGAACACAGTGTTGGAGTAACTCAGCAGGGAAAGGAGCATCTCTGGAAAACATGGCTCTCCACAGATGCCGCATGACCCGCTGAGTTACTCCCGCACTGTGATCGACACTTCAACTACTTTCAATGCTACTTATGCAGTCATACCAGATTTGTGCCTGGTCCATACGGATCGAGAGAGCATACGGTGAGCAGACCGGCTGCGGGAGGGAGGGAGGGAGTGAGTGCACGGACTGGACGGGGGAGTGAGCCGCTGGAGGCCCTGCAGCAGCCTGGGGCTCGGCTGGACGGGGGAGTGAGCCGCTGGAGGCCCTGCAGCAGCCTGGGGCCCGGCTGGACCATGCGCCGCTCCAAGAGGCCGAGCACGTGGACCGCACACGGCCTACAGCGGTGGAACAGCCGCGGAGGACACCACGGCTACGCTTGGCCAGGCCGACGCTGCAACGTTGCCAGGGCAACGGGCCTTCATGGTCAGGCCAATCTCCAACCTACCCTTTCTGTCCAAAGTTTTGGAACGTGCTGTAGCTTCCCAACTCAAATACCACCTCTCTACCAATAACCTGTATGAAACTTTCCAATCCGGATTCCGCTCAAACCACTGTACTGAAACTGCGCTCCTCAAAATCACAAACGACATTCTCCTCTCCTCCGACGCTGGCAACCTCAACATCCTCATCCTACTTGACCTCAGCGCCGCCTTTGACACCATAAATCACTCCATTCTCCTCACCCGACTTGAAACCTCCCTTAACATCACCGGCACAGCCCTATCCTGGTTCAAATCCTACCTCTCTGACAGACACCAGTTCATCTCCATTAACAACTGTAAATCCCCCACCGCTCCCCTCCCCCAAGGTGTCCCCCAAGGCTCAGTCCTTGGCCCCCTCCTCTTCATCCTCTACCTGTTCCCCCTTGGTCAATTAATCCGCCGTCATGGTCTCAACTTCCACTGCTTCGCCGATGATATCCAGCTCCTCATCTCCACCAAGTCCATCTCCTCCACCACACACTCTACACTGACAAACTGCATTACTGAAATAAAATCTTGGCTTCAATCAAACTTCCTCAAACTCAATTGCAACAAATCTGAAATCATCATCATTGGTCCAAAAATGCTCACCAAATCCACCCAAAACTTCATCCTCAACATTGATGGTCTCCCAGTATCCACCTCACCTCACATCCGGAATCTTGGAATCATCCTTGATCAAACCCTCTCCTTTGACAAACACATCAAACACATCACAAAGACAGCCTTCTTCCACCTCAAAAACATTGCCCGTCTCCGTCCATCCCTCTCCTCCACAGCTGCAGAAACCCTCATCCACGCCTTCATCACCTCCCGTCTGGACTACTGCAGCAGCCTCCTCTATGGCGCACCCTCAAAAATCATCAATAAACTTCAATACATTCAAAACTCCGCTGCCCGTCTACTCACACACACCTCGATCCGTGACCATATCACCCCCGTCCTTTATAAACTCCACGGGCTCCCCATCCCCCAGAGAATCCAGTACAAAATCCTCCTCATAACCTACAAAGCCCTCCATAACCTGGCCCCATCCTACCTGACCGACCTCCTCCACAGGCACACTCCCACCTGCACCCTCCGCTCTGCTGCTGCCAATCTCCTATCCCCCCACATCCGGACTAAACTCAGATCCTGGGGGGACAGGGCTTTCTCCATCGCTGCTCCCACCCTATGGAACTCACTACCCCAAACCGTTAGACTCCCCCACACTCACCACATTCAAAACATCGCTGAAGTCTCACCTGTTCAGTACTGCCTTCAACCACTGAAGGTCACCTCACCTTCTGTCTCCTTTCTCTGTTCATTTATATATTTACTTATTTATCTATTTATTCATTTCCCCTATGTTCTCAAAATCTCTGTAAACGTCTTTGAGTATATGAAAAGCGCTATATAAATAAAATGTATTATTATTATTATTAATAACCTTGCATTTACAACAACTGGGACTTGAAAATGATGCCAAACTGGTGCCTCTGTGTATTGTCTTGGTGCACTACCACTATCCACGTGCTGTATCGGAGATGCTTATCTAAGATGTACCCAAGTGCTTATGTATAGTGATACTTGTACTGAACTGTATACAAAAATGAATTTCACTGTACCTCGGCACATGTGACAAAGTACCACACCATAACAAAGTAC
Organism: Rhinoraja longicauda; assembly: GCF_053455715.1. Classification (NCBI taxonomy): domain Eukaryota; kingdom Metazoa; phylum Chordata; class Chondrichthyes; order Rajiformes; family Arhynchobatidae; genus Rhinoraja; species Rhinoraja longicauda. The sequence continues at coordinate 30,351,930 of NC_135978.1, read as the reverse complement.
TAAACCATACAAATTTGACCCTCCTGACAGTGAAGCCAACTCTCTTTGCATTTCAAATCAAATGAAATGTAGAATATTCCCCAATGATTCAGTGGTGCTTTTATATGTGTGAAGTGCAAATGAACAGTGAATTTCTTTTCTGTCAAACAATCCAGTAGAGTATTGCCATACTGAAGCGCATCCCCGATTAGCCCACTGAGCCCGCGTGCAAGAGGCATCATGTTCTGGTCCGTTTTCAGTCCAGTCTGCGCTCTGGTTGTTATGAGCGCTGCCCATTCCAGGCGGGCCCCAGGCTTCTGCGGGGCCTCCAGCCATTGCCTTCCCTGGACGATTGGATCGACCAGCGAACTCACGTCCCTCTCCTTGCCCGTCCATCTTTGTGCCATTGTTGAACCATTGCCACTGTGTCAGTTATTTGATAAGGTCATGGTTATATCATTAGCTGAGTGGGAAGAATCAGTGAAAGCCATTGAGCTTGGGCAGTTCTGCTGTTCCTCGTCAGGCTGGGTGTCACTTCCTTCCTTCAGTTCCTTCTATTTTGTGCATTCGGTGCCCACCGCTTAAACTCAAGACTGGCAAACACCCGGAGAAAGCCCACGCGATCACAGGGAGAATGTATAAAGTCTGCACAGACAGCCCCTGTGTTCAGTGTCGAACCTGGGTATTTGGCGCTGTGAGACAACAACTCTACCGCAGTCCGTCCGCCGTTCTCCCCGTGACCGTGTAGATTCGTCCAGTTGCCCTGATTTATTGTTTTTAGAGATACAGCCCTGAAACAGGCCCTTCAGCCCACAGAAACAGTGCCGACCAGCGATCCCCGCACATGATAAGGGAATAACTTGAGTGAACATCCTCTTTTCTCTGAAAGAAAAATATTCACGCTTTAGTTTAGTTTAGTTCGGTTTAGAGATACAGCGCAGAAATAGCGTCTTCACCCCGCCGAGTCCATGCCGACCAGCGATCCCCGTACATCAACACTATCCCACACACACCAGGGACAATTTTACATTTATACCAAGCCAATTAACCTACAAACATCTGTGTCTTTGGAGTGTGGGAGGAAACTGGAGCACCCAGAGAAAACCCACACAGGTCACAGGGAGAACGTACAAACTCTGTACAGACAGCACCCGTAGTCAGGGTGGAACCCGGGTCTCTGACGCTGCGCCACCGTGCCACCCTACATCCTCCCACATCGGATAGTCGACACCTCGAGTGATGTAACACACACTCGATCTAGTTCACCGTGACTGTTGTTGTTCATTCTAATTCAAGTACTGTACATCTTGCAACACACAACTCAGTGTACTGGGAACATTATGCCTGGGGACATGTTATTACGGTTAAAAAGAAAAATAGCAGAGACTTTTTGAGTTGCAACGTGATCCGTGCACATGGGAGAACTCTCGTGACTGCCTGAGATTCACGTGAAACCTTCAGAAATGTGTTGCAGCCATCAATCTCCCGGTGTTCTTGTTTGAAAAACTGTTACCAAAGGTGTGTAGCTTTAAATAGAGAGGCGTGATAGTAAAACAGCAGCTGCACAGAGAATCTTAATTTGCTGTTAATCTTAACGCATCAGTGGCATTAAAGGAAAGAGCAGAAGCCGCCTAGTCTGAGCTTCCCCCCCTTACACGATGCTTGTATGCTCACCCCACAGTTTATAGGAGTAAATTGTAAAGACAGAAAATGTATTCATTTGTATACCTTCAAAGCAAAACACAGCGTGATGCGGCGCGGTGGCGCAGCAGTAGAGCTGCCGCCCCACAGCACCAGCGACCCAGGATCGACCCTGACTCTGGGTGCTGTCTGTACGGAGTTTGCACCTTCTCCCTGTGACCGCGTGGGTTTTCCCTAGGTGCTCCGGTTTCCTCCCACGCTCCAAAGATGTACAGGTTTGTGGGTTAATTGGCTTTGGTAAAATTGTAAACTGTCCCTAGTCGTGTGTAGGATAGTGCTAGTGTACAGGGTGATCGCTGGTCGGCACGGGCACGGTGGGCCGAGGGGCCTGTTTCCACACTGTATCTCTAAAGTCTAAAACAGTTCAATCAACCTTCTTTATATCACAAATTCTACGCATTTACAGAAGCTGTTGAATAAGTTTTGCCATTTTTGTTGTACATTGCATATTGAAACAGTCAGGCAGCATCTGTGGAAAGGTCTAGGTCTTTTTGTCAGAGCTACTGTTTGCATCTGGTATCCACGCAGTACTCCTCTTCAGAGTCAAAGTCATACAGCATGTCAATAGGCCCTTCGGCCCAACTTGCCCATGCTGACCAAAAAGATGTCACTGACTAATCTTGGGAGAATTTGTATGTTAGAAGTGCATCAATGGGGAAGTTGCAGTTTTTGTTTACTCCAGCACAGCTAATCAAATGGGGAGACACAGTGGCGCAGCGGGTAGAACTGCTGCCACACGGCACCAGTGAACCCAGGTTCGATTCTGACCTCGAGTGCTGTTTGTGTGGACTTTGCACGTTCTCCTAGTGACCCCGTGGGTTTCCACCGGGTGCTCTGGTTTCCTCCCACATCCCAAAGACGTGCGGGTTAGTAGGTTCATTGGCCTCTGTAAAATTGCCCCTGGTGTGTAGGGAGTGGATGCGAAACGTGGGATAGCAGAGAACAAGTGTGAATGGATGATCGATGGTCAGTGTGGACTCGGTGGGCTGAAGGGCCTGTTTCCATGCATCTCTGAATGCTATGCCATGCAACAAAAAAACAAGGGGGGAGGAAAAATGAGTGGAACACTTTAAAAACGAGGTGGGTGGATTACAAAATTAAAGAAACTTTACGAGTAGCAAAGGCTCCTTCCATTGCAACAGCACCTCAATTCACTTTTAACTGATGAATTCAGTTTAGGTTTGTTTAGTTTAGTTTAGAGATACAGCAGGGGAATAGGCCCTTTGGCCCACTGAGTCCGCACCGACCAGCGATCCAGCACATTAATATTACCCTGCACACACTAGGGACAATTTTACATTTACGCCAAGCCAACTAACCGACAAACCTGTACGTCTTTGGAGTGTGGGAGGAAACCGAAAATCTGAGAAAACCCACGGGGTAATGGGGAGAAGGTACAAACTCCGTACAGACAGCACCCATATTCGGGATCGAACCCGGGTCTCTGGTGTTGTAAGGCAGTAGCTCTACGTCTGAGTGGGGAAAAAATATTCTATTGAGATATTAGAACTATTTACAAACTTAAAACAAATTTAAAACAAATGTCGATACATCAGCATTAATATCACTGACCTTGAAAATTAATCATTCACCATTCAATATATTCAAATATAGAACATCAGTAGGCATTTCCATAACAGTTCATATGAAACAAAACCCTCTCCCAACAAAATACATGATATAGTCAGATGAAGGGTCCTGCCCCAAAACGTCACCTGTCCTTTCCATCCACAGATGCTGCCTGACCCACTGAGTTCTGCAGCATTCTGTGTTTTGCTACATTAAGATGCACAAGTGGAGACAGTTTCTTCCCAGCTATTATCAGGCAGCTGAACCATCCTACCAACAACTAGAGAACAGTCCTGAGCCACTATCTACCTCACTGAAGACACTCGGACTATCTTGAATCGGACGTCACTGGACTTTATCTTGCATTAAACGTTATTCCCTTTATCATGTAAGTGTGCACTGTGGACAGATCGATTGTAATCACATATAGTTATTCTATTGACTGGTTAGCACTTAACAGGGATGGCACGGTGGTGCAGCGGTAGAGTTGCTACCTTTTTAGCGTTCCTGACTATGAGTGACATCTGTATGGAGTTTGTATATTCTTCCCATGACCGCATGGGTTTTCCCCGGGTGCTCCGATTTCTTCCCTCACCCCAAAGACACACAGGTTTGTGGGTTAATTGGCTTTGGTAAGGATTGTAAATTGCCCCTAGTGTGTCGGATAGCTAGGAAAGCGCTAGTGTATGGGGTGGTCGCTGGCTGGAGTGGACTCGATGGGTCAAAGGGCCTGTATCTCTGACCTACACAAGCAGTTCACCGCACCTCTGTATATAGACTATACTAAACTAAACCTCAGTTACAAATGTGAAGATTTGGATGATAGGCTCACAAACTGAAGTCAGCATACTGTATGTAGGTAAGTGCTTTAAATCCTGTGGCACAGATTGGAAGCAATAAATGGAAATCTAGAGTGCTAATGCAGAGTGGTATCAGAAGACTAAAATAATCCCGCTTGATTTCCAGGCTCTGTGTGATTGGAGAAGGCGGTAAAAACAAGGAGGGGGAGGGGAGAGGGGGGATGAAGGGGGGAGGAGAGAGGGGGGAGGAGAAGGGGGGAGAAGGGGGGGAGGAGAAGGGGGGAGGAGAAGGGGGGAGGAGAAGGGGGGAGGGGAAGGGGGGAGGGTAAGGGGGAAGGGTAAGGGGGAAGGGTAAGGGGGAAGGGGGAGGAGAAGGGGGGAGGGGAAGGGGGGAGGGGAAGGGGGAGGAGAAGGGGGGAGGAGAAGGGGGGAGGAGAAGGGGAGGGGAAGGGAAGGGAGAGGGGAAGGGGGAGGGGGAGGGGAAGGGGGAGGGGGAGGGGAAGGGGGAGGGGAAGGGGGGAGGGGAAGGGGAGGGGGAGGGGAAGGGCAAGGGGGGAGGGGAAGGGGGAGGAGAAGGGGGGAGAAGAGGGGAGGAGAAGGGGGGAGGAGAAGGGGGGAGGAGAAGGGGGGAGGAGAAGGGGGGAGGAGAAGGGGGGAGGAGAAGGGGGGAGGAGAAGGGGGGAGGAGAAGGGGGGAGGAGAAGGGGGAAGGGGAAGGGGGAAGAGGGGGGTGTGGGGAAGGGGGAGGGGAAGGGGGGAGGGGAAGGGGAGGAGGGAGGTGGGGAGGAGGGAGGGGGGAAGAGGGGAAGGGGAGGGGGGGAGGAGAGGGTGCTGCACCAATGCAGGAGAGGTTTGGTCCCAACGGGTCCACTTGGTCTAGTCCCAGTTAAAACTAAACTAAAAACATGGAAAGAATGACAGATGGACCTGGAAAATAAAAATCGGAAGTGATAAGAAAATTGATGCAGCTTTCTTATCTTTTTATTGCCCAAAAATATATAGTTTTGCAGTCTCAAATATTGAGACTTGAGTAAAATTGAATGGCATTGCAACCAGACATTCATGGCGCAGGAGCTGAGCTCAATGTTGACACGAGTCAACAAAAGAGCTGCTCTGGTCAACCACGCCATTGAGTGCTCGCTCGGTCTGTAGAGTCTTGGCTGTGAGAGCATCTCGCCTGCCCATCTGCTACTCCCTGCCTCTTCCACCCTGACCTCCGCCATCAACCTACGCCAAGATTTCTCAATTCCCTGCGAAGCCTTCTACCAATTATAAATCTACGACCCGAGTCCTGAAGAAGGGTCTCGACCCGAAACGTCACCTGTTCCTTTTCTCCAGAGATGCTCCCTGTCCCGCTGAGTTACTCTAGCACTTTGTGTGTCTATCTTTGGTGTAAACCAGCAATCCACAGTTCCTTCTGACACACAAATCTATCACCACGAGTTGTTGAAATCTCCAACAGAAATATATTAACTTTACGTACATAACAGCAACTGAACCCAACTGCATGATCACCAGTCGAGGTCTAGGTTTATTATGATCATGTTTAGCGAAGTACAGTGAAAAGTTGCTTAGCATGCTATCCAATCATGTCAGATAATCACGTCAAACTCAAGTACAATAGGTAGAGCAAAGGGGAAAGATGCAGAGTGCAGAATATAGTTCTCAGCATTGCAGCGCACCCATTCCAGACAGAGTCCAATGTTCCCAATGGGGTAGAGGTGAATGGGACAGTACCGTAGCTTATGGAAGGGCCGTTCAGAAGCCTGATAACAGAGGGGCAGAAGCTGTGCCTGAGTCTGGTGGTGTGTGCTTTCAAGCTTCCTGATGGGAGCGGGCAGAAGGAATGAACGGGGAGAAGGAGAAGGAGGAATGACTGGGGCGGGACAAGTCTTTGATTATGTTGGCTGTTTTACCAAGACAGTGCAGAATCAATCAATGGTGTTTCAATGGTTATTAGCAAACAAGGGAATTGGGTATGGTGACAAAGAACATTTAGTCTCATACACCAATCAGCCAAAACATCATGACCACTGACAGGCGAAGTGAATAACATTGGTCATCTTGTTACAATGGCACCTGTCAAGGGGTGGGATATATTAGACAGCAAATGAACAGTCAGTTCTTGAAGTTGATGTGTTGGATGCAGGAGAAATGGACAGGAGTAAAGACCTGAGCGACTTTGACAAGGGCCAAATTGTTATGGCCAGACGACTGGGTCAGAGCATCTCTGAAACGGCAAGGCTTGTGGGGTGCTCCCGGTCAGCAGTGGTGAGTACCTACCGACAGTGGTCCGAGGAGGGACAAACCACAAACCGGCGACAGGGTGTTGGGCGCCCAAGGCTCATCGATGCGCGAGGGCAACGAAGGCTATCCCGTCTGGTTCGAACCGACAGGTCCACTGTGGCACAAGTCACAAAAAATGTTAATGGTGGTCACGGGAGGAATGTGTCACAATACACAGTGCATCGCACCCTGCTGCGTATGGGGCTGCACACGGAGGACCAACAGCATATTGGGCAGTGGTCATAATATTTTGGCTGATCGGTGTATACTTTGTTCTATACAACTAGTATTTATTGCCAACAATGGTTGTGTACTCAACTGAATGGGCATTTCACAGAAATTCCACATTTTGATTCCAGAAGTTGACATTTTGAAAATACTGAAGTGCGTTGTGGGATTCAACATTTGCAACATAGTAATTGCAAGCTGGAGAGCAAGAAAGTGACTGAGGAAGATAAAATGGAGATGTGATCTTTGGACAACATTTATTAAAGGGCCATTCCAATACCAGTACATTATTCTCATTACATTTGCTGCCTGACCTGCTGAGTTACTCCAGCATTTTGTGAATAATTCTCATTACATTGTGGGACAGGCAGCATCTCTGGATAGAAGGAATGAGTCTGGAGAAGGGTCTCGACCCGAAACGTCACCCATTCCTTCTCTCCAGAGATGCTGCCTGTCCCCGTTGACTTAGTACGATACGATAGAACTTGATTTATCCCAGGAGGGAAATTGATCTGCCAACAGTCATAAAACACAAGACACATGAAATATGAAATTAAAGTGACGTGTGGAAAGTCCAGGATTGGGGATGTGCGATGATTGGGGGGGAGAAAGGGCAGGGGAGTCAGTCTACCCCATGACAGAAGGGGGAGGAGTTGTACAGTTAGATAGCCACAGGGATAAAGCATCTCCTGTGGCACTATTCCAGCATTTTGTGTCTATCTTCAGTGTAAACCAGCATCTGCAGTTCCATCCTACACATTAAGTGCCTACAATTCATAAACCATTCAATATTTTCATTTGTTGTCATGTTCAATTATCATACTCTCGACTGGAGGGTGACACTCACTTACCCGAGACACAAATGTTTTCTTTATATTCTGGTCCACTGCGAACGACACAACAAAAATTATTTCAGGAGTTCTGAAAAGTGAAAGTGTGAAAGATGTGGTGTTCTAGCGCGGTCCGTGCATTACCTTCGTGGACTTGACAATCAGGGGCTCGCTTTGTGCTTGTTGGATGACATCATTGACAATCATCTTGGCAATCTTCCATGCCATCTCTTCTTGGGCCTACAGTGGAAACAACTTCACACAGTCAATAATGATGGGGCTCGAGGAGGTGGAGAACATTGAGCAGAGCAACTTTCAACGCCAACCTCTCCAGTGATAAATTCCTCAAACCCACCCACGTCTGAAGCATTGCACATTAAAGGGAATTAGACGTTGCGACCAGCAGATGCTAAGGTCAGCTGGCAGGGTTTGACAGGACCCCTCACGCGTCCTGTTCTCTGCGTTTGAGTGGCTCCCCACTGGACGCCGGCTTCACTGCCCAGGCTGTGGGACACAGAGGAGAAGGGCAACCTTTGTCCCCAAGGCTGATCAGCTCTTCAACTCCCAACCACCCCTGTCGCACTGCTCATCCTGCTGATCCCCCCCCCCCCCCCCCCATAGTTTTTGTACTTCTCTACGTGCCTTAGCAAATTGCCCCACGGGGACAAATAAAGTGTTTTTGAACTTGAACTTGAACATTACAATGGGTTGTATGTAGAACAGAACAGCACAAGAACACACCCTTCAGCCCACAATGTCACGATGCCACGACCAATTCATATCTGTCCGCATGTCATCCATTCATTCCATTTGCTGCATATCCAAAAGCCTCTTAAACACCTTGAAATGACTAGAGGCAGTGTGAGCAAACTATGGAACTGGTTAATGGACTTTTTTGGGGATGGGGATGGGGGATTTATATTATATGGATGTCCATGTACAATATGAGATGGGAACTTTGACGGATGGGGGATCTGGCAAGGTAGTAAGGAAATCAAACTGGATCTTGGAACATATGTGCAGAATGGCAGTGGGACACAGCCTTGAGGTCACACCTAGTCTGTAAAAGTCATCGATGTAGCTGTGCTCAAGTACCTGTGCAATCCCGGCATCCCTGGAGTGCGCGGGGGGTTGTTGGTCGGTGCGGACTTGGTGGGCCAAAGGAAGGAACAATGCAAATTGGAGGAACAGCACTTCACATTTTTCTAGGGCAGCTTACAACCCGGCGGTATGAATTTTGATTTCTCCAACTTCAAGTAACCCATGCATTCCCTCTCTCCCTGCCCCTCCCCCACCCTAGTTCTCTGACATTTCACTGTCCTTCCGATTAATTTTACTAATTGCATGCCTCCTTGTCACCTTCCCCTCAGCCAACAATGAATAATTCTACATTTCCATATCAGCATCTGTTTTGATCTGTCATTTTCACACCTTACCCTTCCATATCTCTAGACTCCCTCTCTCCTGACTCTCAATCTGAAGAAGGGTCTCGACCCAAAACGTCACCCATTCCTTCTCTCCAGAGATGCTGCCTGTCCCGCTGAGTTACTCCAGCATTTTGTATCTATCTTTTGTACTAATGGGGATTGTGCTTAGGTATGGCAATACTTTACTGAACTATATGCAACAAAAAAAAATCACTGTATACACGATAATAAAGAACTATTTAATCATTATATTCATCCAGTTTGCCCACTAAGGCGTGGCTACTTTCTTAAAACGCAAGCTTTCCTGGCTCTGTTGCATTTCCAGAGAGGGAAGTCGGGGAACAAAAATAAAATCTTTTGAAAATATTTTATCATGCTGTCTTAAAGTATAGGCTGCAATTCCAAATGTTTGATCAATCTTTAGACACAATGAAAAAGGTTGGGAACCACTAGATGTTCATGTTACATTTTATTTTATGTGGCTGTGTGTCTTGGTGCTTTTTACCTAGTATGGCTGTATGGTAACTCAAATTTCACCATACCTTAATTGGTACATGTGACAATTAAATTAGATCTTGTTTGGAGGAATATGGGCCAAACAAGGCAAATGAGAGTAACTTAGATGGGGCATCTTAGTTGGCATGGGCGAGTTGGGGCAAATGGCCTATTTCCATGCTCAATCTAAATTATATTTGGCCCGCCGTTGGAGGCCCCGGATTTTTTTCCAGAAAATATTGCGAACTTATGGATAAAATTACTTTGAGCTACTGGGCATCATTTGTGGGCAGTGCGTGTGAGTCCAAACTCAGTAGAAATGTAACATTGTAGAGTCATAGAGTTATACAGCGTGGAAACAGGCCCTTCGGCCCAACTTGCCCACACCGGCCAAGCTACACTAGTCCCACCTGCCCGCACTTGGTCCATATCCCTCCAAACCTGTCCTATCCATGTACCTGTCTAACTGTTTCTTAAACGTTGGATGGTTCCTGCCTCGACTACTTCCTCAGGCAGCCTCAACACACCAGGGACATGGGAAGGGTCTAAAATTATATAGAATGGTTTAATAAAAATGTGGAAAAAAACATGGGCCTGATATTAGATATTGGATATGAACAATGGAAATTTAATGCTCATGGCAGTAAACAAAAAATGGAACTGATTAGCCCAGACTTTGTTCTTGAGGTAAACCATTAAAGTTGAATGAGATTCGTGATTAGTACAGGTGTCAGAGGTTATGGGTGAAGGCAGGAGAATGGGGTTGAGAGGGAAAGATAGATCAGCCATGATTGAATGGCAGAGTAGAGTTGATGGGCCGAGTAGCCTAATTCTGCTCCTCGAACTTAGTAGATCTCAATTTTCTTCTGATGATTGAGATTCTTTAAATTCATACTTCAAATGAGAACAAAAAGACCCAAGCAACTCCTCTCTGTTTTTTTGCCCCATATGCAACTCCCATGTCTTTCATCGATGATTTATCAGTTGGCCAAGCAGATTAAAGTTGTCTATTTGATTGTTTATAAGGACTGGTTTGCCTGTCAAAATAGCAACCGTTTCATGTTACATTTTCTGATCACACATACGAGTTTGTAGGTTAATTGGCTTGGTTTAATTATAAATGATCCCTAGTGTATAGGACAGTGTGATCGCTGGTCAGCAGGAACTCAGTGGGCCGAAGGGCCTGTTTCCACGCAGGAAGTGATTAATTGAATCCGTGATAAATTATAATCCTGTGACTCTTCACACCCATCACCTGAAACAGTCCAACAGACCTGACGATTGCTTGGCAAAATTACAGGTTACTAATGTTCCTTAGTAGTAAATGGACAAATTTAAACATTGATTTTGTTCTTTGATTAGGTATAACATTCACCTCATCAGTGCTCCCTTGTACCCATTTCTTCATAGCTTGTGAGAACATGGAACCTGTTTAAAATAATTAAAAAATGAGATTAATACAAGTATTTTTTTCCTTCAAATGACATTAGAGAGATGCAGCGTGGAAACAGACCCTTCGGAACACGGGCTCACACCGACCATCGATAACCCCGCACACTAGCACTATCCTACACACTAGGAACAATTTACAAAAACCATTTAACCTACAAACCTGCACACCTTTGGAATGTGGAAGGAAACCGGAACACCCAGAGAAAACCCACGCGGTCACGGGGAGAACGTCCAGACTCCATATAGACAGCACCCGTAGTCAAGATTGAAGCTGGGTCTCCGGCGCAGTAAGGTAGCAAGTCTACCACTGTGCTACTGTGCGTCCCTGGGGAGTTCTGGGATTTTGTTGTCTCCTGTTGGGTGGGATGAGCTGCCAGAGCAGGTAGTGAAGCACCATTTAAAAGACATTTGGATAGGAAAGGTTTAGAGGTCTATGGGCCAAACACGGGCAGATGGGACTGGTGTAGATGGGGCATGCTGGTCGGCACGGGGAAATTGGGCTGAAGTTTCCATGCTGAATGACTCTATTTTGGTCATTTCTTTCTTTAAAGGCTTTTTGCACAACACAGAGCAGATTATTTATCAAGCTTTTGATTTTTGTTCTTAAAATGAAGATTGCACACTGCTGGACCGAAAAACATGAAGACAGATTTCTCTATGGAATGCTCGTAATAACAATTTGCACTTATATAGTGCCTTTTATGAAGTAAAAACATCTCCAAGCACTTCCTTGGAGCATTAGGAGCACAATCAGACAAAGACGGACATTAAGTCAATGACGGAATGATAAATCACGGAGCTCATTCCCTCATGAAAACAACCAGGGTGAACATTACCTTTGGATTTTTTGACATCTGGCTCCGGTTCAGACTCTCTTATAAACTGGCCAAGTTCATTTATCTTTCCAAATGTCATACGCCTACGAAAATAAATCAAAAAATAATTCTTACACAACTGACAGGAACCTGTTATAACAATTTACTGCCTGCACTGCACATTCTTGCATGCTTGGAAGTAACTCTGGGTGGCACGCAGATTATTGCTGAAAACGAGAATCTTAAATATAGGCTAAAGTGTAAAATAAACTTGCAAACCAATGGTACAAACACTGAATTCTCCAATTTAATTTAGTTTTATTTAGAGATACAGTGCCGAAACAGGCCCTTTGCATAGACATCTACGATGTGTGAGAGTTTTTGTTTTATGTACATTTTTTATTCTGAATACATTTTATGTTTGAAATAAAAATATAAGATCTAGAGGGCCTGACAGGATAGATGATGGGTTGTTTTCACTTGTGGGAAAGTAAAAAAAACAAGGGGTACAGTTACAAAATGAGAAGCTGGCTATTTAAAACTGAGGTACATAGAAATTTCTTGGCGGGCGGTGAATTTTAGGCTTTTTAGAGACACAGTGTGGAAACAGGCACTTGGGCCCACCGAGTCCGTGCCGAGCACCGGTCACTCGATACACCAACACTATCCTACATACTAGGGATCATTTACAATTTTTACCAAAGCCAATTAACCTATAAACCTGTAGGTCTTTGGAGTGAGGAAGGAAACCAGAGCACCCGGACGAAACCCATGCAGGTCACGGGGAGAACGTACAAACTCTGTACAGACAGCAGCCTTTGCCAGGGTCGAGCCCAGGTCTCTGGCGCTGAGAGGCAGCAACTCCACTAACCCATAAACAGCTCTCCTTCCCCCTCAAGCACCCCCCCCCCCCGTTTCTTCCCCCGTCCCCCCCCACCACATTTCTCCCCACCCCACTCCTCTCCCCTGAACCCTGGCTGATCTTTCACTGGCTTCAAGCCCACCCTCCACCTGCATCCGTTCCACCCGCTAAACAGTTCTCAACTTTTCTATCCCCAAGCCTTACAACTTACAACTCTACCCTTCTGGGCTCACACCTGTCTTTTCATCTTTGTCCAACAATCTGCCTATTAACCTCCCACTCGCTTGTGTTCACCTATCACTTGTGTGGGAAGGAACTGCAAATGGTGGTTTTAACAGAAGATAGGCACAAAACGCTGGATCAGGTAGCATCTCTGCAGTAAATTAATATGTGACATTTAAGGTCAAGACCCTTCTTCAGACAATCAGGGGGAAAAGGAAACAAGAGAAAAAAATGGAGATATAGGGAGATGTAGAACAAGTCTTAGAATAAAGGGGAGGCCATTTAAAACTGAGGTGAGAAGGAACTTTTTCACCCAGAGAGTTATGAATTTGTGGAATTCTCTGCCACAGAGGACAGTGGAGGCCAAATCACTGGATGAATTTAAGAGAGAGTTAGATAGAGCTCTGGGGGCTAGTGGGATATGGGGAGAAGTTGGGCACAGGTTACTGAGTGTGGATGATCAGCCATGATCACAATGAATGGCGGTGGTGGCTCGAAGGGCAGAATGGCCTCTTCCTGCACCTATTTTCTATGTTTCTAAAAGAATGCAAGATATGCAAAAAGTATCGATGATCAAGGAAAGGTGGATTGTTGGTCCATTGTTGGCTGTGGAATAGGCGATCACGAGTTATACAGACAGTGAAACTCAACAGGACGACAGTGAAACTAGTACGACAACTAGGGTGGGGGGAGGGACAGAGAGAGAGGGGATGCAAGGGTTACGTGAAGTTAGAGATATCAATACTCATACTGCTGGGTTGTAAGCTGCCTAAGTGAAATACGAGGTGCTGTTCCTATCATTTGCCAGGCTTTGTCCTACCCCTGACATCATTCTTCCAGCTTTCTCCCCCCCACAACAATCAGTCTGAAGAAAAGTCTGACCCAAAGCATCACCTACACACGTTCTCCAGAGATGCTGCTTGACCTATGAGGTACTACAGCACTTTGTGTCTTTCTTAGGCTAAAGTGTAGGTGGATATAATTCAGTTACATAACAAAGTGCGGCTTTGTTGATTATTTTTTCCTCTCTTGCGCTCTAAATATTTATTTATTGGTTTTACCTGGATCGGACAATCGCTCCAGTACATTGCGCGCGCAGACCGGACTTTGGACTTTTGTAAATGGCGCCAAAATATGGCGACTCGTGCATGTTCGAGCGATGCAAAAAGAATATCACTATGCAGTGCACACGTGACAATGACGCACCATTGAATCATTGAACTGGGTCCCATTTAATTTTCTTAACTGTTGCACAAAAGATCATCTTTGCTTGAACAAGGGTCTCAACCCGAAACGTAACCCATCCCTTCAGTCCAGAGATGCTGCCTGTCCCGCTGAGTTACTCCAGCATTTTGGGTAGATCATCTTTTTATGTGCATTCAGTCCTTCAGTCTTAGTCATGATATGTCAGGTGAAAAATAAATGATCTTTTGTACAATAATTAGGAGAGTCAAATGGAACCCATTTCAATAAATATTTAGAGCTCAAGAAAGGAATAAAATCAATGAAAGGGCATATTGTTAAGCAAGCTGCACTTTAGCTTACACTGAAAGCCGTCTGTCATTTGTGCCTTAAGAACTCTGGTGCCTCTGAGTAAATTGCAGGAGCTTTATTGTAAGCCATTTTCAATAAAAACATCAATATTTGTCTTCCTCTTATCCCCACAAGATTCGCACGACTTTTTGAAGGTGTGAATAACAAACCAATTAGAGAGATAAAATGAGCGAACTCCTCTTGACACGGGTTTGACATTCGTCCAGTAAACTATTTTAGCCCTGATCAATGCAACGGTGCCCAAGTTCTCAGCCACAGCTCATTTTAACATCGTTGCCGAGAGACAAGGAACCTTGGAGGACAGGGAAGTAGTCAACATTGTTGGAAGAAATGTTTCCAATACCTCCTCAACTGTGATTGTCCTTGATGATTGTGCCCTCAACTTCATCCTCCCCCCTCCCCTCCCTCATCCACACCTCCCCTTACTCTATCACCCACCTCCCCTGTGCCCCACCTATTTCTCTCCTCCCCTCTTCCATCATTACTTCATCTGGCTTCACAATTCGCAACTCTTCAATCTATTCATCACACACTTTCAGTTCTAATCTCTGGTCCGACTTTTGTTCCCACTATCTGCCTATCAACCCCCCCTCACCTCACCTCACCTGTGTCCACCTATTACCTGCCAGGCTTTGTCGTGCCTCTCCTCTCTTCCAGCTTTCTTTTCCCCTGCCATCCTACAATCAGTTTAAAGAAGGGGCCCGACCCAAAACATCATCTATCCATGTTCTCTGGAGATGCTGCCTGACCCGCTAAATTACTCCAGCACTTAGCATTCTGGACACAGCCCAGACCATCACACAATCTAACCTCCCTTCTATTGACCCCATCTACACCTCACGCTGCCTCGGCAAGGCCAGCAGCATCATCAAGGCCCAGTCGCACCCTGGCCACTCCCTCTTCTCCCCTCCCCCATCAGGCAAAAACGTGTGAAAACGCACATCTCCAGATTCAGGGACAGTTTCTTCCCAGCTATTATCAGGTGACTGAATCATCCTAACACAGCCAGAGGGCAGTGCTGAAGTACTATCTACCTCTTTGGTGACCCTCGGACTATCCTTGATTGGACTTTGCTGGTTTTACCTTGCACAAAACTTTATTCCCATATCATGTAAATCCCACTGCTGGATCTACAAAGAACTCTCCTGGCTCTCCGTTACAGGGAAAGTCAACACCGGACTTCTAAACTGTCTCCTCCCAGTTACAAAGAAACTGTTCCCAAAAGTGTGGATTTGGTGCATTTGAAGACACCGTAGAACATGACTTGCAATCCTGCATGCAAACACCAGGAGAAGGATGAGAGGGGATCTTATCGAAACGTATAAGATTATTAAGGGGTTGGACACGTCAGAGGCAGGAAACATGTTCCCAATGTTGGGGGAGTCCAGAACCAGGGGCCACAGTTTAAGAATAAGGGGTAGGCCATTTAGAACGGAGATGAGGAAAAACTTTTTCAGTCAGAGAGTTGTGAATCTGTGGAATTCTCTGCCTCAGAAGGCAGTGGAGGCCAATTCTCTGAATGCATTTTAGAGAGAGCTAGTTAGAGCTCTTCAGGATAGCGGAGTCAGGGGGTATGGGGAGAAGGCAGGAACAGGGTACCGATTGAGAATGATCAGCCATGATCACATTGAATGGCGGTGCTGGCTCGAAGGGCCGAATGGCCTACTCCTGCACCTATTGTCTATAAGTGGCCTCTTTCAACCGACTAAAACATTTGACTCCATCTTTCACGGGTCTGTGCAAGACTCTCCTTGGCTGCCCTTAGAAATTTGTCTCCATCTACCTATTGTACTTGATTGTACTGATCTATAATATTATCTGATCTGACTGGATAGCATGCAAAACAAAGGTTTTCACCCTACAAGTGACAATAATAAACCTAGACCTAGTATGCGCTTCAAGGCACGACAGAGATATCACCAACACCTCCTTCGCAAAATCCTCCAAACCCATGGAAGGAAACGCGAATCAATTTAGCATCACCAACATCTCCAGCATTCAGACTTCGACTCCACTTAGTTCACTTTGTTCTGGGACCGTGTTGTTTGCATGACAATGTTTCGGGTCGAGACCCTTCTTCAGACTGAGAGTCAGGGGAAAGGAAAACGAGAGATACAGACGGTGATATAGAGAGATATAGAACAAATGAATGGAAGATATGCCAAAAGCAACGAAGATCAAGGAAAGGTGGAGCCCACAATGGTCCATTGTTGGCTGTGGGCCAGGTGGAAAAATTGGCTAAGTGGGACCTGTCTCCAAGAGGCACGTATGTCCCCTCTATGGAAAAGCCCACGTTTCCTTCATCAATTACTTCCTTCCGTGCAGGGTAGGATTAAATAAGTTGACACTTCTTCCTACTCCTTTTCGCACATGTTAAGTAATGGATGAAATTCCTTGTATTTCTTCTGTTTTTTTGTTTATTTTGTTTTTTAATTGATGTCTTTTAACATGTTCGAAATAAAATAAAATGAAATGAAATGAAATGAGATCCAGAGTGAAAGCCATGCTCGATCCCGGCAGACTGCCCAAGCTGACCAAACTATTTCTCTGTCACATCTCACCTTGACTTTGATAAGCGTTCAGCGACAAGACAGCAAAACATAATCGGCTCGGCCTCGATATCTGCAGCCGTGACTCACCCTGCGAAAGTCCGGTGGTATAAAGATTCCGGCTCCAAGCTGGCAGCATCGACCACTATTGCCTCGTCAAAGTTCTTTAAGATTTTTACTGCCGCCTTTCTGACACCATGCTAGTTATTAAAAAAGATAAAACACAAAATTAGTTTCACCATTGAAGCAAAAATTATACTGCTTGGCATTCCCACCGGCTGATGCAGTTGGAGGGGAAATTAAATATTAAACGTGACAAAAAGAGGGTAAAAATCGTACAGGAAAAACAAAGTTGCATGTACGATATGATAGAACTCGATTTATCACAGGAGTGAAATTGAATTGCCAACAGTCACAAAAACACAAAATACATGAATCATGAAATTAAAGTGACGAGTGGAAAGGATTGGGGGGTTTATAAATGCAGTTTGTTCAATATCCAGATAAATCATAAAATAGCAAATAGCATTGTTTTGTAACTGCTCGTTCATGCTGGGTGTGTTCATGTGGCAGGGACCCATTGTGCTAAATTTCAATTAGCCATCCAGTAACTAATTTCACCAGGTCAAGCAGCATCTCTGGAGAACATGGATAGGTGATGTTTTGGGTCAGGACCCTACTCAATCTGAAGAAGCAATGAATCAATCTGAAGAAGGGTCCCGACCCAAAACGTCACCAATCCATGTTCTCCAGAGATGCTGCCTGACCCGCTGAGTTACTCCAGCACTTTGTGTCTTTCTTCAAAGCAATGCATCAGTATGAAAGTTCCCGACCCAGAACGTCACCTATACCTGTTCTCCAGAGATGCTGCCTGACCCGCTGAGTTACTCCCTATCATGCAATCTATACATTGCAATGGTTCGGTTGTAATCATGTATTGCCTTTCTGCTGACTGGATAGCAAGCAACAAAAGCTTTTCACTGTACCTCGGTACACGTGACAATAAACTAAACTCAACTGAACTGATCCAGCACGGGGTGTGGTTTTTTTTGTACACTGGCAGCTGCACTTCCTTGTTTCTACATTCTACCAGATCAGTCAGGCAATAGGCTTCAATCTTAACCTTAAATGATTTCCAAATTCAAATTCTATTACCTCTTCCAGTGGGACGTTCATTAATGCCTATTTTGATAAAATCTTGAGCAGCTTTGTGCTGATGATGATTAGCCCAAGGTCAACCACACACAGATTCTTCCTTCACACACCAATAAAGACTGATTGATTGAGTTGATTGCAAGGCACAGCATAGAATCCAGCCCATCGAATCCACATCAACTATCAATCACCCATTCACACTAGTTCTATGTTATTCCACTTTCGCATCCACTCCCTACACATTCAATGCTACACACACACCGATCAGCCAAAACATTATGACCACTGACAGGTAAAGTGAATAACATTGTTACAATGGCACCTGTCAAGGGGTGGGATATATTAGGCAGCAAGTGAACAGTCAGCTCTTGAAGTTGATGTGTTGGATGCAGGAGGAATGGGCAGGAGTAAAGACCTGAGCTACTTTGACAAGGGCCAAATTGTTATGGCCAGACGACTGGGTCAGAGCATCTGTGAAACGGCAAGGCTTGTGGGGTGCTCCCGGTCAGCAGTGGCGAGTACCTACCGACAGTGGTCCGAGGAGGGACAAACCACAAACAGGCGACAGGGTGTTGGGCGCCCAAGGCTCATCGATGCACGAGGGCAACGAAGGCTATCCCGTCTGGTCCGAACCGACAGAAGGTCTACTGTGGCACAAGTCACAGAAAATTTTAATGGTGGTCACGGGAGGAATGTGTCACAATACACAATACACAGTGCATCGCACCCTGCTGCGTATGGGGCTGCACACGGAGGACCAACGGCACACGGGGAGAACGTACAAATCCCGTAGTCGGGATTGAACCCGGGTCTCCGGCGCTGCAAGGCAGCAACTCTACCGCTGCGCCACCGTGCCGCCCTATGCGAATCAAATGCTAATCATCCTAATTGGTCCTTTCAAATGTGAAAGCACGGTGTCTACGTCAGAAACAATTGAACTACGAATGCTGATATGAGTCAATGTGTTCTCTCCTTACCTGTGGCACACTACCATCAGCGGCACCCATGCTCGGCTCTTGTTCGTGAGGGCTATTTGGTCCTTGACCAGGAAGTGAAGTATAGGCTTTTGTAAATTCATTGTTTCGTACTGAATAGATGAGATCATTCAAGTATTTGTAGTACAAATTACAAGACAAGAAACCAGGTAAGTAAACCTGAAAAGATGTAAAGTGGCAGGTTAGTTAACAGTACAAAGAGCAAAATCTTAACATATATTAACATTTATGGCTTTCAAACACAGTAATAGAGACCTTTCTCACTTTAAAAATTAGCTGATTGGGTAACTATATTTCTATATTATCCCAACTGCAATCATTATGCGTGTCTTTGGCTGCTATCATTCTTACTTCCTGGTTCCAAGTGCTCAAATGCAATCAAATCCTTCTGCTCAGATACTAATTAGTCAAAGATTGACACAAGATGCTGGAGTAACTCAGCTGGACAGACAGCACCTCTGGAGAGAAGGAATGGGTGACGTTTCGGGACCCAAAACGTCACCCATTCCTTCTCTCCAGAGATACTGCCTGTCCCACTGAGTTACTCTGGCATTTTGTGTCTATCTTCGGTTTAACCAGCATCTGCAGTTCTTTCCTACTAATTAGTCAACACAGGTTAATTACTCTGCAAGATTAGGTTTTGAGTTTAGTTTAGTTTAGAGATAGAGTGGAAACAGGCCCTTCTGCCCACTGAGTCTGCATCGACCAGCGATCCCCGAACATTAACACTATCCTACACACACTGGGGACAATTTACAATTTTACGAAGCCAATTAGCCTACAAACCTATACGTCTATGGAGTGTGGGAGGAAATCGGAAAACCCACGCAGGTCACGGGGAGAACGTACAAATTCCATACAGGTAGCACCCATAGTCAGGATTGAACCAGGGTCTCTGGCATGGTAAGGCAGCATACCGCTGTGCCACCCTGCCACCCTTTGACTAGGTGTTCCCACTATATCTTTGCTGGATTAATTGGCCACGGTAAATTGGCGCTAGTGTGCCCATAAATTGTGGAATCTGAGAGGAGTTGAGGAAAACATCTTCTCAGAAGGGTCTCGACCCGAAACGTCACCCATTCTTTCTCTCCAGAGATGCTGCCTGTCCCGCCTGAGTTACTCCAGCATTTTGTGCCAACCTTGGAGTTGAGGAGTATAGATGGGGAAAGGTGTGGGGCCCGTCTAATTAGACGCTTGATGGTTACCACAGACTGAATGGGCCGAAGGGCTTGTTTCTGCATTGTATGACTGTGACGTTCAGAAAGTCAAGTTGATTTTACATACAGTTCTACAAAAGTCATAAAGATGAATTAATCATTTAAAAAATAAATCTGCATCTAAAAGTACAAGAAAGCAGAAAAGTTTGTTCACAGTATATATAAAACCGCTATTTATGTCATTTTTTTCCTGTTCAAATATCTTTAGTTAGGATAGTTCAGATTTGTTTCGTTTAGTTTATTGTCAAGTGTACCGAGGTATAGCAAAAAGCTTTTTTGTCTTTTGCTATCCAGTCAGTGGAAAGACTCGATTACAATCGAGCCGTCCACAGTGTACAGATACAAGGTAAAGAGAATAACGTTCAGTGCAAGATAACGTCCAGTAATGATAGAACATGGGTCTCCAATGAGGTAGACGGTCGCTCAGGACCACTCTCTGGTTGGTGGTGACAGGATGATTCAGTTGCCTGATAACAGCTGGGAAGAAACAGTCTCTGAATCTGGAGGTGTGTGTTTTCACACTTCTGCACCTCTTGCCTGATAGAAGAGGGGAAACCTATTTTAAAATGCAGATGATTAACACAGGTCGGTCTCTTAAAACCACCAAGGTGAACTAACTTCCATTTGAAATAACATATTTGAAACACGCTCAATGGATATTCAACAAGACTCAATGGAAGTTAAAACAAGTCAACTCACTTTTTCCATTGTTGTCCAGGCTTGCCGTAATGGAATGGTGAAGCAGTCAGGAAGGGGTCCTCCTTCCCTGCAGATATTTGACTCTATTGCCATTCGGACAAAATCATCAAATCCTAAAGGGTTCGTCGCTTGCAAAGAAAAGTACCTGAAGACAAGTGTGCAACACCAAGTCAGTGGCAGAATAGCACCACCCAGTTCAAAATCCAACCACACCATTGCTGCTAAATGATGGTGATGAATGTTCAGGTAAATTCCTCATTGATGCCAGCGTGCCGATTGAAGGCACAACTGGAAACATTATCATTTTACAGCCACAAACAACGAGGTTGAGGAAGGCGCCGGCGGTCGAGGACGGAGAACAAAGGGGGACCTGGCGTGGGGGGGACTGCCGTGGGGGGAGGGGGTAGAATAAAGGAGGACCTAGCGTGGGGGGGACTGCCGCAAACTAAGGGGGACTGAGTGAGAATGATCAGCCATGATCACATTGAATGGCGGTGCTGGCTCGAAGGGCCGAATGGCCTCCTCCTGCACCTATTGTCTATTATCATATCATATCATATCATATCATATCATATATCTACAGCCGGAAACAGGCCTTTTCGGCCCACCAAGTCCGTGCCGCCCAACGATCCCCGTACATTAACACTATCCTACACCCACTAGGGACAATTTTTACATTTACCCAGCCAATTAACCTACATACCTATTGTGACCAAATACGGAGTGTATTAAAAATAGTTTGTGTAAAATTGAATGCTTTGTCATTTTGCCGGCGCCCTTTATGTGGACTCTTTGCACACCTTGGGTGTGCTAAACAAAGAATATCACTGTGACTTGTCATATGTGATGATAAAGTATTATTCATTCACATTACATTGTCTTCATCATCTTTGTCATGAATTGCCATGGGATTTGGTGGCAAAAAGCGATACATTAGAAACACTGTGCTGGAGTAACATAGCAGGTCGGGCAGCATCTCTGGAGATTGTGGATAGGCGACGTTTCAGACCTTTTACAGACTGAAGGGTCCCGACTTGAAACGTCGCCTATCCGTGTTCTCACGAGATGCTTCCTGGTCCGCTGTTCTCCAGCACTTTGTGTCTTTTTTTGTAAGCAGTATCTGCAGTTCTTTGTCATAAGGAATAAGAGCAGAATTAAGCCATTCGGCCCATCAGGTCTCTACCATTCAATCATGGCTGATCTCTCTCTCCCTCCTAACCCCATTTTCCTGCCTTCTCCCCATAACCTCTGACGCCTGTACTGATCAAGAATCTACCTTGACCTTGTGTCTACATCTCAACTGCAAACACCCATTGAGATCATATGAAGAGCTTCTCTGATGATACTAATTCAAAATGTTTTATTTTACAAAGCTAGAGGTGACACGTTTCATGCATAATCGCAAGGCTTCTTAACATTTTCTTTGAAATCACTGCTTTAGCCTCGAGATTTGGAAACGTAACCCAGAGTCGGCATGCACTTCCGCAAGTCTTCCCCATCAAATGCGACGCCCAATCTATCATGGCCTGCACGGCACAATGAGCAAGACTCACTTGTCATACAAAATCATGGCGTCAGTCTGTGCTTCTTGACCATCGTACTGCCCGCTTTTACCAGCAAGGTGTGCCTGGAAATTGTCTGCAGCTAACCAAAACTGCAGGATATTTATAGCTTCTTCTTTCTCCATGTACTGGAAGGAAAAGAAAGCAGAATAACTACATCAATTCTCAATGGTTCTTTATTGTCACTTACAGCACAGCACGGCGAGAATCTTTAGCACAATCCCCAAGTGCACAGTCACCATTTTGTTGATGCCATTTACAAAGACAAAGTCCAAAGTTTTAACACAAACCCAATGTGGCCGTTATTAAACAGAGGAAAGCAGCAACCATTTTGTGCAAAGAAAAGCCAACAGCAGTGAAGGTGCAACTTATTGATCATAGTAATAGAGCCAAACGACCCAACTTGCCAACGCCGACCAAGATGTTCCATCTACACTAGTCCCACCTGCCCGCGTTTGTCTCATATCCTTCTAAACTATTCTATCCAAATGCTGCCTCAACTCCCTCTTTCCATATACCCACCAGTAAATGTGCGGAAAAAGTTGCTCCTCAGATTCCCATTAAATCTTTCCCCTCTCATGGTAAACCTGTCTTCCCTTGTTCTTGAATGTAAAATGGTGGAAGATCTCTCGACTCCAAAGAGCAGCATGTTATTTGGCAAGTAGACAAGGAACTGCAGATGCTGAAATCTTGAACAAAAAACATAAAGCCCTGTAGTAACTCAGCGTGTCAAGCAGCATCTCTGGAGGACAACTTCGTTTACACTGCCTTCTGTAAGGTGACAACTTTAACAATGCAGCATTTCCTCAATGCGGCATCAAAGTCGCTTCCATAATAAGATGCACGATACCTGTGGTGTGGTTTTGCCTACAATTTTAAGACCTGGATGTGAAAAGGCTGCCAATTGAACACCAACCAGCTTATGCGGTCATTGTCTAAGGGAGGACTTAACTGCTCAGTTTTACCACATCGAAAACAAAAGATCATGGTGGGCATTAGATTTTAGATTTTTTAGATTTAGAGATACAGCGCAGAAACAGGCCCTTCGGCCCACCGTGTCTGCACTGCCCAGTGATCCCCGCACTATCCTATTAACCCTATCCTATACCCTATTAACACTATCCTATACCCACTATGGATATTTTTTACATTTACCAAGCCAATTAACCTACATACCTGTACGTCTTTGGAGTGTGGGAGGAAACCGAAGATCTCGGAGAAAACCCACGCAGGTCACGGGGAGAACGTACAAACTCCGTACAGATGGCGCCCATAGTCAGGATCGAACCTGAGTATCCGGCACTTAATTCGCTGTAAGGCAGCAACTCTACCGCTGCGCCACCGTGTCGCCCGTCAGATAGCACAGCATCCAACATTTACTTTAACTGTGCTATTGAAAGTATAAATATTGTTTTCAGGAGTTTAGTTGAGTTGAGTTGAGTTGAGTTTAGTTTACAGATACAAACTCAAAGACAGGCCCTTCGGCCCACTGAGTCCGTGCCAACCAGCGATCCCCGCACACTAACACTATCCTACACACGCCAGGGACAATTTACAATTATACCAAGCCAATTAGCCTACAAACCTGTACATCTTTGGAGTGTGGGAGAAAACCCACACGGGTCACGGGGAGAACGTGCAAACTCCGTACAGATAAGCACCTGCAGTCAGGATTGAACTCGGGTCTCTGGCACTTTAAGGCAGCAACTCTACCGCTGCGCCACCGTGCTGCCTTGTCAGTGAAATCCATATAAAGATTGTATTTTATTTTTCTATAATTTTAATTTCCCTTTAAGATATTGTAGCTATACATTTACAAAGCTCTGATTTTAGAACGAGCATTTAATCTGTCTATTCATTCTTTTACTTAGCTCATTAAATTTGATTTTGCTTCATTATCTAATTGTTGCTTAGAAGTATCAATTTCGGCCATTACCCTTCATTTCTACTATCCATAATGCACTGAATGGTCTCAACTCATAACTTTATCTCTCGATTTTCACTCCCCAGGCCTTTGTGCCAATAAACCTCTTCTCCCTCTGAAATAGGAAATCTTAGGATCACAAGGGAAACAGAAAAGATTAATGCACAGACTTTTACTCAGGGGAAATCAAGAACCAGAAGACATAGGTTTAAGATGAGGGAGGCAAGATTTAATAGGAACCTGAGGGCAACCTTTTCATTTAGTGCATCATATCATATCATATCATATATATACAGCCGGAAACAGGCCTTTTCGGCCCACCAAGTCCGTGCCGCCCAGCGATCCCCGTACATTAACACTATCCTACACCCACTAGGGACAATTTTTACATTTACCCAGCCAATTAATCTACATACATGGTGTGTATATGGAAGGAGCTGCCAGAGGAGGTAGTTGAGGCAGGTGGTGCCATAACAGCTTTTAAAAGCCATTTGTAGGAAAGCTTTAGGGCCATTCTTAGTCACGTGTGTGACCATGTGAGGTCACACACGTGACCAGTCATATTTAACCTCTTACCCTAAACAAACATTGTCAGCGTAACATATAAAAATTTCACTTGATAAACTTCGACATATGCAAGTCATGTATACAGTACAAAACAATATACCTGTAATCCTTTCAGAATTAGAAGAAATGTATTCCACAATTTTTCATAATTTTCATCACACACGTGACTACGAATGGCCTTTTAGAGGGATATGGGCAAAATGCAGGTACTAGCTTAAATGGGGCATCTTGGTTGGCATGAACAAGTTGGGCCGAAGGGCCTGTTTCCGTGCTGTATGGCTCAATGTCTACGACTTATCACTGTCCCCATAATCTCAACAAATGACTTTCTCTAAATTCTGTCCCTCAAACTCCAGTATCTCCAAACCTCTGGTACTTGCAGTTATGGTTTTGGCCATTTTAGCCCTGAATTTTGTCATCTCCTCCCTAATCTATCTGGCGTTCCACATTTCCACCTCCCTCATCTCCTTTCAACTCTCTTTCCTGCCCATTTTCATCAAACGTTCGACCATCCTGCTTCAGATTCCATTGGCTCGCATTACTTTTCCAAAACAATAGGAGAAATCTGAATAGGAGAAATCAGAAGAAAGGTCTCGACCCGAAACGTCACCTATTCCTTTTCTCCAGAGATGCTGTCTGACCCGCTGAGTTACTCCAGCTAGTTGTGTCTATCTCCGGAGAAATCCAAGCGATGGTTGTTTCAGGCAGCACATTCTTTAAATGTGCATCTTGTAATTCTTGCCAGAATTCCATCTTTCACAAACTACACCAAAACAGTCAGCGGACTTGCGAATATTCAGTAAGCACCCCTATACGTCCTTGATGAATGACAGCTTCATTTAATGCAAACATGTTTTGTGTGCTGTTCCTTGCAGAAGCAATCAATGCCATACGTAAAATATGAGCCATATAATTTCCCACTCTATTTTGCATCTTACCTCAGAGAAATAGAATAGTGCTGACTCATTAAAAAGAATATCAGCCAGGTAAACAGTGCCACTAGTCAACACTTCAATTTGATATTTACAAAAATGGTGACTCCGTAAAAACTCTGTAAAGTGCCTGCAGGAGAATGAAAAATAATAAGGTCAACATATATTTTGACACAGTGTGTGTAGAATGATATCTGAAACTTTAACCTGAAAATAATTACCTCAAGATTGATTAGTTTCAACACTTACTGAGGAAGTATCGGGTTTACAAAAAGTATAAATTAAAACACAATCGAAAACAACATGTGGTGAGTTTGAAGAAGATGTATGGGACAACTTTTTTTTTGTACACAGAGGGTGGCAAAGTGCCCGGAACGTGCTGCCAGGGGTAGTGGTGGAAGCAAATATACCATAATGGCATTTAAGAGGCTTTTGGATAGACACATGGATCTGCAGGGAATGGAGGGATATGGGTTATGCGCTGGTTGATAAGAGATGTTCTTGACATCATGTTCGACACCGACATTGTGGGCCGAAGGGCCTGTTCTTGTGTTGTACTGTTCTACGTTTTACGTTCTAATACTGCCTTAAAATATAATTATTTAATTTCCATAGCATATGTCATTTTAAGCTTTTCATCTTAAACTTGGCTGAACTTCACCTTTTTTAAAATCTATTTTTTTTGCTCATCCAGTTTCGTTAGCGACTAAAGTAAATGCCTCTGCTGTTCTGTAACTGCTCAATAACGGATGCTTCCTTACTGTTTACAGGACTCTCAGTGTGACCTTATAATAGATTTGTGTGCAGGGCCAGATGTTACCAATCGCACTCGGCTGAAGCAGCTAAAATATTTGGCAGAATACTTCCCACGTCAAGAGTTATATCAACACTGGAGCTCATTTGACTTAACAAACTGCAGTTAACAAATGCATTGTCATCTTCTGCAAGCAGGGAATAGGCCAGAACAGCACCACAGTCGCCTCTTTGGCCACCACGTTGATCATGATTCCAATCCAAACTCATCCCATCAGTCTGCACATGGGTCAATTTCCTGCCTGTGCCTCTCAAATGTGGCTGTTGTATCTGCTTCCCCCGACCGTGTTTTCCAGGCACCTACCATTCTCTGCGCAAATAAACTTTCACCCTCTCATCTTAAAGTTATGCCCTCTAATATTTGACAGTTCCACCCCCCCAAGGGATATGGGGAGAAGGTAGGCACGGGTTACTGAAGGTGGATGATCAGCCATGATCACAATGAATGGCGGTGCTGGCTCGAAGGGCCAAATAGCCTCCTCCTGCACCTATTTTCTATGTTTCTATGTAAAAGTGTATGGTAAACCTGAAGAAAATTTCAAAAATGTCAGTGAAGCTGTGACAATGTTAAGCAAACCAGTTGGTTGGGAATGTGCAACTGAAGCGATATTGAAGTTCATAAAAATAATTTATAATCCCCTTGTTTCATAAAACACGCTGCAAATCTAAACAATGGCGGCAGGGTATCGCAACGGTAGAGTTGCTGCCTTACAGCGCCAGACCCCCGGCCTTGATCCTGACTATGGGTGCTGGTTGTGGAGTTTGTACGTTCTCCCCGTAACTGTGTGGGTTTTCTCCAGGATCTCCGGTTTTCTCTCACTTCCCAAAGACACACAGATTTCTAGGTTAATTGGCTTGGTGTAAATTGTCCCTAGTATGTGTAGGAAAGTGTTAATTTTCGGGAATCGCTAGTCGGCGCGGATATGGGGGGGCCGAAGGACCTGTTTCCATACGCTGCATTTCTATATCTCCAAACTAAGCTAATAAAATAGCGGAAACACATGTGGACAGAGAGAAAAGAAAAAAAAAAAGATCTGTGGCGTTACAGTTGTTAGATGTAACACTCCAGCTGTATAACCTTAAATGCAAAAACCACTTGTGTAAACAAAGCTGCATTTCATCCTGGAATTTGTCGGCAGTTTAGATCAGATGTTGCAGACTATCTGGGTTTACATCAATCACACCCAGTATAAAGTCACGGTAATTATAAGAAAAATGGCATTGGACCATGAATATATTTAAAAAGTATGAGAATAAATACATAGCTCAGTTTAATTTAGTTCAGAGATGCAGCATGGAAACAGGTTCTTTGGCCAGCTGAGTCCGTGCCGACCAGCGATCCCCTCTTATTGACACTATCCTACACACACTAGGGACAATTTACCAAATCCAATTCACCTACAAATATGTACATCTTTAGAGTGTGGGAAGAAACCGGAGCACCCGGAGAAAACCCACACAGGTCATGGGGAGGACGTACAGACTCCGTACAGACAGCGCCCGTGGTGAGGATCAAACCCGGGTGCCTGGCACTGCGAGGCAGCTCGACCGTAGTGCCACCGTGCCACCCCATAATCAACAAAGTTTTAATGTGTCTATATTAACAAGTTTGCTTTAATTTAGATGGAAGCAGGTACTTCTTCCAACCAAGTCCACACTGACCCAGTTCACACTGGTTCCATGTTATTCCACCTCATCCATTCTCTGCGCACTAGAGGCAACTTACAGAGCCCAACTAAAGAGCTGGGGTGTGTTCCGAAGTATAGGGGCAGGTGCAATAACATTTTTTAAATATTTACATGGATAGGAAAGGTTTAGAGGGGCATGTGCCAAAAAGAGAGTAAATAGGACTAGCATAAATAGGGCATCTTGGCTGGCATTGGCGAATGGGCTGAAGGGCCAGTTTCCGTGTTGTATGACTCAACAACTAGAGAGTCCTGAGCTACCATCTACCTCATTGGAAACCCTCGCACCATCTTTGCTCGGACTTTTATCTTGCACTAAACGTTATTCCCTTTATCATGTATCTGTATATTGTGGATGGCTCGATACATGTGACAATAAACTAAACTAAACTATTGGGCTGTGGTCAACGGTATTGCTGCCTTACAGCGCCAGAGACCCGGGTTCGATCCTGACTACGGGTGCAGAGTTTGTACGTACTCCCCGTGACCTTTGTGGGTTTTCCCCGGGTGCTCAGGTTTCCTCCCATGCTCCAAAGCCGTACGTAGGTTAATTGGCTTGGTATAATTGTAAATTGTCCCTAGTTTGTGTAAGATAGTGTTAGTGTACGGGGTGATTGCTGGTCGGCGTGGACTGAGTGGTTTGAAGGGCTTGTTTCCACGCTGTATCTCCAAACTAAAACACACAGATTCATAGAGATACAGTGTGGAAACAGGGCCTTTGGCCCAACTTGCCCACACCGGCCAACATGTCCCAGCTACACTAGTCCCACCTGCCCACGTTTGGCTCATATCCCTCCAAACCTGTCCTATCCATGTACCTGTCTAACTGTTTCTTAAATGTTGGGATAGTCCCTGCCTCAACTACCTCATCTGGCAGCTTGTTCCACACATCCACCACCCTTTGTGTGAAAATGTTACCCCTCAGATTCCTCTTAAATCGTTTCCCCTTAAACCAATGTCCTCTCTTCACCTTAAACCAATGTCCTCTCTTCACCTTAAACCAATGTCCTCTCTTCACCTTAAACCAATGTCCTCTCTTCACCTTAAACCAATGTCCTCTCTTCACCTTAAACCAATGTCCTCTCTTCACCTTAAACCAATGTCCTCTCTTCACCTTAAACCTATGTCCTCTCTTCACCTTAAACCAATGTCCTCTCTTCACCTTAAACCAATGTCCTCTCTTCACCTTAAACCTATGTCCTCTCTTCACCTTAAACCTATGTCCTCTCTTCACCTTAAACCTATGTCCACCTTAAATGTATGTCCACCTTAAACCTATGTCCACCTTAAATGTATGTCCACCTTAAACCTATGCCCTCTCTTCACCTTCACCCTGTGCCCTCTCTTCACCTTCACCCTGTGACCTCTCGTCACCTTCAGCCTGCGTCCACATAACTGGAATCAACTTCCACGCTCCTATAAACGTGTAGAAGTAGACATTGTGATTTCTTCACTTGGGAACCAATTGTGCAGTGATGCCGGAACGCCTCAGAGTACAGCACGGAAAAGATAATGATTTCAGACGTCAGCAGTGGGCAGGGGCTGCTCAAGGGTGATTGCAAATCCTGGCCTGCAAACTCATAAAATGTGACGCAGCGGGAGATGAAATCCATACAATCACAGCTGAAGATGTAGTTCAGCTTTTAACCACAAGATGGCAATAAATCATTGCCACGATTCCCTCAGCCTCATGATCTGTGCCCATGGAGGAGAAACTAAAATTTCGTTACAATCTTATTTATGGTTACTCCATCAGTAACACCAATGCAAGTGGCATACTGGCACCGAGAGCATTAAAAAAGGTCTTGTTGTGTCTGGCACTTTGAGTTCTGTACCCAAGTGAAGGCAACAAAAGAGAAATAAAATTCTTTGCTTATCCAATAGTGGGATGGAGATATTTTAGCAGGCAGTCACTTCCACTTGATGCCCTTGTACTCTGGGAAATACATGCAAGGTTGGCCGTAGTATACCGACGCTAATTTATTGTATTGTTAAGCACAACAGGATTCATTGGTGCAAAATAGCTTTATTTGCTTCACAGGTTATCTGCAGTAAACACTCCCTATGTTTGGCATCAGAGCTCCATCTAATCTGATCTAATCTCGTCTGAAGAAGGGTCTCGACCCGAAACGTCACCCATTCCTTCTCTCCAAGATGCTGCCTGACCTGCTGAGTTACTCCAGCATTTTGTGATACCTTCTATTTGTACCAGCATCTGCAGTTATTTTCCTATCCATCCAATCATTGTACTGTTTAGAGAGTCATGGGGGGGGACCTGTCCAAAGGCTCACAAGTTCACAAGTTATAGGAGTAGAATTAGGCCATTCGGCCCATCGAGTCCACTCCGTCATTCTGGAGTGAATGGCTGATCTCTACCTCCTAATCCCATTTTCCTGCCTTTGCCCCTAAACCTTTGACACCCTTCTAATTAAGAATTTGTCTATCTCTGCCTTAAAAATATTCACTGACTTGGCCTCCACAGCCCTCTGTGGCAATGAGTTCCACAGATTAACTATCCTCTGACTAAATAAGTTCCTCCTCACCTCCTTTCTAAAAGAGCGTCCTTTAATTCTGAGGCTATGGCCTCTGGTCCTAGACTCTCCCACTCATCCTCTCTACACCCACTCTATCTGTGCCTTTCATTATTCTGTAAGTTTCAATGGTCCCCCCTCATCCTTCTAAACTCCAGCGAGTACAGGCCCAGTGCTGTCAAACGCTCATCATATGCTAACCCACTCATTCCTGGGATCGTTCTTGTAAACCTCCTCTGAACCTTCTCCAGAGCCAGCACATCCTTCCTCAGATATGGGGCCCATATTTGTTCACAGTCCTGCTGTAAAGGCTCGTCAGTCAGCGTAACTGGGGGCTTGCCCGAAGGTTTGGCGGAGAGCGGGACCGGTAACCCACCCGATAGCTTGCCTTAACACCTGACTTGCATTCAATGAGCCAAAGCTCTTTTGTAATGTTGAATTGTTTGAGTTAGGTACAAATGAACCCTAAAAAACGATGCATAGCGCTGGAGTATTTCACTTCTGCATGTTTCAAAAGCAGCACAGGAGAGGTCTATGGGGTCAAACAATAAACATCTGACTGAGTTCTTTAACATGCAGTCTTTTGAATTTCCACCTCCAAGTCTAGATTCAACATGCTTATCTCCATCTTCCTTAATCTTCCAGATCCAAGTCATCTAATTCATCATCTAGCTCATCAAGGTCTTCTCCAGTAAAGAGATTTTCATCTACAGGGATACCATCAGTCCGGAAGCATAGAAAAAAGGTGCAGGAGTAGGCCTTTTGTCCCTTCGAGCATGCACCACCATTCAATATGATCATGGCTGATCATCGAAAATCAGTACCCATTCCTGCTTTCTCCCCATATCCCTCGATTCCGTTAGCCCTAAGAGCTCTATTCAACTCTCTCTTGAATACACCGAATAGCATCTCTGGAGGACATAGATAGGTGACTTTTCGGGTCAGGATCCTACTTCAGACTAATTGTGGTGGGTAGGTGGAGGGGAGAGGAAGGGGGGGAGGTTAGGTAGGAATACTGGAAGGGAGGTGGGCACAGGACAAAGGAGTTGTGAATCTGTGGAATTCTCTGCCTCAGAAGGCAGTGGAGGCCAATTCTCTGAATGCATTCAAGAGAGAGCTGGATAGAGCTCTTAAGGATAGCGGAGTCAGGGGGTATGGGGAGAAGGCAGGAACGGGGTACTGATTGAGAATGATCAGCCATGATCACATTGAATGGCGGTGCTGGCTCAAAAGGCCAAATGGCCTCCTCCTGCACCTATTGTCTATTGTCAACCATTCACTAAACGAATGGTGATACTGTTCCTGGGAAAGGTACAAGTGCAAAATATGGTACAAGACACCCTGCAACAGGCGTCAGCAAGTATAGGGCTTCTGTGTTGAAGCCTGCACGGGTGAAAACCCAAATCTGTTGGCGTTTGCACAGGAAAACACAGTCAGTCATACTGGAACTGGCAACAATACCCCACCAAATCAAGCCAGTCTGAAAAAGGGTCCCGACCCAAAACGTCATCTGTCCATTTTCTCCAGAGATGCTGCCTGACCCACTGAGTTACTCCAGCACTTTGTGTCCATCTCAGATATTTATGTTTATTGAATGATTTGACTATTCTAAAATTATCTCATTATAACGTGCAAAGGGTGAATGGTAATGCTGTTGCTTTAACACAGAGTAGCGCAGAGATAGCATAGAGATTTCAAGCCAAATCAACTTAATAAAGCAGGTAGTTTTGGAATAGAAGCAAAATCATAGATAGACACAAAATGCTGGAGGAACTTGAGTAACTGGTGTAAATGCTTGAGTCTGGAGAAGGGCCTCGACCCGAAACGTCACCCATTCCTTCTCTCCAGAGATGCTGCCTGTCCTGCTGAGTTACGCCAGCAGTGTGTGTCTATCTTTGGTTTTAACCAGCATCTGCAATTCCTTCCGACACATCACAAAATCATAACCATTTACTGATGTCCTTAAATGAAGCATCCTGTTGTTTTCAAGGTGAAGATTTCAAATTTATTGTTTTCAAAGCCCTCTATAACCTGGCCCCATCCTACCTGACTGACCTCCTCCACAGACACACTCCAACCCGTAACCTCCGCTCTGCTGCTGCAAACCTCCTGTCCCCCCCCATCCGGACCAAACTCAGATCCTGGGGGGACAGGGCTTTCTCCATCGCTGCTCCCACCCTCTGGAACTCACTACCCCAAACCGTCAGAGACTCCTCCTCACTCACCACATTCAAAACATCACTGAAGTCTCACCTGTTCAGCACTGCCTTCAATCACTGACTGTCACCTCACCTTCTTTTTCCTTTTCTCTTCGTTTCCTTATTTATCTATTTATTTTCTTTTATGTTTTAGTAAACCCTGTAAAGCGTCTTTGAGTGTTTAGAAAAGCGCTATATAAATGTAATGCATTATTATTATTATTATTATTAAGATTGAAAGATTCTCGATTAGTACGGGTGTCAAGGGGAGGGGGAGAAGGCAGGAGAACGGGATTTAGAGAGACAGATAGATCAGCGACCGAATGACCTAATTCTGCTCCGAGAACTGATGAACTTATGCTGCTACTCCATGGTCTAGTATATAATATTACAGAATCATACAGCAAGGAAATAAGCTCTTCAGCTACTGGCCATCAGGTGCTTATCTACGTTCCATGTCCCAACACTGGGCCTACACCATGCCACGGTATTTCAAGTACACATCCAAATACTTCCTAAATCTTGTGAGAGATATTGTCTCCACCACCCTTCAGGCAACAAATTTCACATTTCAACCCGAGTCTGGGTATAAACATTCTTCCTTAAACCATCTCTTTGGATACCTCAATTCCCCACCTCAGCCTTTTCCGCTCCTAGAAAAACCAAATGTCGCCTCTCCAGTCACTCCTCATAGCTGAGCCATTCCAGTTCAGGCGCAATGGTAAGTTGCTGCCTCACAGCGCCAGGGACTCAGATTCGATCCTGAACTCAGGTATTGTCTGTATGGAGATTTGCGTTCTCCCAGTGATTGCGTGGGTTTTCTCCGGGTGCTCCGGTTTCCTTCCATACTCCAAAGACGTGCAGGGTTGCAGGTTAATTAGGTCGAAGTGGTTCCTGCGCTGTACGGTTCTACCCTACATGCCTTCTAACTGCCTTATCGCCATGTTTGCCACCTCCAAAGGGATCCCACCACCAGCCACATCTTCCCATCGCCACCCCTTTCCACAGAGACCATTCCCTCCGCAACTCCCTGGTTAACTCATCACTTCCCATCCAAGCCATTTCCCTCCCCAGGTACTTTCCCCTAGAACTGCAGTAGATGCCACACCTGTCCCTGTACCTCCTCCCTCAACTCCGTTCAAGGGTCCCTATACCTCCTTCCGCGACTCCGTCCAAGGACCCCGACAGTCACCTTTCAGGTGAGGCAGAGGTTCACTTGCACCTCCTCCAACCTCATCTACCGTATCCGCTGTTCCAGGTGTGGACTCCTCTTCCCTGTCTGTTGCTTTCAGAGATGCTTGAACATGTAGTCCTTCTGTTCTACAATCCTTCCTTGGGTCATGTCACCCTTTGTGCCTTATGAGTTCCACCAAATTGCTTACCTCACACTTAACAGGATACAATTCCACTTGTCTGTGCTGTACCCATTGTACCAACTCATCAATATTGTTCATAGCCAAAGAATACCCAACTTAGTATCAAAACCTCCAATTTTTAGGTTACCTGTGAACTTTCTTATTTTCCTAATTACATCCGGATCATTTTTTTTAAAGTCCAAGCACTGATCCCTTGGTACACCATTGGTCATAGGTTTTTATTAGCAAATAATTTGGATCTAATTTGCCAAATTACCACTTGGAACCTTGTCAAAAGGTCCATGCAGACTACATTAACCTCATCGACATTCTTAGTCACCCTCCCAAAATACAACTGGTGAAAGAGGATCATGAAGTCACATTAACTATCTCTGATCAGTCCCTTTAACCATCTCTCCCCACCCACCCTCCCACCCCAAAATCCAGATTAAACCAATTGCTCACAATTTTTCTAATAATTCAATATGCACCACATATTGAAGTCGTCCATTAACTGGTGATCCCTGTTGCCCTTCTTGTAACAAAAACGACCACATTTGTTCATAAGTTCATAAGTGATAGGAACAGAATTAGACCATGAGGCCCATCAAGTCTACTGGCCCATTCAATCATGGCTGAACTATCTCTCCCTCCTAACCCCATTCTCCTGCCTTCTCCCCATAATCCCTGACACCCGTACTAATCAAGAATCTGTCTATCTCTGCCTTAAAAATATCCATTGAAAGCATCCACAGCCTTCTGTGGCAATGAATTCCACAGATTCACCACCCTCTGACTAAAGAAACTCCTCCTCGTCTCCTTCCCAAAGGACTGACCTTTAATTCTGAGGCTATGACTTCTGGTCACAAACTCTCCCACTAGTAGAAACATTCTCTCCACATCCCAAAGGTATTTATTCACAAAATGCTGGAGTAACTCAGCAGGTCAGGCAGCATCTCAGGAGAGAAAGAATGGGCGACGTTTCGGGTCGAGACCCTTCTTCAGACTGAGCATTCCTTCTCTCCTGAGATGCTGCCTGACCTGCTGAGTTACTCCAGCATTTTGTGAATAAATACCTTTGATTTGTACCAGCATCTGCAGTTATTTTCTTACACTACCTCCTCTCCACATCCACTCTATCAAGGCCTGTCCAACAGTCTCGTTTGGCACATCTTCTATGTCAAGAGAAGGTTTGAAAATTCCTAGCTATCTCCTCCCTCAACACAACACCCTGGCATACATCTCTTCAAGCTCAGGGGCTTCATCCATCTTTATGCTTGCTAAGATATCCGCAACCTTCACCTTTATAATGTTCTTTTTGCTCTGGTTTATTACACTCTAAACTGTAATGTTGTATTCTTAATGTTTTAATGTTTTATGCTTTATTCTTAATTGTTACTGTACGTTCGTGTTGTTACTTGCGAGCAGAGCACCAAGGCACATTCCTTGTATGTGTACATACTTGGCCAATAAACTGATTCATTCATTCATTCAATTATTCTGCATGGTTCTTCACCCTCCTGCATTTCCCAACTACCATGTCCTTCTCCATGGAGAATACAGGTGATAGGTTTTCATACCCAATCTCACTAACTGATTACCATTTTATTCCCCAATGGGCCCTATCGTTTCTTATTTATCTCATTCCTGACAATGAAGTTATTATTGGAACAAGAAGCGTACATTTTGTTGGGCTGAGGGGAAAGAGTAAACAGGCTTCACCAAAGACTAAATCAGCAGGAATTCCTCTTCCACCCATCTCCTGAGTCGCCACCTTAAAGGATGGCTTCCTGTTCTACATGAGACTTTGTTACGCATTTCATCAATGAACTAAGGACCAGATGTATGATTTAGTGCAGCACAGTGGCACAGCAGTAGAGTTGCTGCCTTACAGCGCCAGAGACCCGGGTTTGATCCTGACTATGGGTGCCGTCTGTACGGAGCTTGTACGTTCACCCTGTAACCACGTGGGTTTTCACTAGGTGCTCCGGTTTTTTCCCACACTCCAAAAACGTGTGCGTTTGTAGGTTAATCGGCTTCGGTAAATTGTAAATTGTCCCTAGTGTGTAGGATAGTGCTAGTGTACGGGGTGATCGCTGGTCGGCGCGGGCCTGGTGGTATGAGGGGCCTGTTTCCATGCTGCATCTCTAAAGTCTAAAGTATTGAAGTCCGTTCTCATATTCATGTCTTTCTTTTACGCAAGTGCGCATATTTAGAATTATGGCTTGTTAGCTTAAGTAACATTGCCACTGGCTACAATTTCTGAGTATCTATCTGCTGGAAGTGAATAAAGCTTGCTGCTGCTGTGCCTTTCTTAATATAAATGGTGCCTAGATATTGCAAGTTAGTCAGCTGATATTGGGTAAGTGGCAGACATTTGCATGGTGGGAGAACAATAGTGAGAAATGTCATGCATCTAATTATACTTTTAACTAAAGCTGCTTGCTGCACTTTGTGCCAGAAAATGGAACACGAGGATAACAGTTTATTTAAAATAAAACAATCGTACAGCGCAGCTCCATCTGTTGGTGGACAGTGACCTTCGTGCAGCTCTGACTGATTTTCATTTTTCTGTTCTGCACAAGTCAGCACCACACGAGGCCGTGAACTTACAACAGGTACCATTAAAGATGACACAAGGAAATGCAGATGCTGGAACCGTGAGCAAAAAAACAGTTCCTTGTGTCTACTTTTTATTGCTCCACTGTGAAATCTCTGCATGGAATGCCTACTTTGATGAAATTCTTTCTCCCCACTACTACAATCAGTTTAAAGAAGGGTCCCGATCTGAAACGTCATATATCCATGTTCTCTAGATTCGCTGGCTGACCCGCTGAGTTACTCCAGCACTTTGTGTTTTTTTTGACAATGTCATGACTTTCACTCCTGTTTGTTTTCCAATATACTGGTCAGCATTAAATAGTATAATGCATCACACCTAAATCCATTATTTCTCTCCACATCTTCCCACTGAAAACTAGTGTTTTTGTTCTTTTCCAGCAGATACACTTTTTGGTGTATTCATGTATACCTGGTAACTTCATGTAGAAATTAAACAAAAAGCTGTCTACACCAAATAACTCTACCGAGCGGCACGGTGGCGCAGCGATAGAGTCGTTGTCCCACAGGAGCCGGGGACATGGGTTCAATCCTGACTATGGGTGCTGTCTGTACGGAGTTTGTATCTTCCCCCCGTGACCTCGTGGGTTTTCTCCGAGATTTTAGGTTTCCTCCTACACTCCAAAGACGTGCGGGTTTGTAGGCTAAATGGCTTGGTAAAATCATAAATTGTCCCCAGTGAGTGTAGGATAGTGTTAGCGTATGGGGATCGCCGGTCAGCACGGACTCAGTGGGCCGAAGGGCCTGTTTCTGCACTGTATCTCTAAACTAGATACTTTGCCGCAGATCAAATTGAATACAAGTTCTATTTCAACATCAAGACAAACTACAATGCTATTCTTTCAGTAGTTAGTATTCTTTAATCAGCTGAACCATTTTCGTATTAATAATATTAATTAAATTTACTCACTCTTTTTCCATCATAATGTACATCACAGCTTGTGCGGAAACAAAACAGTTGGGATCTACTTGTCCATCTTCTCCACATATCTTAGCTGTTAAAACAAAAGCATATTTTTACTCAAGACAGTTGCAACTTCACAATGGTAATCTGGAACTAGAATGAGATATTTTCAACCACAGGCTGTTTCTAATTATGCTGAAACAGTATCAAAAAGGCAATCTTTGAAGACGATAACTCTGAAAAGGGTGAAAGCAAAAGCAAAATGTTTACCAGCTTCCGGCTCTAACCACTTGCTGTGTAAGATCTTTGCAAACTCATCAAGAGCAATTTTAGATGAATGATTATTTGAAGTACCCTTCTGGCTGAAGAGTCTTTAAAAATATGATCCATTCTTTCTGCCATGTACCAGATGTGCAAGTCAAGTAACAAGCCAAGAAGTTCAAAATTCAAATAAATTTTAAAAAATGAACCTTTTTTACTATTGCAACAACCTTTCTGGTGGCAGGAAGTTAAAAGATGACAATTCAAAAGAGGTCAAGTTCTGTATTTGTGGTGAGAGTTAGGAAAGGAAGTTCCACAGAGAGAAGACAAGAAAATCAATCCAAGTAATTCTAATAGAATATTTAAGACCATAAGATGGGAGCACAATTAGGGTATTCAGCCCATCGAGTCTACTCCGCCATTCAATCATGGCTGGTCTATTTTTCCCCCTCAACCCCATTCTCCTGCCTTCTCCCTATATCTTTTAATGCCCTTCCTAATCAAGAACCTCTGTCTTAAAAATACCCAACGACTTGGCCTCCACAAGTGCCTGTGGCAATGTATTCCACACACTGTAGCGAAAGAAATTCCTCCTCATCTCCATTTTGAAGGTACGTTTTTTAATTCCCTCTGGTCTGAGACGCTCCCATTATTGGAAACATCCTTTCCATGTCTACTCTATATAGGCCTTTCATTATCCAAAACCCATCTTTAAAATGGACATTTCACAGGCAATACGGTAACAATATACAAAGATTCAAGAAAGAATTTCATTGTTCTGTTGCCGATATCCATGATAATTAAAGGCTTGATTCGTGAATAAAGGGAGGTGAATGCAAACGTCACATTGACAGTGACCAAGTCAGGCTTTTTTTCTGTATTTTAGCTTTCCAACTGAATCCAGTTTTGGAATCCTTAGGTTTTACAAAGAAAAAATTAAAAAAATCAGTACCTCTATATGGTAAACAAATGCTGTTTACTTATTGCATTCTGTAACTATCGTCGATAGTTGATAAATGATCACCCCCACAAATCAAAGCCAGAAAAAAACTAGGGGCTTAGCAAGGAAAAGATGGGAACATCATTCAGATCCCTATGAATACTTGAAAGTGTTCATATTTGAATTACAAACATGTTTAAGATGTTTTTAAAGGTGATAGAAGGAGAATTGAGAATTTTCATTTTCAAGAAATTGGCAAATTTGAAACCTGACCCCCATTTTGGTGCCAAAATGGGGTCAGGTTTCTAATTTGCCAATTTCTTGGAGAGTATTAATCTCAATTTTAGACAGTATTAATCTCAATCTTGGACAGTATTAATCTCAATCGTGGACAGTATTAATCTCAATCTTGGACAGTATTAATCTCAATCTTGGACAGTATTAATCTCAATCTTGGACAGTATTAATCTCAATCTTGGACAGTATTAATCTCAATCTTGGACAGTATTCATCTCAAATTAGTTTACTACTGAGCATCAGTATATAAAACTATATTTTTATATACTGATGCTCAGTAGTAATCTAACTTCAAACTATATTTCAAACTATATGACAGCTTTACATGACACAGAACAGAACAACACAGGGCTCTTTGGCCCACAATATCTGTGTGGACCATGATACCAAATTAAACTAACCCCATCTACCTGCACATCATCCATACCCCTCTATTCCCTGTCTGTTCATGTGTCTAAATTCCCCTTAAATGTTACCCACTGGCAGTGTGTTCCAGCAACCTACCAATCTTGTGTAAACTAAAATCTTATCTTGCACATCTCCTTTAAAACGTCCTCCCCCTCTCATCCTGTGGCCATATTCTCTGGTATTTCTATTATGGGGGAAAATAAACTGACCAACTATCTCTGCCTCTGATATTTGGTTAAGACTTCTATCGGATCTTCCCTCAGCCTCCAACCCGCCAGAGAAAACAATCCCAAATTGTTCCAATATCTCCTTCAAGCTAATTCTCTCTAAACCAGGCAACATCCTGGTGAACCTCTTCTGGATCCTCTCCAAAGCCTCCACATTCTTCCTACGATGCTGCAATCAGAACCACACACAATGCTCCAAATATAGCCTTAGCAAAGTTTTACATCGCTGCAACACGACTACCTGACTTCTATACTCAATTCCTTGACTGATGAAGGCAAGCGTGCTGTACGCCTTCTTTACCACCCTGGTGTTGCAACTTTCAGGGATCTAAGGACTTGCATCACTGTACATCAATGCTCCCAAGGGTCCATGCATATATTGTGCACTTTCCTCTCACGGTAAAGTTGCTACCCTTATAGTGCCAGAGACCCAGGTTCGATCCTGACTACGGGTGCCGTCTGTCTCCCTGTGACCACGTGGGTTTCCTCAGGTGCTCTGGTTTCCTCTCACACTCCGAAGACGTACAGGTTTGTAGGGCTTTGGTAGAAATTGTAAACTGTTCCTAGTGTTTAGGATAGTGTTAGTGTACAAGGTGATCGCTGGGCAGCTGAGACTCGGTGGGCCGAAGGGCATATTTCCACGCTGTATCCCTAAAGTCTAGAGTAAAGCCAAACATAAACACCTCACACTTGTACAGTTTAAAGTCCATCTGCCATTTCTCTGCCCTATATCTCCAACTGATCTAAATTCTACTCCTAACTTTGAATAAAGGGAAGATAAATCTAAATTTCTCCTACAGTTTCAACTGAAACTATTACACTTCTACTTCAGACAATGTTTTTTACATCTATCATCTTACTGTTCACGTTTGTAAACGGTTCATATTTACCTTAGACTTTTGGAATTACAGCGTGGAAACAGGCCCTTTGGCCCAGTGAGTTCTCACTGAACAACGATCACCCAGTACACCAGCACTACCTACACTAGGGACAGCTTACAATTCACAGAAGCCAATGAACCTACAAACCTGTACGTCTCTGGAGTGTGAGGGAAAAAAACAGTGTACCCAGAGAAAACCCACGGGGTCACAGGGAGAACGTATACACTCTGTATAGAGAGCACTCGCAGTCAAAATCGAACCCAGGTCTCCCGCGTTGCAAGGCAGCAACTCTACCACTGCGTCGTTGTGCTGGCCCTTAATGAGTGGGGAAAATTCACAGCCTCCCGAGTTTCAACTCAATGGCTACAGCAAAATTAGGAATACAGTAAACATCCTTAAAGGATGCAAGCAAACAAAGTGCAAGTGTTTAAATGGGGTTCCATTCCATTAATTAGTGCGCTGATACTTCACTGAATCCATTTCCCCTTCTAGCTACCCAGTGGAGTTTAGCAGTTCATGATATTACCACTCAGCAACCACAACACCAAACTGTGCTTGGAATGACAGTCACACATCCACACCCACGAGTTTCTGTTTGCAGTTATTCATTTGTCAGATGGCCATAGAGAGTAGTCAACTGGATAGGGGCGGCACAGCGTTAGCGTGGCTGCCTAACTGCGCCAGAGACCCGGGTTCAATCCTGACTACGGGTGCTGTCGGTACGGAGTTTGTATGTTCTCCCTGAGACCGCGTGGGTTTTCTCAGGGTGCTCCATTTTCCTCCCTCATTCCAAAGACATACAAGTTTGCAGGTTAATTGGCTTCGGTAAAGATTGATAATTGTCCCTGGTGTGTAGGATAGTGCTAGTGCTAGTGTTAGTGCACGGAGATCGCTGGTCGGTGTGGACTCCAAACTAAACTGAGGGCCAGATGTTTCCTCCAGCATGGTCAAAACAAGGAGGAAGGAAGAGAGTGACGGAACAGTCTTACAAAACATAACTGCTGTATCCATGGGAACAGAGTCACTCCACATTTGACATGTACTTGATCCCAGGAGAGGATGAACAATCTTAAATGATGTACATTTATGAATAGACACAAAATGCTGGAGTAACACAACAGGTCAGGCAACATCTCTGGAAAACATGGGCGGGTGACGTTTCGGGTCGGGACCCTTTATCAGATGGATTGTCAGCGGAGCTGGAAGCAAGAAAAGACCAGGACAAACCAGGGCTGGCAACAGATGACCTCAGGCAGGGAGGTTCCCCGACAGGCCTATTGTTGGCTGTGGATGGTGTGATCCCAACATCATTGCAAACTGTGGTACTGGTTAACTGACCTTTAGTGGAGGAAGGTGGGGGGGAAAGGAAGTGTATTTTGATCTAAAATTAGAGAATTCGACGTTCACACCACTGGGATGTAGAAGTTTTTTTTACATTTGTGAAAAGTTATATGATGAGAAAAAGATATCAAACACAAGTAAAGATTGTAGAAAATTAGGAAGGCAGAGGGGCCACAAAATATCACTTTGATAAGACAAACCAGGGCTGGACTTGCACAGTAAATTGTCAAATGGAGAGACAAAGGGTGTAGGTACACAGTGCCATGACAATGGCCATGCAGCGAAACAGGGTGGGGAAGAAGGCGTTTGGTGTGCTTGCCTTTGTCGGGCAGGGTATTGAGTTCAGGAGCAAGAGTCTGAAGAAGGGTTCCAACCCACCCTTTTTCTCCAGAAATGCTGCCTGACCTGCTGAGTTACCCCAGCACGCTGTATCTATATTGAGTACAGCAGCTGGGAAATCACATTACAGCTGATCAAAATGTTGGTCAGGACAATTCTGGATGAGCACTGTGTACAGTTCTGGT
Organism: Rhinoraja longicauda; assembly: GCF_053455715.1. Lineage (NCBI taxonomy): Eukaryota > Metazoa > Chordata > Chondrichthyes > Rajiformes > Arhynchobatidae > Rhinoraja > Rhinoraja longicauda. The sequence goes on along the minus strand of NC_135978.1, from coordinate 30,309,127 downwards.
CACCCTGTCAAATGAAGGATAGCATAAAACTGGAAAGGGTGCAGAAAAGATTTACAAGGATGTTACCGGGTCTGAGGGGTTGAGTTATAAGGAGAAGCTGGATAAGCTAGGTCTTTTTTCTCTGAAGTGGAAAAGGCCAAGGCATGACTTTAGAGAGGATTATAAAATCATGAGGGGCCTAGATAAGGTGAGTAGCCATAGTCTTTTCTCCAGGTTACTAAAGTCTAAAACGTTGCCTCAGCAAGGCCAGCAGCATAATCAAGGGCGAGCCTCACCCCGGTCACTCCCTCTTCTCCCCTCTACCATCAGGCAAGAGTCAAGTCAAGTCAAGTCAATTTTATTTGTATAGCACATTTAAAAACAACCCACGTTGACCAAAGTGCTGTACATTTGATTAGGTTCCAATAGAAAAAAAAATGAAAACATACAGTAGCACGCAAACAGTTCACAGCGCCTCCTCAATGAGCCTCAAACGCTAGGGAGTAGAAATATGTTTTGAGCCTGGACTTAAAGGAGTCGATGGAGGGGGCAGTTCTGATCGGGAGAGGGATGCTGTTCCAGTCTAGGAGCTGCAACCGCAAAAGCGCGGTCACCCCTGAGTTTAAGCCTAGACCGTGGGATAGTGAATAGCCCCAAGTCGGCCGATCTGAGGGACCTGGAGTTAGAGAGGGGGGTTAGAAGATTTTTGATGTAGGGGGGGGAGTGTCCATTTATGGCTTTATACGTGAATAGGAGGAGCTTGAAGTTGATTCTGTACCGTACAGGGAGCCAGTGGAGAGAGGCCAGAATCGGGGTGATGTGGTCCCTTTTACGGGTACCCGTCAGGAGTCTCGCTGCGGCGTTTTGGACCAGTTGCAGGCGGGACAGGGAAGATTGGCTGATCCCAGTGTATAGGGAGTTGCAGTAGTCTAGGCGGGAGGAAATGAAAGCGTGAATGATTTTTTCTGTGTCGTCGAATTTGAGGAAAGGTTTGATTTTAGCTATGGTTCGAAGTTGGAAGAAGCTGGCTTTTACCACAGCGTTGACTTGCTTATCAAATTTTAATGCAGAGTCAAATATCATGCCGAGGTTTTTGACATGCGGTTTGACTAGGCAGGATAGGCTTCCAAGACTGCCTGTTATCAATTTGATGGAGTCGGGGGGGCCGAATAGGATGACCTCAGACTTGCTCTCATTTAATTGGAGGAAGTTCTGTGCCATCCAACATTTTATGTCCTCAAGGCAGTGTGAGAGGCTGTTTAAATTTGACTGATTGTTGGGTTTCAGGGGGAGGTAAAGCTGAGTGTCATCGGCATAGCAGTGGAAAGAAATGCCGTGCCTTTGAATGATTTGGCCAAGGGGGAGCATGTATAGAGAAAAGAGAATGGGGCCTAGGATTGAGCCTTGTGGAACTCCGCAGGAGAGGCTAGCTGGAGCAGAGGAATAACTGCCTATGTTGATGGCGAAACTCCTATCTTTGAGGTACGAAGCGAACCAGCTCAGGGCAGTGCCATCAATGCCAACCGCGTACCGGAGACGGTCAATAAGGATGGTGTGGTCCACTGTATCGAATGCTGCGCTGAGGTCGAGAAGGAGCAGGATTGCACAGTCGCCGGTGTCGATGGCGAGAAGCAGGTCGTTGTGTACCTTCAACAAGGCAGACTCTGTGCTGTGGTGGGCTCTGAAACCTGACTGGAAACTTTCCAGGATGGTGTTTTGGTGCAGGTAGGGCACTAATTGGTTAAGGATTGCCTTTTCAAGGACTTTTGACAGGAATGGCAGTTTGGAAATGGGTCTGTAGTTGCTAGGCAAGGTGGGGTCTAGGTTAGGTTTTTTCAGTAGGGGCTGGACCACCGCGTGCTTGAAACTGGTTGGAACAGTGCCAGTGGCCAGAGAACTGTTGATAATAGAGAGGATGCTGGGACCAGCTATTGCAATGACATCCTTCAGAAGGGCAGTGGGGGCAGGATCAAGGGGGCAGGTTGCAGGTTTCATAGCGGAGATAAGCTTTGCAAGGGAGGATAGAGTGACGGGTTGGAAGCAGTCCAATTTAGATGAACAGACTAGTGAGACAGCTAGGTCACGGGTGGGAGGGGAAATGTTCATTCTAATATTCTCAACTTTGTTGGTGAAAAATTTAGCGAATTCTTCGCACTTAGCAGGGGACCCAACTAAGCTGGTACTGGGGGCGGGACATATGACAGAAGTAATTGTTCTAAATAGGACCTTGGAGTTATGAGAGTTTTTGGAAATAAGGTCGGAGAAGTATTGTGCTCTAGCAGACTTTACTGCTTCCTGGTATTTGAGAAGATTGTTTCTCAGAATTTCGAAGGAAATTTGAAGCTTGTCACATTTCCATCTCCTTTCTGATTTTCTGCACTCCCTTCTTAGGGCTTTGGTGGTGTCATTGAGCCACGGCCGACCTTTGGGCTTAGGCTTTTTCATTTTAAGGGGAGCGATAGAATCCAGGATGGAAGAGCAAGTGATATTAAATAAAGAGGCGAGATCCTCAGTGCTGAGATGGGGGGGAGAGGCCTCAATAGTGCAGATGTTGGGGGCAGCTGTGAGAGCCTCGGAGAATTTACTGGCAGTCAATGAATTTATGTCGCGGGAGTAGCGAACAGGGAGATGAGATTTTGCGGGAGATAAAGGCAGAGATGCGTCAAAAATGATAGCGCTGTGGTCCGATAGACAGGCTTCAGTAGTTTCAATGTTGTTGATTGGGAATCCGGACGATAACACTAGGTCGAGAGTATGGCCTAACTTGTGAGTGGGTCCCGTGGTGTGAAGAGTCAGATTGAAGGACTCAACCAGGTGCATAAATTCACTCACAAGAGGCTTAGTGGGACAGCAAACATGAATATTAAAGTCACCAAGAATCATGATCCGGTCAAATTTGGGCAAAATGCTAGAAATCAGATCAGCAAATTGGGTGATGAAGTCCTTATGCATTTTTGGTGGGCGATACACAAGAACAATTAAGAGGGGGTAGGCTAGGCCTACTTTAATTAGTTGCACCTCGAAACTGGAGAAATGATCAGCGTTCAGGAGGCGGCAGTTGAAATGTTTCTTAAACACAGTGGCTAAGCCCCCACCGCGTCCGGAGAGCCTAGGCGAGGTGAAGAAGTGACAGTTATCAGGACAGAGTTCCACGAGTGGAGCAAGCTCACCAGGGTTAAGCCAGGATTCTGTGAGCAGTAGGAAGTCCAATCCACGGGTGATGAAGAAGTCGTTGAGGATGAAAGTCTTGTTTTGGAGGGATCTTACGTTGATCAGGGCCACTTTAGTAGGGACAGTAGGGACAACAGGTGAGCTTCGGTCCGGTAGCGGCTCCCACGCCAGCGGGCGGAGGTTCAGGGAGACCACGCCGCTGCGCTTCACAGATGGCCTTGCTGGGAGCCCATGGGCCGGCAGTCCAGGGACCGGGATGATCGGTCGAAGAGCGGCATACCTGAGCTCGAGGGAGCGCCGGTGGATGAAGCTGTAAGGTCGACCAGGTCCGACTTCGCAGCGCTGGGCGAGGTAGGCCGCTGTTGGATGAGCGCGGGCGAGGTTTTTTAAATTTTCGAAAGTTCCCGCACGTTTACCCCGCCTCCTAGCGCGGTGCGTGCGGCGGTGGATGTAAGGCTGGGCCCGCACATCTACCGGGAGTTCATCGAGGAGCGATCGCTGGAAGAAACTTTGTCCGGGACCTGGACTGAAGAAGTCGACGACGGAGGGTCGGATCAACAGGAGGGTTCGGCGGTCGTAAACTAAAGTGGCTCGAAGAACACTACGATATCCAGGTGAGCGACGACAGGCAGCCAAACACAACGGCGCGGCCATCTTGTGGCATACAAGTGTGAAAATGCACACCTCCGGATTCAGGGACAATTTCTTCCCAGCTGTTATCAGGCAACTGATGTGGTTTACATGGACGTGGTAAGGTATTTGCCGGTCCCACATGCAAGGCTGTTCAAAACATTAAAGCCCATGGGATCCAAGACCAGTTGGCAACTAGATCCAAGGTTGATATGGGAATAGAAGACTTCTTCTTCCTGTGTTTGAGGCCTCCAAGGCGTTGTAGCCAGTGCAATGTGCTGTCATCGGCAAACTTGATGATGGAGTTGGAGCTGAACCTGGCACAGTCATGTGTGTACAGGGAGTATAGTAGGGGGCTAAGGACGCAACCCTGGGGGGATCCGTCGGAGTAGGGCGTAGGCAGCCAGTGATGATCCGCATGGTGTCGTTGAGGGTGGCGTCTAGCTTGCTAGTATGAGCGCTGCGGCACCATGCTGGGGCGGCGTACTCAGCGGCGCTGTACACGAGTGCAAGAGCACTGGTTCGAAGAGTAGATGTCCTGGCGCCCCATGACGATCCGGCCAAGCAACGCAGGAGGTTGTTCCGTGCTGAGACTTTAGCACGGAGAGCTTCAAGGTGTTGCTTGTAGGTCAGCTGCCGATCTAGTTTCACCCCGAGGTATGTAGGAAATGGGTTGTAGGGTAGGGGTGACCCATTGAGGGTGACGGTTAGCTGGCGTTGAGCTTCCTTGTTCAGGTGAAAGGCCGTTGTGGTGGTTTTTGCCATACTCAGTTTTAGTCTCCAAGTCTTAAGGTAGCCCGCGACAAGTTCCATATCCGTCGAGAGCATATCCTCAGCTCTTAGAAGACTGGTGTGATGGTGAAGGGTTGCTTTTATGAGGGGAAGCTTGTGAGCAGATGTGCTGAAGGGATCAGTGCGGGTACTCTTACCATCTGTCGTATACATTAATGTGTGGGAAGGAACTGCAGATGCTGGTTTATAACGGAGATAGACACAAAATGTTGGAGTAACTCAGCGGGTGAGGCAGCACCTCTGGAGAAAAGGAACAGGTAACGTTTCGGGTCGGAACCCTTCTACAGACTGAAAGATGGAGGCGGCTGGAATAAAACAGGGCCGGCAACAGATGACCTCAGGAAGGGTGGAGTCCATAATGGCCCATTGTCGGCTGGGGAAGGTGTGCTAACGACAGGGATACAAGGATGCCAACAGTGGAACTGGTAGGACAGCTAGAGTGGGGGGAGAAAGGCATGCAGGAGTTACTTGATGAGAGAAATCAATTGGTTATTAGCAGAAATACTGCTAATAACCAATTCATGAGTTTGTTATGAATGTCAGAGGTATTGCTAGTAAATTTACAGATGACATGGAAATTGGCGGTGTTATTGCTGGTGTGGAGGATTGTTCTAAATTACAAGACAATACCGATCAGCAAGTGCACTGTGCAGAGCATTGGCAGATAGACCTTAATCCTGATAAGTTCAAGGTGATGCCTTCGGGAGGTCTAATAAAGGTAGAGCCAACACCTCAAATGGTAGAGGTCTAAAGAGTACTGAGGAACAGGTCCTTGCTGTACAAGTCTAAAGTACTCTTAACAAGGCACCACAGGTAGATAAGATGGTGAAGAAAGCATGCAGTCTGTTGGCCTTCATGACCACAATAAAGCAGCACGGTGGCGCAGCGGTAGAGTCGCTGCTTGACAGCACCGGAGGACCGGGTTGGATCCTCACTACGGGTGCTGCCTCTACGGAGTTTGTACGTTTTCCCCGTGACCTGCGTGGGTTTTCTCCAGGTGTTCCGGTTTCCACCCACATTAGAAAGACGTGCAGGTTTGTAGGTTAATTGGCTTTGGTACGAATTGTAGATTGTCCCTGGTGTGCAGGATAGAGTCAATATAAGGGGATCGTTGGATGGCATGGACTAGGTGGGCCGAAAGGGCTGTTTCCACGTTGTATCTACTACCTAAACTAAACTAAAATAAACACACTGACAGTTAATAATTTGCATGAAGTAGCAGTAACAAACAACAACAAAAAAAGGGATTCTGATGAACAAGAAGAAACCAAAGAGGAAAGATAAATTTAGTGTTGTTATTCTTATTTGATTAACTTGCAACACAAAGCCCATTTAATTTAAGATAGGCACAAAATGCTGGAGTAACTCAGTGGGTCAGGCAGCATCCCACTTAGGCGATTTTAAGGCGACTGCTGGTGACTAGGCTGTCGCCGAACATTTGCCGGGGTGTCGCGGGCATGATCGTGAGGAGTCTTCAATGAATCGTAGCGGATCTCGGCACGTCGCGGAAAAAAATTCCAGATAGAAATTTCTCGGCGACAGCTGGCTTGTCGCCAGGTATCATAGCTTATTGCGGGCGCTGTCTGTCGCACGCTGTCCCCAGGTTTGCTAGGTTGTCGCAGATGCATTTTGAAGCACGTAATATTAAATTAAGAAAAATCATTTGAAGATACCAGAAGATAGTATTTTTAACCAATTTATTTACCGTCAGGACATTTGACAGGTAGATTGGAGACGACAGTTTGACGATCAGGTAAGCGTGGGAATTTTGCGATGTTTCCGAAGACGGTATAATCTCTTAGCCAGATGCTAGTTTCACAAAGAAAGTAACTTGTATCGACCTGACTCGGCATTGTCGTGGTCAAGTCAAGTCAAGTCAATTTTATTTGTATAGTACATTTAAAAACAACCCACGTTGACCAAAGTGCTGCACATCTGATTAGGAAGAAAAAAAAAGAAACATACAGTGGCAGGCCAATGTCGTAGGGTAAAAGAACATTTTGGCGATCTGCTACGACTTTGACAGTCGCCGGCAGTCGCCTTAAAATTTGCATAACTGGGACAGGCCCTTTAAGACATTTAATTGAGTTGGGCGTTAGACAGGGAAACCACCCTCCTATTTTAAGGAATAAATAAGTTGGCTACTTACCTACTATGTCATTTCTCATTGCTTCTATTATAGGAATTGGCCTGGAAGCATCCGGTGAAATGTATTTTGTAAATATTTTTACTGCATCACGTTCTATACCTTAAAGCAGAAAAATAATTAGTTAAACTGATAAAAGGAAAACCCTCAGGTGCATTTACCCCCTGGTCCATTAATTACAGTGATTGCTTTTTCACACATAAAAAGAACATGGAAGAAGATTTATTGATTAACAAGTTTTGAAATCAAGGTTAGAAGTGGGCACCATGCGCATTATGAAAACACACACACAAGAATGGTATTGAGCACAACTTACAGGGTAGGAGCTGCAATTTTCCTCACTAAGGGTGTCTGCAACAATTGTGATCATAGATATAAAAATCAACATATTCACAAAAATAAATGATGGGTTTCCTTTCGGTGAACTTTTAGTCAGGTACCATTCAATGTCTAAACAATTGCCCTTGTCCAAGGTTTCTCCATTTCATAGGATGTGTTACTCATTGAGAGATCATTTAAATGCAAACCATATTATTTATTTACGTCCTCTTTAATACAATCTCCTCAGCACTGCAAAGTCATCATAAGAATGGCAGCTTATCATATCAGGTGAAACAGAAGGTGCTGCCTAAATGAACCATTGCGTACTGCGCCAGGCCAAATTACTTGAAGCAAGCTGAGTAAAGCGTTGACATTTTATTGCTGGGACTTTTGCAAATGCATTTGTTTCTTGAATCTCTGATCATTTGAATTTGTCCGTGTCATAAATAACAAGATTTATAAGAAAATAACTGCAGATGCTGATACAAATCGAAGGTATTTATTCACAAAATGCTGGAGTAACTCAACAGGTCAGGCAGCATCTCAGGAAAGAAGGAATGGGTGATGTTTCGGGTCGAGGCCCTTCTTCAGACTGATGTCAGGGGGGCAGGACAAAGGAAGGATTTAGGTGGAGACAGGAAGATAGAGGGAGATCTGGGAAGGAGGAGGGGAAGAGAGGGACAGAGGAACTATCTAAAGTTGGAGAAGTCGATGTTCATAGCACTGGGCTGCAAGCTGCCCAGGCGAAATATGATGTGCTGTTCCTCCAATTTCCGGTGGGCCTCACTATGGCACTGGAGGAGGCCCATGACAGAAAGGTCAGACTGGGAGTGGGAGGGGGAGTTGAAGTGCTCGGCCACCGGGAGACCAGTTTGGCCAACGCGAACCGAGCGCAGGTGTTGAGCGAAGCGATCGCCGAGCCTGCGCTTGGTTTCGCCGATGTAAATAAGTTGACATCTGGAGCAGCGGATGCAATAGATGAGGTTGGAGGAGGTGCAGGTGAACCTCTGTCTCACCTGGAAAGACTGTTTGGGTCCTTGGATGGAGTTGAGGGGGGAGGTAAAGGGACAGGTGTTGCATCTCGTGCGGTTGCAGGGGAAAGTGCCCGGGGAAGGGACGAGTGGACCAGGGAGTTACGGAGGGAACGGTCTCTGCGGAACGCAGAGAGGGGAGGGGATGGGAAGATATGGCCGGTGGTGGGGTCCCGTTGTAGGTGACGGAAATGTTGGCGGATGATTTGTTGGATCCGTTGGCTGGTGGGGTGGAAGGTGAGAACGAGGGGGATTCTGTCCTTGTTGCGAGTGGGGGGAGGGGGAGCAAGAGCGGAGCTGCGGAATGTAGAAGAGACCCTAGTGAGAGCCTCATCTATAATGGGAGAGGGGAAGCCCCATTTCCTGAAGAATGAGGACATCTCTGATGCCCCAGTGTGAAACACCTCATCCCGGGCGCAGATGCGGCGTAGACGGAGGAATTGGGAGTAGGGGATAGACTTTTTGCAGGGGACCGGGTGGGAAGAAGTGTAGTCCAGATAGCTTTGCGAGTCAGTGGGTTTAAAGTAGATGTCCGTCACTAGTCTGTCTCCTGTGATGGAGATGGTGAGGTCCAGAAACGGGAGGGAGATGTCGGAGATAGTCCAAGTATATTTAAGGGCAGGATGGAAATTGGAAGTGAAGTGTATGAAGTCAGTGAGTTCTGCATGGGTGCAAGTGGTAGCACCAATGCAGTCGTCGATGTAGCGGAGGTAGAGTTCGGGGATGGGGCCGGTGTACGCCCGGAACTGGGATTGTTCGACGTACCCGACAAAGAGGTAGGCATAGCTAGGGCCCATGCGAGTGCCTATAGCTACGCCTCTGGTTTGGAGGAAGTGGGAGGAGTCAAAGGAGAAGTTGTTAAGGGTAAGAGCCAGCTCTGCTAGGCGGAGGAGAGTGTTGGTAGATGGGGATTGGCTGGTTCTACGGTCGAAGAAGAAACGGAGGGCTTCAAGACCATCCTTGTGGGGGATGGAAGTGTAGAGTGACTGGACATCCATGGTAAAGATGAGGGAGTGGGGGCCTGGGAACCGGAAGTTATCGAGGAGATGGAGAGCGTGAGAGGCGTCTTGGACATAGGTGGGACGTAGGTGGACGTAGTTGGAGGTAGGTAGGTGGGATTCGCTCAATCCGATTTCCCGACACCCTTAGTTCCAGAGCCTTTCTGGATTATCTGTTTTGCCGGACCATTACAGAGATGTTATCCACTTTGGCGGCAAGAACAGGAAAGCAGAATATTACCTGAATGGTGACCGATTGGGAGAAGGGGAGATGCAACGTGACCTGGGTGTCATGGTGCACCAGTCATTGAAAGCAAGCATGCAGGTGCAGCAGGCAGTGAAGAAAGCGAATGGTATGTTGGCATTCATAGCAAGAGGATTTGAGTTTAGGAGCAGGGAGGTTCTGCTGCAGTTGTACAGGGCCTTGGTGAGACCGCACCTGGAGTATTGTGTGCAGTTTTGGTCTCCTAACCTGAGGAAAGACGTTCTTGCCTTAGAGGGAGTACAGAGAAGGTTCACCAGATTGATCCCTGGGATGGCGGGACTTTCATATGAGGAAAGACTGGATAGACTGGGCTTGTACTCGCTGGAATTTAGAAGACTGAGGGGGGATCTTATAGAAACATATAAAATTCATAAGGGGTTGGAGAGGCTAGATGCGGGAAGATTGTTCCCGATGTTGGGGGAGTCCAGAACCAGGGGTCACAGCTTAAGGATAAGGGGGAAGTCTTTTAGGACCGAGATGAGAAAACATTTCTTCACACAGAGAGTGGTGAGTCTGTGGAATTCTCTGTCACAGAAGGTAGTTGAGGCCAGTTCATTGGCTATATTTAAGAGGGAGTTAGATGTGGCCCTTTTTGCTAAAGGGATCAGGGGGTATGGAGAGAAGGCAGGTACAGGCTACTGAGTTGGATGATCAGCCATGATCATATTGAATGGCGGTGCAGGCTCGAAGGGCCGAATGGCCTACTCCTGCACCTATTTTCTATGTTTCTATATTTCTATGTAATGCTGAGGCGCTGGTCAGGCCGCATTTGGAGTACTGTGAGCAAATTTGGGCCCCATATCTGATTATGGATGTGCTGATTCCAGAGGAGGTCCAGAAGAGGTTTACAAGAATGATTCCGAGAACGAGTGGGTTAGCATATGATGAGCATTTGAAAGCACTGGGTCTCTATTCGCTGGACTTCAGAATGTTGAGGGGGGACCTCATTGAAACTTACAGAATAATGAAAGGCACAGATAGAGTGGATGTGAAAAGGATGTTTCCACTGGTGGGAGGGTCCAGGACCAAAGGTCATAGCCTCGGAATTAAAGGGCGCCCTTTTAGAAAGGAGGTGACTTCTTTAGTCAGTGGGCAGTTAATCTGTGAAACTCTTTGCCACAGAGGGTCGTGGAGGCTAAGTCAGTGTATACTTTTAAGGCAGAGATAGACAAATTCTTGATTAGAACGGGTGTCAAGGGTTATTGGGAGAAGGCAGCAAAATGTGATTAGGAGATCAGCCATGATTGAATGGCAGAGTAGACTTGATGGGTTGAATGGTCTAATTCTACTCCTATAATTTGTGAACGTGTGTGCCTTCGGGCGGGTACATTATCAGATGAATTGGTTTACTCCATGTGCTCCGGATTCCTCCCACATCTCAAAGATGTGCGGATTTGAGGTTAATTGTCCTCTGTAAATTATCCCCTGGTATGTAGAGAGTGAATGTGAAAGCGGGATGATATAGAACAGGTGGTCGGCATGGACTCGGTTGGCCGAAGAGCCTGTTTCTATGCTCTGTCTCTAAACTAAACTTCACACATAAAATTATACCACAGGTAGGAACAAGATTTAAAATTACAGATTTTAAGCATTATTTATGCTCTCTGCTTCAATTCAAGAAAATTGTCTTTTACTGATCCTGTTTTATTTGGGGATTTTCTTCTGACAATTGTTCTTCATTTACAGAGTCATACAACGTGGAATCAGGCCCTTCGGCTCAACATGCCCACACTATAGATAATAGGTGCAGGAGGAGGCCATTCGGCCCTTCGAGCCAGCACCGCCATTCAATGTGATCATGGCTGATCATTCTCAATCAGTACCCCGTTCCTGCCTTCTCCCCATACCCCCTGACTCCGCTATCCTTAAGAGCTCTATCTAGCTCAACATGCCCCATCTATAATAGTCCCACCTGTCTGCGTTAGACCCATATCCCTCTAAACCTATCCTATCCATGTACCTGTCTAAATGTTTCTTAAACGTTGTGATATACCTGCCTCCACTACCTCATTCTGCAGCTTGTTCCATACACTCACCACCCTTTTGTGTAAAAAAGTTACCCCTCAGGTTCCTATTAAATCTTTCCCCCCACACCTTAAACCTATGTCCTCTGGTTACATAGAAACATAGAAAATAGGTGCAGGATTAGGCCATTCGGCCCTTCGAGCCTGCACCGCCATTCAATATGATCATGGCTGATCATCCAGCTCAGTAACCTGTACCTGCCTTCTCTCCATACCCCCTAATCCCTTTAGCCACAAGGGCCACATCTAACTCCCTCTTAAATATAGCCAATGAACTGGCCTCAACTACCTTTTGTGGCAGAGAATTCCACAGACTCACCACTCTCTGTGTGAAGAAATGTTTTCTCATCTCGGTCCTAAAAGACTTCCCCCTTATCCTTAAGCTGTGACCCCTGGTTCTGGACTTCCCCAACATCGGGAACAATCTTCCCGCATCTAGCCTCTCCAACCCCTTAAGAATTTTATATGTTTCAATAAGATCCCCCCTCAGTCTTCTAAATTCCAGCGAGTATAAGCCTAGTCTATCCAGTCTTTCTTCATATGAAAGTCCTGCCATCCCAGGGATCAATCTGGTGAACCTTCTCTGTACTCCCTCTAAGGCTAGAATGTCTTTCCTCAGATTAGGAGACCAAAACTGTACACAATACTCCAGGTGCGGTCTCACCAAGGCCCTGTACAACTGCAGCAGAACCTCCCTGCTCCTATACTCAAATCCTCTTGCTATGAATGCTAACATACCATTCGCTTTCTTCACTGCCTGCTGCACCTGCACGCTTGCTTTCAATGACTGGTGCACCATGACACCCAAGTCACGTTGCATCTCCCCTTTTCCTAATTGGCCACCATTCAGGTAATACTCTGCTTTCCTGTTCTTGCCGCCAAAGTGGATAACCTCACATTTATCCACATTATATTGCATCTGCCATGCATTTGCCCAATCTCCTAATCTATCCAAGTCACTCTGCAGCCTCCTAGCATCCTCCTCGCAGCTAACACTGCCACCCAGCTTCGTGTCATCCGCAAACTTAGAGATATTGCATTCAATACCCTCGTCCAAATCATTAATATATATTGTAAATAACTGGGGTCCCAGCACTGAGCCTTGCGGTACCCCACTAGTCACTGCCTGCCATTCCGAAAAGGACCCGTTTATTCCTACTCTTTGCTTCCTGTTCGCCAACCAATTCTGTATCCACCTCAACACTGAACCCCCAATACCGTGTGCTTTAAGTTTGTACCCCAATCTCCTATGTGGGACCTTGTCGAAGGCCTTCTGAAAGTCCAGATATAACACATCGACTGATTCTCCCTTATCCACTCTACTAGTTACATCTACTGGTTCTCGATTCCCCTACTCTAGGCATTTATTACTTTAAAGATTTGAGTGCCCACATGGTAAAATTGACTTCACAATTGATATAGGTTTTCTTAAAATGTACGAACTACCTATTATTCAAATGCTAGTTTTGAAAAGCTCGTGTTTTGGTACTGATGAAGATGAGTGGTTCAGAATTTGTATGAAGTGCACACGAGCAAGTAAAAGAAAAGGAATGGATCTGAAAAATGACACGGATAAAATAACCACACACATAATAGGGATTAAATAACCACACACATAAAAACAGGGTGACATTACTGTAAAACTCCAGTAATCCACCATCTAAATGTTCGGAAGTCCTGATTTAGCATCTAGCTCTGTCCCTTGTTCACTTTAAACTTACCCAGGCCGCTCTTAAAAGGACACCAGGGCCAATGGAAAGTTATGGAAATGTGTAACATCTAAATAAAACTGTATTAAAAGTGCAATAATAAAGACCTTCAGATGCTGGTTTATACCAAAGATAGACCTGGAGTAACTCAGTGGTTAGGTGACGTTTTGGGTCGGGACCCATCTCGAGACTCAGTTTTGACTCAAACTCAAAATGAAAAAGGGTCCCGACCTGAAACGTCACCTATCCATGTTCTCCAGAGATGCTGCATGACCCACTGAGTTTAGTTTAGTTTAGTTTGGAGATACAGCACAGAAACAGGCCCTGCAGCCCACCGGGTCCGCGCCGACCAGCGATCACCCCGTACACTAACATTATCCTACACACAAGGGACAATTTACAATTTTTACCGAAGCCAATTAACCTACAAACCTGTGTGTCTTTGGAGTGCGGGAGGAAACCGGAGCAACCGGGGAAAACCCACGCGGTCACAGGGAGAACGCGGAAACTCTGTACAGTGGTCGTAATCGAACCCAGGTCTCTGGCGCTGTAGGGCAGCAACTCTACCCCGTTGCCAGTGTGCTGCCCAGGTTGCCCCAGCAGTTTGAATTAAAGGGAATATTCAATATTCTGCACGAACTGCCAGTTTGTCACCACCAGGGTTTGTACCAGAGCTCTCGGGGCTAGTGGAATCAAGGGATATGGGGAGAAGGCAGGCACAGGTTACTGATTGTGGATGATCAGCCATGATCACAATGTATGGCGGTGCTGGCTCAAAGGGCCAAATAGCCTCCTCCTGCACCTATTTTCTGTGTTTCTCTGTTTACGTTTACATTGCTAAACTTCACCACTGAGCAAAGTATTTCCAAAATTCTACAACTTATAAAAGAGAAGCAAGTCTATAACGCAGTGCAAGCTATTTCCTGCAAACAAGAGATTGTCAGCCACACAGACAAGAGATTGCCGATTGAGCAAAATGGTGGAGGAACTCAGGGGGGGTGTGGCAGCATCTGTGGAGGGAAATGGACAGGCGATGTGTGAGGCATGGACCCTTATTTAGACTTCCAAACTCTTGCTCACACCCCCCCAGTCACCCTAGATAGACACAAAAAGCTGGAGTAGCTCAGCGGGACAGGCAGCATCTCTGGAGAGAAGGAATGGGTGGCGTTTTGGGTCGAGACCCTTCTTCAGACCGAGACCCCAGTCACCCAGCTCTTTCCCCCTCCTCCTGCCCATCTCCCACCCTTCCCTATTAAGTCCCCCTTCTCCCTTTGATCCACCCATATCCTCCCTCCAGCTCTACCTTTCTCTCCTCCTCTATCTTCGTTATCCACCACTCTGTTGTTTGTCACCATTCCTCCCATCTGCCAATCACTCCTTCTCATCTATATCCGCCTATTACTTGCAAGGTTTTGCCCCACTCTTTACCGATTTTCTCCCCTCTACTCTTATCAGTCCAAAGAAGGTTCCTGATCTAAAAAGTCTTCTGCACAGTTCACTCCACAGATGCTGCCTGCTAAGTTCCTCCAATAGGTTATCAGTCATTTCTGTTTAGTGTTGCTGGTTGAGGAAATAATACTGGAGAATCTCGACAAGGTTTATTTAAAAGTTTTAAATGAGGGAAGAATTCTGACAAAGATAACGTTATTCTTCAAAGTGTCATAGAAACTATTAAACAATGTGCTATCCTTTAGTGCCTCATCCTTTGGGCGGCACAGAGGCGCAGCGGTAGAGTTGCTGCCTTACAGCTCCAGAGACCCGGGTCCGATCCTGACTACAGGTGCTGTCTGTACGGAGTTTGTACATTCTCCGTGACCACATGAATTTTCTCCGGGTGCTCTGGTTTCCTCCCACACTCCAAAGACGTACAGGTTAGTAGGTTAATTGGCTTCCCTAAATTGTTCCTAGTGTGTAGGATAGTGCTCGTGTACGGGGTGATCGATGGTCAATGCGGGCTCGTTGGGCTGAAGGGCTCGTTTCCACGCTGTATCTCTAACATTTAAAGTCTAATCAAAAAACGGTTTCTGTTTGCAGCACTTTCTTGTATTGCAGTAAAGTATCATGAAGAATCAGTATATGCAAACCCAGATATCACGGCTGAAATTCACTTCCTTGCTCAATAATGAATTCTGCCAGGTTGTTTAGTTTAGTTTAGAGATACAGGGCATAAACAGGCCCTTCAGACCACTGAATCGGCGCCGACCCGCGATCCCCGCACACTAACACTACCCTAAGTATACTGGGGACAATTTACAATTTTACCAATACCAATTAACCTACAAACCTTTGGAGTGTGCGAGGAAACTGGAGCACCCGGAGAAAACCCATTTTCAGGTTAAGGGGAGAACGTACGTGGACTCGGTGGGCTGAAGTCTCCATGCTGTATCTCAAAACTATACTAAACTAAAGGACTTGCAAATTCTACATACCATTTCCATTTCAACTAAACTCAGGCTAGGAATGGAAGCTGGGTTGTAGAGTTATGCTAGGGTCAACTGTTCACGGAATCCATGAATATTACGAAGAGGAAATTTTACATTTGTTTTTGCACTTGTTTAACTAGCCAGCAATGATTCAGGAACCTAATAAGTACTAACAATGTAAATTCTACCATTGAGGAAGACATGGTTCTTAAGAGGAAATACACTCTAATGATCTCATAAGACCATAAGATCATATGTGATAGTAGAATTAGGCCATTAGGCCCATCAAGTCTACCTCGCTATTCAATCATGGCTGATTTATCTCTTCCTCCTCTACCCCATTTTCCTGCCCTCTCCCCGTAACCTCCGACACCTGTACTAATCTAGAATTTATTAAGGAAAGTAATATAACAGCACTTACTCTTCATTAGTCTGTCGGAAAGTCCTTTAAGGTCTGTTGAGTGTGGATGTTCCGTGGACGTAGATTTGATCGATACTTGACTTGCATCCTCTGCCTGAATAGTTATTGCTCGCGATGTCCCAACGTGCAAGAGATTCAGGTCATTGCCACTCTGGTTTAAGGAGTGGTTCGGAGGTGCTTTAGTTCTATCTACGCAGTCCAAGCTGGTGGGATTGGCGACGCTACGTTGTCCACTGCTGGGGAGCCCATCCCCCCTTGTCTCTGAGTCAAGTGAAGTGCTGGAGTCGAGCAATACTGCCCCATCAACGTTACGACGTCTGTTTGGAGGAGAGGCAGGCTCTGCTAAAGAACTATGTTTTACTACGTTGAGGCTGTGGGCTCTGATGCGTGACCAGCTTGTAGCGCGGAAACTCTCTGCTTCCAACCAGAATTTAACTATATGCCCAACTCTTTGCATCTCCATATACTGGATGATATATGGAAGGGCAATGTTGTCCTGCAAGACCTGGTCAAGGGTCTTTGAAAGTCTGGAGTTAGCCTCTTCGGTTTTGTAGTTCAGGGAAGAGTGACCTATGTAAAATAAACAAATTAAAAGGAGAGCCTTTTTATTCAGGACAGTAACATAATGACACCAACAGACTTGTATGTCAAAACCAGAGAACTGTGCATAAAATAAATATTAGTCCCAAACATAATACAGCTCCACCAGCGATTTTCCTTGGTTCCACTAGCGATTTTCCTTGGTTCCACAGGCCTGCCCTGTTATCTATTTTGCCAGACCTAGAGGTCATGTGATAATTGTACAACAATAGTCAAGTCAAGTCAAGTTTATTTATCACATGCACATACACGATGTGCAGTGAAATGAAAGTGGCAATACACCTCTGACCCACTAATTATACCCCTCCCCTGTCTCTAAAGCACCACAGACTGCTAGAATTTTTTTTAAAGACATATTGAATGTGAAGTAATTTTACAGTGAAACTTGCATTTCTGGCAGGGGCAGCCCTGGCGTTGGTTAACGAGTTGCCCTTGGAAGCGCCAATGAGGGTTGGATCGGGGTCTCCCAAGGACTAAGTGTCACTTTCCCAGCAGAACTACCGAGCCAACTCCCACTGACCCGAGATTTGCTGAAAATGCGCTGGAGTCCAGTAGGAGTCCAACGGTATTGAAACAGTCCGCCTTGGCGTCAGGGAGCCGAGATACCGGCCCTGCAGTCGGCCGCAGAAGTCGGCTATGGGAACGGATCTGCTGGCTCCGGCCGGGTTGGAGTTCGAGAGCCCCAACTGCATGGAGCAAAAATGACCCGCCGCTCGGCCACAGAAATCCCGATGAGGTCGAGATCGGCCACCTCATCCAGCCGAGGCGCCACATTTTCGGGGCGCATTCCAGGGAAGATTTCAAGTGCGCTCTCGTAATTTTGTCCGGGTTAAAGGAGGTGCTGAACCACCAGTTGCTGGAAAATCGGTGGTGGACCTGTATTGCAGATCAAATTGAATGCTGTTAAACCCATATTTGTTGAAAACTTTCCGATAAAAAGACTGTAAAATTATATTAATTTTTGGTTTTGAAATAAGGGACTGCAGAAGCTGATTTACACAAAAGGACAGAGTGCTGAAGTAACTCAGGAGGTCAAGCAACATCTCTGTAGAACATGGATAGGTGAAGATTCGGGTCGGGACCCTTCTGAAGTCGAAGGATCTGAAGAATGATGCCGACCCAAAACATCACCTATCCATGTTCTCCAAGTGTGCTGCCTGACCTACTGAGTTATTCCAGCTCTTTGCGTTTGTTTTTATCATTTTTAAATGAGTTGGAGTTGCTCCAACTCCTGTTGGATACGATACAAAAATCACTATCGTCCAGCTATTTATTTTTACGCAATAAATCCGATTTTATTTTCAAAAAATGCATGACCACATTTTATTTTCAAAAAATGCATGACCAAATTATTCTATTATGTGCTAGGGTGATCGTTACATATGGAATAATAGAATACGTTCAACCTCTGCCATCTGCAGATAACCAAACTCAGCCAAGCTCTGAGAGAGATGCCAAAATGGCAGCACATTTTCCAATGAGTTACATGTGGTGAATTCATGTATCGCCCCTGATGCGTTTCCGCTTGGAGGTCCAAACAGTAACAATCACAAGTAATTCTTCAATGTCTGACCTTGTAAAGAATTCAATGCAAGCTTCATTGCTGGCAGATGTCTACACACATCTCATGTTGTAAAAGTTACACAGACATTAGTTGTGCAAACATCTGGTTGCATTGAAGCATTAAGTGAATGTTTAGAAATTCAGAGAAGGCAGCACAGCTCAGTAGAAAAGATGCAAGTTAACCCTGGATGTGTTGTAATTCTACAAACACCACCTTCGCCATCGTCTTTCTCCCCCCAAAACTCCCCCCTTTCTTACTCCCCCTCTCACGCCCCTCCCCTCAACCCTGGATAACCTTGTCCGCTCCCCCTTCGTTTACAGTGTACTATGTTTACATATTCTGTTGTGCTGCTGCAAGTAAGAATGCCATTGTTCTATCTGGGACATTTGGCAATAAAACACTCTTGGCGTAGATGCAACTCTATGAACTCTAAAAGGACAATTAGAGCAATACCCAAAGGGGTTTTAAAAACTTTCTAAAGAATCAAAACGTCAATGAAAAATATAAATGTAATTCCTTAACATCAAGAGATACTCATCCTAATATTTTGAACAATACATGGCATTGTTAAATTAATTTAATGACAGTCTTAAAAATTTTACATTATTGCAGCTTTAGTCATTTTAACCCCAGACTATAGTTAGAAAATTAGCAATGCAATTGTGGCCCTGACCACAGGCCAGCCACACTAACACAGATTATGCATCTATTTTCTTCCCTGGTCTCAAACCCTAGCCCCATGAACAATAATGGCACCAGAAATTCAAAAAGATCACATTATCTTTCCTACATTAACTGAGAATGTACAGAGATAATCATTATTGAAATATGCATCGTAGATTCAAAGCGACTCTATCTTACCCAAGTCTCCAAAGTGGGTAGCTTCCATGAGAATTGGTTGTTGTTTGAGAACTGCAGTTCTGCCACGTGCAAATGAGTCCATGTTGGCAGAGATGACGTTGATGGCCACGTTGCTTGGGCCTGCAGCTTCCAAAAGTGCATGTTTCTTGCTCGGGGATGGGGTTGCAACAGGAATGGGAGCTGGGACTGCAATAGAAATAGAGCGGTCCAGGAATGAAACACAGCCAGTGACTTTGTGGAAGCCTAACCCAAATTAGTTTAGTTTATTGTCGCGTCAACCGAGGTACAGTGAAAAGCTTTTGTTGCGTGCTAACCAGTCAGCGGAAAGACTATACATGATTACAATCGAGCCGTCTACAGTGTACAGATACATGATAAAGGGAATCACGTTTAGTGCAAGATAAAGTCCAGTAAAGTCCGATTAAAGGCAATTCGAGGGTTTCCAGTGAGGTAGATAGTAATTCAGGACTAGTTGTTGATAGGATGATTCAGTTGCCTGATAACAGCTGGGAAAAAATAGTCCCGGAATCCAAAGGTATATGCTTTCACACCCGCACACCACTTACCTGCCAGTACTTCAAGACCAAATAAGATCACCAATGACAGGAGAGGGGAGAAGAGGGAGTGAATGGGGCGAGACTGGTCCTTGATTATGCTGGTGGTCTTGCCGAGGCAACATGAGGTGTAATGGATTCAATGGAAGGGAGGTTGGTTTGTGTGATGGTCTGGGCTGTGTCTACAATTCTCTGCAATTATACCGTACTGATATAATTCCCGCCTATTTTAAAAGATAATGATGGGAAGAATGGGACTTTACTGCCACTCATTCATTGCCATTCATTTCCAAAAAGTTTGAATTCCAGGTTTTTGTTTTGTTTAGTTTAGTTTAGAGATATACCTTTGGCCTACCGAGTCCGCACCGACCAGCGATCCCCACACATTAACACTATCCTACACTCACTAGGGACAATTTACATTTATGCCAAGCCAATTAATTTGCAGACCCGTAAGCCTTTGGACTGTGGGAGGAAACTAAAGATCTCAGAGAAAACCCACGTGATCACAGGGAGAACATACAAATTCCATACAGACAGCACCAGTAATCAGGATCAAACCCAGGTCTCAGGCGCTGTAAGCACTGTAAGGCAGCTACTCTACCATTGTGTCACCATTATTTAGTTCTGCAAACAATTGAGCAGAGATAGGACAAAGGTTAT
This sequence comes from Rhinoraja longicauda, assembly GCF_053455715.1. Taxonomy (NCBI): domain Eukaryota; kingdom Metazoa; phylum Chordata; class Chondrichthyes; order Rajiformes; family Arhynchobatidae; genus Rhinoraja; species Rhinoraja longicauda. The sequence goes on along the minus strand of NC_135978.1, from coordinate 30,288,975 downwards.
TTCCGAAATCCTTCAAGGACACTGTGTTGAGTGATTTTGGAGAGTTTGTCTAAGCCTTTGTAAGGAGGTTACCTGCACCATACCACTTCCCATCCACGTCCCTCCAACACCACAAGCTTTTCATCTTCAAAGGTTTAATGTGCATTGCATTCCAGTAGAAAGAGGTTGGGGGAAATATCAAGAGGGTTATTGCAGCAGGACATAGTGAACAAAGTCCTATATCTCAATGTTAATGTTCCTCAATATGTTTAAGGAGCAGCATGGTGGCGCAGTGGTAGAGTTACTGCCTTATCTACACAACATAATTTGGTGTCACAATGATGCAGCGCCAGAGACCCGGGTTCGATCCTGACCACTGGTGCCGTCTGTACGGAGTTTGTACGTTCTCCCTGTGACTGCGTGGGTTTCCTCCGGGTGCTCTGGTTTCCTCCCACACTCCAAAGACGTGCAGGTTTGTAGGTTAATTGGCTTCGGTAAAAATTGTAAATTGACCCCCGGTGTGTAGGATTGTGCTAATGCATGGGGATCACTGGTTGGCACGGACTCGGTGGGCCAAAGTGCCTGTTTCCACGCTGTGTCTCTAAAATCCAAAGTCAATAATCCATTTATCCACACCGTCAATGCATTTGAACCCGTTACATTCAACCAAGAGCCCACTTCGAGTGCTTAATTGCAGTTTAGCTTAAAAGAGTTGCAAAGCACTGATTTAGAAGAATGCCTACAATTTAAGCAGGTGGTGTAATTGTTCAATTAGAGTGAACAGATGATATCTCATCATGTTCACAGCACCAACAATTTCTGATTGTAACTTAAAACAGGAAATATTGACAACACGTAAGTGCAATTGACAAGTATAAATTTACTGTTCGGCAGCTAAGTCAGTCGCACCATCACCTTTTGTAAAAATTCACTGCTACATTTTCGTGCAAAGTAACGTGACCTTCTGAAATTTAGGATTCGAACGTCATTGGGAAAAGCATCATTTCACTCACTTGGGCTTAACGCAATTGAAAACAAACAAACAGAAAGCCACTCTTCAATTCACAAGGTATCAGAATAACTGCCGTAACAAGATCCCATAATGGCATAATTTGAATGTATTAAAAGGTCGCACACAGCGAGAAGTGACAATCTGAATTGGCAGCCGTTCCAAAGCTGACTTTTACATCCTTCCATGTTTTATAAATGCATTTAATCACCGTATTTGTTCAGAGATAGAGATACAGTGCTGAAACAGGCCCCACAGCCCACCGATCCCGCGCCGGCCAGCGATCCCTGCACACTAACACCATCGTACACACAATAGGGACAATTTACAATTTTACCAAGCCAATTAGCCTACACAGCTGTACCTATTTGGAGTGTGGCAGGAAAGCTGAGATCCCGGAGAAAACCCACGCAGGTCTTTACAAACTTCGTAAAGACAGCACCAGTAGTCAGGATTGAACTCTGGCACTGTGAGGCAGCAACTCCACCGCTGCGCCACTGTGTTGGTGCTGCGACCATTATTTAACAGCGTGATTAACCCCATCCATACAGGTTTACATTCACGTGGACTTGTATGGGTGCTCCTCCTACTTTTTTGGGCTCTCTGGAACAAGTTAGCAGTTATGCCTGGGATCAACGTCAAATCAAAAACTTGGATAATTCAGTCCAAAGCCTTTTATTTTCACACAAACCAATTCATCTCACCATAAAGTATCACCTCGTTGAAACCAATGATGGCTCCAATCAAATCTTTTTCAAAGAAAAAAAATGTACATTTAAGTAAATACTTTTTGAATTGCAGGATTTCCCATTGTAGTTTTGAGCCAATTAAATATGTTGCTGGAGTACTGGCTGAGGAACAAATATCAAAGAGGACGGCACTGTGGTGCAGCGGTAGAGTTGCTGCCTCACAGCGCCAGACACCCAGGTTTGATCCTGACTACGGGCTGTCCATACATAGTTTGTACGTTCTCCCTGTGACCGCGTGGGTTTTCTCCGGGTGCTCCGATTTCCTCCCACATTCCAAAGACGTGCAGGTTTGCAGGATAAATGGCTTGCGGAAATTGTCCCTAGTATGTCGGATAGAACTAGTGTACGGGTGATCACTGGCTGGCACTGACTCAGTGGGACGCTGTATCTCTAAATTACACTGAAGTAAAAGGTTGGTGAGCATCTATGCTCTTCAAATTATTCTATGGGATCTTTGAAAAACAATTCAGCTGAAGCAGATGAACTTTCTGGGAATCTCTTCTGATGTACTAGCCACTATTTATCTCTTAACCCAAAACGTCACCCATTCCTTCTCTCCTGAGATGCTGCCTGACCCGCTGAGTTACTCCAGCATTTTGTGAATAAATACCTTCGATTTGTACCAGCATCTGCAGTTATTTTCTTACACTGATTAAATTATTTAACATGATATTAGGAGTATCAGATCACAATACAAACTTTACGATAAGTCAGAAACATTTTCTTGACCAGTTTAATAACTGCGAAAAAATCAATACTTAAATTTTGGAAAAAACAGTAACCCATATAACCATATAACAACTACAGCATGGAAACAGGCCTGTCCGGCCCTACCAGTCCACGCCGACCATTCTCCCTGACCTGTCTCATCTACCTGCACTCAGACCATAACCCTCTAATCCCCTCCTATCCATATACCTATCCAATTTACTCTTAAATAATAAAATCGAGCCAGCCTCCACCACTTCCACCGGAAGCTCATTCCATACAGCCACCACCCTCTGAGTAAAGAAGTTCCCCCTCATGTTACCCCTAAACCTTTGTCCCTCAATTCTGAAGCTATGTCCCCTTGTTGGAATCTTCCCCACTCTCAAAGGGAAAAGCCTACCCACGTCAACTCTGTCCGTCCCTCTCAAAATTTTAAAAACCTCTATCAAGTCCCCCCTCAACCTTCTACGCTCCAAAGAATAAAGACCCAACCTGTTCAACCTCTCTCTGTAGCCTAAGTGCTGAAACCCAGGCAACATTCTAGTAAATCTCCTCTGTACCCTCTCCATTTTGTCGACATCCTTCCTATAATTTGGCGACCAGAACTGCACACCATACTCCAGATTCGGCCTCACCAATGCCCTGTACAATTTTAACATTACATCCCAACTTCTATACTCGATGCTCTGATTTATAAAGGCAAGCGTACCAAACGCCTTCTTCACCACCCTATCCACATGAGATTCCACCTTCAGGGAACAATGCACAGTTATTCCCAGATCCCTCTGTTCCACTGCATTCCTCAATTCCCTACCATTTACCCTGTACGTCCTACTCTACATCAATGGGGTCTGTGTGGAAAGGGTACCAGCTTTCAGGTTCCTGGGTACGCACATCGCAGAGGATCTTACCTGGTCTACCAACACCATCACCACAGTAAAGAAGGCACAGCAGAGACTCCACTTCCTGAGGATCCTCAGGAAAACCAACCTGCAGGAGAAGCTCATGTTGTCCTTCTATCGCTGCTCCATCGAGAGTGTGCTGGCATACTGTATAACCACATGGTATGCCAGCTGCTCAGAAAAGGACAGGAAGGCCCTTCAGAGGGTCATCACGACGGCCCAGAAGATCATCGGCTGCTCACTGCCCTCCCTGGAGCACCTGTTCAGACTACGCTGCCTCAGTAGAGCAGGCAAAATAATAAAAGATCCATCCCACCCCGGCCACCGTCTGTTTGTTCATCTGCCCTCTGGTCGACGTTTCAGGTCGATCAAATCCCGAACAAACAGACTTAAGAACAGTTTTTACCCCAGGGCCATACGAGAACTGAACACTACCTTTGCACTAGGCAACACCGTTAAAAAATCTTGTACTTAATATAATTGTATTTAATTGTATTTATGTATTTATTTGTTTTTGCATTTATTGCATATATGTTTGTACGCACCGTCAGGATTGGCTATTTTTTAATTTCGTTGTACTCGTTGCAATGACAATAAATGAATATTATTATTATTATTATTATTATTATTATTATTTTGATTTGTCCTACCAAAATGCAGCACCTCACACTTATCAGCATTAAACTCCATCTGCCATCTTTCAGCCCACCCTTCCAAAAGGCCCAAGTCTCTCTGTAGACTTTGAAAATCTACCTCACTATCAACTACTCCACCTATCTTAGTATCATCTGCATATTTACTAATCCAATTTGCCACATCATCATCCAGATCATTAATGTAAATGACAAACAACAGTGGACCCAACACAGATCCTTGGGGTACTCCACTAGACACTGGCCTCCAACCTGGCATACAATTGTCAACCGTTACCCTCTGGTATCTCCCATTCAGCCATTGTTGAATCCATCTTGCAACCTCACTATTAATACCCAACGATTTAACCTTCTTAATCAACCTTCCATGTGGAACCTTGTCAAATGCCTTACTGAAGTCCATATAGACAACATCCACAGCCTTGCCCTTATCAATTTCCCTGGTAACCTCTTCAAAAAATTCAAGAAGATTAGTCAAACCCCCACAATTAAAATGTGGATTACGGAAATGACCGAGACCTTGCATTTGGAAAAAATAAGGTTTGTCTTAATTGACAAACCAGATCTATTTTTTTAAATTTGGTCTCCATTTATTGAATTTTTAAAAAAGTAAATGGGTTTGACACAAAACTAAAATTTAAAACTAAAGTTAAAACTAGAGTTTAGGGTTGGATGTACAACTATACTCATCATCTCCCGGATCTATCCCCACAACCTTTATATTTGTAATTCTCTTTCTTCCTTGCTAATAAAAATTAAAATAAAATATATTTTTTTTAAATTAAAAATTATTTAACATGCTATGGAGAGAAACTTGGGAAATGCAAACTAATTGCCACCATTCTGTGCTCCAACCATAGATCCAGCTTTGTGCATTAGTAGTAATACACGACTGTAAGCTTATTGACTATGACGGCACTTGGGATAGTTGTGCAGAAGCCAATATCCTTTTCCTCGAGGTACATTTTGGCCTGGGTGTAACATTCCAAGAATGGAGCTTACAAGTTAAGCTAACATTTTGGCTGCAGCGTGGAGATAGTACTCCGAGATCTGTTCAATAGAGATTATGAAGTGAAAGTTCGTTCACCTAAAGGATTCCATTGCAGTGCTTCTAGACCAAATAAGATCACCAATCCCACTCCTACACCCCAACTCGCGTTTTCTGCCCAACATTTACGTTAGCACGGTGGCGCAGCGTTAGAGTTGCTGCTTATAGCGACAGGCACGCCAGCTCAATACTGAACGGATTTTGTACGTTCTCCCTGTGACTGCGTGGGCTTTCTCCGAGGGCTCTGGTTTCCTCCCACATTCCAAAGATGTACCACAAAAAGCTGGAGTAACTCAGCGGGTCAGGCAGCATCTCAGGAGAGAAGGAATGGGTGACGTTTCGGGTCGAGACCCTTCTTCAGACTGATGTCAGGGGAGGGGGCGGGACAATGAAAGGATGTAGTAGGAGACAGGAAGACAATGAGAGAACTGGGAAGTGGAGGGGAAAGAGAGGGACAGAGGAGCTATCTAAAGTTAGAGAAATCAATGTTCATACCGCTGGGGTGTAAACTGCCCAAGCAAAATATTCCTCCAATATGCAGTGTGCCTCACTATGACAATGGAGGAGGCCCATGACAGAAAGGTCAGACTGAGAGTGGGAGGGGGAGTTGAAGTGCTGAGCCACCGGGAGATCAGGTAGGTTAAGGTGGACTGTGCGAAAGTGTTGAGTGAAACGATCGCCGAGCCTGCGTTTGGTCTCACCGATGTAGAGAAATTGACATCTGGAACAGCGGATGCAATAGATTAGGTTGGAGGAGGTGCAGGTGAACCTCTGCCTCACCTGGAAAGACTGTTTGGGTTCTTGGATGGAGTCGAGGGGAGAAGTAAAGGGACAGGTGTTGCATCTCCTGCGGTTGCAGGGGAAAGTACCAGGGGAGGGGGTGGTTTGGGTGGGAAGGGACGAGTGGACCAGGGAGTTACGGAGGGAACCGTCTCTGCGGAAAGCAGAAAGGGGAGGAGAAGTAAGATCCTGTTGTAGGTGACGGAAATGTTGGAGGATAATTTGTTGGATACGCTGGCTGATGGGGTGGAAGGTGAGGACAAGGGGGACTCTGTCCTTGTTACAAATGGGGAGAGGGGGAGCAAGAGGGGGAGCAAGAGCGGAGCTGCGGGATATAGAGGAGGCCCTAGTGAGAACCTCATCTATAATGGAAGAGGGGAAGCACCGTTTCCTAAAGAATGAGGACATTTCTGATGCCCTAGTGTGAAACACCTCATCCTGGGCGCAGATGCGGCGTAGACGGAGAAATTGGGAGTAGGGGATAGACTGTAGGGGATAGATAGTAGGGGATGCATTGGTGATCAATTCTCAATGTTCTCTCGACTCTGGATCAGTTCCTGTGGACTGGAGGGTAGCCAATGTAACTCCACTTTTTAAGAAAGGAGGGAGAACGAAAACAAGGAATTATAGACCAGTTAGCCTTACATCGGTAGTGGGGAAGGTGCAGGAGTCGCTTGTTAAAGATGTTATAGCAGAGCACTTGGAAAGCAGTGACGAGATCGGTCAAAGTCAGCATGGATTTATGAAGGGGAAATCATGCTTGACTAATCTTTTGGAATTTTTTGAGGATGTAACAGGTAGAATGGAGAAGGGAGAGCCAGTGAATGTGGTGTATCTGACATGGACAGAGAACTGGTTGGCAGACAGGAAGCAAAGAGTAGGAATTAACAGGTCCTTTTCAGAATGGCAGGCAGGGACTAGTGGGGTGCCACAAGGCTTGGTGCTGGGACCCCAGTTGTTTACAATATATATTCATGGTTTAGACGAGGGAATTAAATGTAACATCTCAGTTTGCGGATGACACAAAGCTGGGTGGCAGTGTGAGCTGCGAGGAGGATGCTATGAGGCTGCAGGGTGACTTGGATAGGTTGGGCGAGTGGGCAGAAGCATGGCAGATGCAGTGTAATGTACATAAATGTGAGGTTATCCACTTTGGTGGCAAGAACAGGAAGGCAGATCATTATCTGGTGTCAGATTAGGAGAAGGGGAGGTGCAACGAGACCTGGGTGCGCTGGTACATCAGTCACTGAAAGTAAGCATGCAGGTACAGCAGGCAGTGAAGAAAGCCAATGGCATGTTGGCCTTCATTGAAAGAGGATTTGAGTTTAGGAGCAAGGAGGTTCTACTGCAGTAGTACAGGGCCCTGGTGAGACCGCACTTGGAGTATTATGTGCAATTTTGGTTTCCTAATTTGAGGAAGGAGATTATTGCTATTGAAGGAGTGAAGCGTAGGTTCACCAGGTTAATTCCCGGGATGGCGGGACTGACGTATGAAGAAAGAATGGGTCGACTGGGCTTGTATTCATTGGAATTTAGGATGAGAGGGGATCTCATAGAAATATATGAAATTCTTAGAGGATTGGACAGGGTAGAGGCAGGAAAAATGTTCCCGACGTTGGGGGCGTCCAGAACCAGTGGTCACAGTTTAAGAATAAGGAGTAGGCCATTTAGGACCGAGATGAGGAAAAACTTTCTCATCCAGAGTTGTGAATCTGTGGAATTCTCTTCCACAGAAGGCAGTGAGGCTAATTCACTGGATGTATTCAAGAGAGGGTTAGATTTAGCTCTTAAGGCTAAGGGAAACAAGGGATATGGGGAACAAGCCGGAACGGGGTACTAATTTTGGATGATTAGCCATGATCATATTGAATGGCGGGTATGGCTCGAAGGGCTGAATGGCCTACTCCTGCATCTATTTTCTATGAGTAGGGTAGTGTTGGTGTGCGGGGATCGCTGTGACCCCTGGTCACGGACTGCAAGGCCCCTCTCTCCTGGGTCCCACGGAACCCCACTTCATACAGTCTCCGGGACACTGAAAACCTTGTCAAACAAGGGCGGCACAGTGGTGCAGCAGTAGAGTTGCTGCTTTACGGCGCCAGAGACCTGGGTTCGATCCTGACTATGGGTGCTGTCTATATGGAGTTTGCATCTTCTCCCCGTGGGTTTTCTCCGGGAAGTCCAGTTTCTTCCCATATTCCAAAGAAGTGCAGGTTTGTAGGTTAATTGGCTTCAGTAAAAATTGTCACTTGTCCCTGGTGTGTAGGATAGTGCTAGTGTGCAGGGATTTCTGGTTAGCGCGGTCTTAGTGGGACAAAGGCCCTGTTTCCACGCTGTTTCTCTAAACTAAACTAAAATTCACCTATTAACCAATATTATTAAATTAGACACATTATATCTTTGTTATTCCGCAGGTAACAAAAAAAAGCAAACGTCATTGATTTTTAGATTTTTTTTTAGATTTAGAGATACAGCGCGGAAACAGGCCCTTCGGCCAACCGGGTCCGCGCCACCCAGAGATCCCCGCACATTAACACTATCCTACACACACTAGGGACAATTTTTACATTTTACCCAGCCAATTAACCTACATACCTGTACGTCTTTGGAGTGTGGGAGGAAACCGAAGATCTCGGAGAAAACCCACGCAGGTCACGGGGAGAACGTACAAACTCTGTACAGACGGCGCCCGTAGTCAGGATCGAACACGAGTCTCCGGCGCTGCATTCGCTGTAAGGCAGCAACTCTACTGCTGCGCCACCGTGCCGCCCTGAAGCTGCTGGCAATGACCTATTTATCCATGGACACAACATTCGTGCAAACTTCAGCTTGTATCTGTCAGCTTATTAAAACAAGCTGCAACATACAGGCAGGCCAGACCATACTCTGGCTGCACAACTAGCTCGCACTCTGGACCCAACTCACAAGTACAAGAGCATGTATCTGGCCTCTTGGTTTCTCTGAAACAAACTACCGCTGCACCATAGAGAGCAACCTAACACATGGCATCCCTGTGTGGTACCTCAGCTGCACGGAGGCAGAGAGGAAAGCTCTTCAGCGGGTAGTCCATAGAGCTCAGAGGACCATCGGAACACAGCTACCAGCCTTGGAGGGCATCTACAACACACGATGCCTCAGAAAAGCCACCAGCATCCACAAAAACTCTTCACACCCCTGCAACAGTCTGTTCGAACTCCTTCCATTGGGCAGATGATACAAGGCCTTCCACGCCCGCACCTCCAGACTCAGGAACAGCTTCATCCCCAGGGCCACAGCTGCTATGAACCGGTCCTGCTGAGCCGGATGGTCACAACGCACAGTGAACCGGCACAGATCTACTTGCACTTTATTCTGTCTTAAACTGTTACAATTTGTTTCGTTGGGTTGTTGTTGTTTAAATTAATTAAATCATTGCATCGTATGGGAGGCGCATTCCCAATCTCGTTGTACCCCTGCACAATGACAATAAAGATATATTGTATTGTATTGTATTGTATTGTTATGCCTGGGGCCTGAGGCGAGGTCAGTGATACTCTTCATAATCTGCAGTGTGATTATTCAGAGATGCTGATGGCTCAGCAGGTCTGTGCACTCATCCGCTGCTCAACTGGGTCCCCAGTTACAACTCTTTCTGTTTAGTGGTTCCCTGCAATCCCTTTAAATTTTAGAAACAAGGGATGCAGATGCTGGTTTACAAAAAAAGGACACAGAAAATGCTGGAGTAATTCAGAGTGTCAGGCATCATCTCCGGAGAACAGATAGCTGAAACATGGATACAGTTACAATCCGATAATCTGCAATGACTAGTCTGAAATCCTGATGGAACATGGTTACCTCGTAGAGTCTGACAGTGTGGAAACAGGCCCTTCGGCCCAACTTGCGCACACTGACCCACATGTCCCGTCTACACTAATCGCACCAGCCTGCCTTTGGCCCGCATCCCTCTAAATCTGTCTTATCCATGACCCTGTCTAACTGTTTCTTAAACGTTGCGATAGTACCTGCCTCAACTGCCTCCTCCAGCAACTCGTTCCATACACCCACCACCCTTTGTGTGAAAAGGTTACCCCCTCAGATTCCTATTAAATCTTTGTCTGCTCGCCTTAAACCTATGTCCTCTGATTCTATCCATGTTGGAAATGTGGCCTGACTCGCTGAGTTACTCCGGCAATTTGTGTCCTTTTTTTCCCCTTTAAACCTACCAGGTTCAGTGGAAACATTATTTTAATATCACATCCATCTAACAGAAAATAATTTAAAGTCCCAAAAATCTGCGAGTCCAACACCACCAGTCCCGAGGGTGCCAGATTCAGTCTTACTCAATATGTAGGAAAGAACTGCACATACTGGTTTAAATGGAAGGTAGACACAAAATGCTGGAGTAACTCAGCGGGTCAGGCAGCATCTCTGGAGAGAAGGAATGGGTGACGATTCGAGTCGAGACCCTTCTTTAGACCCATTCCTTCCCTCCAGAGATGCTGCTTGTCCCACTGAGTTACTCCAGCATTTTGTGTCGGTCTTACTCAATGTGGATCTGCTGAAAGTAACACAATTTTTTGTTCCTGAGAAACTTTGTCTTATAGAATATCTTGTGATAAAATGTCCATGGGGAAATCGAGGTTAGCTTAGTTTAGGCCCACCGAATCCACGCCGAGCATTGATCACCAGTTCACACTAGTTCTATGCTATCCCATTTTCTCATCCGCTCCCCACAAACCAGGGGAATTTACAGATGCTAATTAACCTACAAACCCACAGCCTTTGGGACATGCAAGGAAACCAGTGTATCTGGCGGACACCCATGTGGTCACAAGGAGAATGAGCAATCTGCACACAGACAGCACCCGAGGTTAGGATCGAACCCGAGGTCAGGATCAAACCCGGGTCTCTGGCACTGTGAGGCAACAGCTCTACCAGCTGTAGCACCCACTGATCGGGTTGTTAGGGGCTACAGTGTTTCAGACTCGTAATATCAGTCTCCCACCCTTCGACCCCCCCCCCCCCCCCCACCCCCACTCCCCCACAGAATTTTTAAAAATTGCATTTTTAATAGTTGTAGGGTTATTTAGGTGACTGCAAGCTAAAAATATTGAAGGCTGTACGTTACATTGTTTAATGGACTATCAGTGCACATGTCAAAAGAAGTGATCGCTTATCAATTTCAATGGCTACCTGCAACGAAACTGACAGACCATGTTCTTAAGAGACTTTAGAGATACAGCGCGGAAGCAGGCTCTTCGGCCCACCGAGTCCGCACGAACCAGTGATCACCCCCGCACACTAGCACTATCCTACACACGAGGGACAATTTTTACCAAAGTCAATTAACCTACAAACCTGTACGTCTTTGGTGTGTGAGGGAAAACCGGAGCACCCGGGCAAAACCCACGTGGTCACAGGGAGAACCTACAAATTCCGTATAGACAGCACGTGCAGTCAGGATCTAACCCAGGTCTCTGGCACTATAAGGCAGTAACTACACTGCTGAGCCACTGTGTTACACTAGAGACTACCCTGGAGTGTCTGAGAATTCTTCTCCCGCCAAGACTGTTATTTTCCAGAACAGCTTTTTTTCCGCCTGTCAATTTCCAAAGCAACTCTTAAGCGGCTTTTAGTTGGCCATCGAATTCATACTATACCAATTTGGCCCGCGTAATACAATTAATGATCCTAATTCATCAGTCACGTTGTATCCAATTTGCATGTAGAAATAAATGTGCATTATAGGAGAATGACCTGTACTGGATAACAAGAACATTACACGTAAAGGCTAGATCATATGCAATATTTCTGCCATATTTACCTCTGTAGCAGTAGTGGCATCTGAAATACTTTGTTACCTGCAAAGTCATTTCCAAAACCCTTGAATTTGATTATTGCTTAGGAATGTGGATATGTGGATAAATGTGAGGTTATCCACTTTGGCGGCAAGAACAGGAGAGCAGAGTATTACCTGAATGGTGACCGATTGGGAGAAGGGGAGATGCAACGTGACCTGGGTGTCATGGTGCACCAGTCATTGAAAGCAAGCATGCAGGTGCAGCAGGCAGTGAAGAAAGCGAATGGTATGTTGGCATTCATAGCAAGAGGATTTGAGTTTAGGAGCAGGGAGGTTCTGCTGCAGTTGTACAGGGCCTTGGTGAGACCGCACCTGGTGTATTATGTGCAGTTTTGGTCTCCTAACCTGAGGAAATACGTTCTTGCCTTAGAGGGAGTACAGAGAAGGTTCACCAGATTGATCCCTGGGATGGCGGGACTTTCATATGAGGAAAGACTGGATAGACTGGGCTTGTACTCGCTGGAATTTAGAAGACTGAGGGGGGATCTTATAGAAACATATTAAAAAATTTAAGGGGTTGGAGAGGCTAGATGCGGGAAGATTGTTCCCGATGTTGGGGGAGTCCAGAACCAGGGGTCACAGCTTAAGGATAAGGGGGAAGTCTTTTAGGACCGAGATGAGAAAACATTTCTTCACACAGAGTGGTGAGTCTGTGGAATTCTCTGCCACAGAAGGTAGTTGAGGCCAGTTCATTGGCTATATTTAAGAGGGAGTTAGATGTGGCCCTTTTTGCTAAAGGGATCAGGGGGTATGGAGAGAAGGCAGGTACAGGCTACTGAGCTGGATGATCAGCCATGATCATATTGAATGGCGGTGCAGGCTCGAAGGGCCGAATGGCCTACTCCTGCACCTATTTTCTATGTTTCTATGTTTCTATGAACTGCAAAATTGTGCTTTGATCTTCAACAATACGATAGAACTTTATTTATCCCAGGAGGGAAATTGGTCTGCCAACAGGCGTAAAACACCAACAAGATACACGAAACATGAAATTAGAGTGGCGAGTGGAAAGTCCAGGATTGGGGATGAGCAAAGATTGGGGTGGGGAGGGGAAGGGGAGTCAGTCTACCCCATGACAGATGGAGGAGGGGTTGTACAGCTAACGGTGTTTAACATTAACTAAGTTTAACGGGTGAATAGCTCGAAATGATATTGATATCAGTGACATAGTAATAATAGATAACACTTCACTTGTGTTGCAGCTTCACAACATCGCGTCTCGAAGGAGAAAACCTTAACCAATTGACCTCCCCAGTTTAATCTGGCAAGTTTCACAGTACTGTACGCCTGCCAACGCACTTTAATATAAATCATAATGGAAGGAAATGGCTGCAATAGAATTGCATAAATATATCACTTCATCTCTGCGCCTTCTTGAAATTACAGTGACACTGCCGCAAGAATGATGTTATTCAGCTATGTACAGTAACTCTGGGGCAGGAACAATTTATCAGGCGGCTCCTCGCAGGTCAACAACACAAGGGAATCTAGTTCAAAGAGTCTGGTATTCCATTTTAAGTTCCTTAATGTGAGGAAATGTTCATGCTCCATTTCCACGTTCTACATTTTTTTTTAAATCAGAGGTTAAAAATAATCTATGTTCCCATACATGATTCATCTGTGGCAATATCCTCATAGGAAAAGTTAACTCAAATTAAAAGTGGAGCAGAGCACCATAATCCAGATACTATTTTCATTATAGATTTTAGAGATGCAGCACAGAAGTGGGTCCTTCTGCCCACCGATGCATCACAGCACGGTTTGGGAACAGCTTCATCCAAGACCGCAAGAAATTGCAGAGAGTTGTGGACGCAGCCCAGACCATCAGACAAGCCAACCCCCCTTCCGTTGACTCCATTTATACGTCACACTGCCTCGGCAAGGCCAGCAGCATCATCAAAGATAGGATGCACCCTGGCCACTCCCTCTTCTCCCCTCTCCCATCGGGCATAAGATATAGAAGTGTAAAAACGCACACCTCCAGTTTCAGGGGCAGTTATCAGGCAACTGAACCATCCTACCACAACTCGAGAGCAGTCCAGAACTACTATCTACCTCATTGGAGACCCTCGGACTATCTTTGATCCGACTTTACTGGCTTTATCTTGCACTGAACATTATTCATGATATTCCCTTAATCATGTATCTGTACACAGTGAAGGGCTCGATTGTAATCGTGTAATGTCTTTCCGCTGACTGGTTAGCACACAAAAGCTATTCACTGTACCTCAGTACATGTGACAATAAACTAGACTAACCATGTTATCACACTTTCTCACTCATTCCCGACACACTAGAGACAATCTACGGAGGCCAATTAACGTACAAACCCGCACGTCTTTGGGCCGCAGGAGAAAAGCGGAGCAAAACACATGCAGTCACGGGGAGAACATGCAAACTCCACACGACTGCACCTGAGATCAGGATCAAACCCAGGTCTCTGGTGCTGTGAGCCAGCAGCTCTACCAGCTGTGCCACCGCGCCGCCCACTTTGCTGAAAGCTTCCAATGTATTAAAAGGCACTGAATAATTTAGCAAACACTAGAATCACTGTGCTAAAAAAAGTATAATCTTTCTATTTTAACACTAGTCACATCGTTGTAATTATTTGTCATGATTTTAAAATAATACAATTGAATGTGTGCAATAAGTAATATTTTGAAAAGGTAAAAATAAATAATAACAGCTGACAACAAAACTAAAAAACAGAAAATGCTGAAAATACTGAGCAAGCCAGGCAGATTTTGTGGAGAGTTAACTATTCAACTCAAGGATATTTGGTCAGAATAAAACCATCTGTGCAACACTAAGATTAAGGAACTTCATTGAATAAGCAGTGTAGGAAGGAACTGCAGATGCTAGTTCCACCAAAGATAGACACAAAATGCTGGAGTTGCTCAGCGGGTCAGGCAGCATCGCTGAAGAAAAGGAATAGGTGATTTTTAGATTTAGATATACAGCGCGGAAACAGGCCCTTCGCCCCACCGAGTCCGCGCCGCCCAGCGATCCCTGCACATTAACACTATCCTACACACACTAGGGACAATTTTTACATTTACCCAGTCAATTAACCTACATACCTGTATGTCTTTGGAGTGTGGGAGGAAACCGAAGATCTCGGAGAAAACCCACGCAGGTCTCGGGGAGAACGAACAAACTCCGTACAGACGGCGCCCATAGTCAGGATCGAACCTGAGTCTCCAGCGCTGCAAGGCAGCAACTCTACCGCCGCGCCACCGTGTCGCCTATGTTTTGATGTTTTGGGTCAAGACTCTTCTTGACCTGAAGCAACACCTATTCCTTTCGTCCAGTGATGTTGCCTGACCTGCTGAGTTACTCAGGCATTTTGTGTCTATCTTCATTAAATAAGCAGCCTGTTACATTAAGAACACAGCAAACATTGTAATAATCTGTTTGTATGGAGGTTTGCCAATCTATATTTGGATTGCAAGCTATATTCGATTCAATTTATGTGTTAGTTCCTCTGACATGACTGAAAAATGTGAAAACAGCTTCAAGTAACAGTTGACAGAGCAGGTAATTGAGCAGATCAATCAAGGCAAACTCATTAAAGGTATTTGAAAAATGAAAGGTGCTGAAAATGATTTCCCCGAGGCACAGGCTGACAATGGAACCTGGTTCAGATCAATGTACTGGTAGGACTGGAACTCAATAAGCAAGCAGTGCTGTTGTTCCAAACTATGAAAAGTTAGCAGTAAGGATCAAAAGTAAAAGCTCCAAAGTTCATAAGTTGTAGGAGCAGAATTAGACCATTCGGCCCATCAAGTCTACTCCACCATTTAATCATGGCTGATCTATTTTCCTTCTCAACCCCATTCTCCTCCCCATAACCCCTGACATCCTTACTAATCAAGAATCCGTCAATCCTCCCACATCCACTCTACCAAAAGTCCTCAGAATCTTGTTTCAATCAAGTCACATCTTTACTAAATTCCAGAAAATGTAGGCCTACCTTGTCGAATGATTTCCCATATATAATTTTGCCAGGGACATTGCGGGCCAGAGGGCCTGTTCCTACGCTCTACTGTCCTATAGAAACAAAGCACTGCAAATACTGGTGTGTCCCAAAGATAGACACAAAGTGTTGGAGTAACTCAGCGGGTCAGGCAGCATCTCTGGAAAGAAAGGATGGGTGATGTTTCGGGTCTGGACCCTTCTTCAGACTGAGTAGGGGTTGAAGGAGACGAGAAAAGACTAGGACCGGTCAGGGTCAGCCACAAATGACCTCAGGCAGGGCGTTGCCCAGCAGGTCCAATATTGCTCTATGTTCCACAAAGCAGTTTTGGCCTCCTAATTTGAGGAAGGACATCCTTGCTATTGAGGCAGTGCAGCGTAGGCTCACGAGGTTAATCCCCGGGATGGAGGGACTGTCATGTGAGGAAAGATTGGAAAGACTGGGCTTGTATTCACTGGAGTTTAGAAGGATGAGAGGGGATCTTATAGAGACGTATAAAATTATACAAGGACTGGACAAGCTAAATGCAGGAAAAATGTTCCCAATGTTGGGGGAGTCCAGAACCAGGGGCCACAGTCTAAGAATAAAGGGGAGGCCATTTAAAACTGAGGTGAGAAGAAACTTTTTCACCCAGAGAGTTGTGAATTTGTTGAATTCTCTGCCATAGAAGGCACATTTAAAAGAGAGTTAGATAGAGCTCTAGGGGCTAGTGGAATCAAGGGATATGGGGAGAAGGCAGGCACAGGTTACTGATTGTGGATGATCAGCAATGATCACAATGAATGGCGGTGCTGGCTCGAAGGGCCAAATGGCCTCCTCCTGCACCTATTTTCTATGCTTCTAAAGCAAACTATCCATCCCTAGTAAAGCTCCAATGAACTGCTTCAAAAGTATTTCCATCCTTCCTCAATTAAAGATGACCAATTTGGTTCCCCACATTCCTGCCATCGTCTCACCAATACTCCATGTGACAGAAACATAACCACCATGCTTTAATAACAATAAACAATACCATTCTGATTTCCAATTACTTGCAGCACCTACATGTGTAGAGCAAAAAAAAACACAACATCCTGATCCTTGTTCCACTCTGGGCTCACCAATCTCTCTTACCAGATAGTGTGAAAATGTATTAATGTGTTAATATTTAATGTCTTAAATATAATTTGTGGCCCAAGATAGACACAACATGTTGTAGTAACTCAGCAGGTGAGGTAGCATCTCTGGAGAGAAAGAATAAGTGACGTTTCAGTCTGAAGAAAGGACCCGACCCGAAACGTCAACATTCCTTTTCTCCAGAGATGGTGCCTGACCCGCTGAGCTACTCCAGCATTTTGTGTCAATCTTCGGTATTAACCAGGATCTGCAGTTCCTTCCCTCACATATACTTTATAGCCTTTCCTCAAGAGCCTACATAGATAATGAATATTCAATGATTGACCAGCACCTTGAAGAAACGTCTTCTCATTTCTGTGCTGGACAACCAACCTCTCCTTAAGTCACCCAAGCATCAACTCCCCATCGACGATGGATAGGTGATGTTTTGCTACATTCAGTCTGGAGAAGGATCCCGATCCAAAACGTCACCTATCCATGTTCTCCAGAGATGCTGCCTGACCTGCTGAGTTACTCCTGCACTTTGTATTCTTTTTAAAAAAATTGTTAAGCAGCTTTACATCGTCAATGGGGAGTTGATGATTGGGTGACTTCACGAGAGGTTGGTTGTCCAGCACAGAAATGAGAAGACGTTTCTTCAAGGTGCTGGTCAATCTTTGAATATTCACTATCTATGTAGGCTCTCGAGGAAAGGCTATAAAGTATATGTGAGGGAATGAACTGCATATCCAGAGATGCTGCCCGACCTGCTGAGTTACTCCTGCACTTTGTGACCTTATGTGTAAACAAGCTCCTGCAGTTCCTTGTTTCTACGGACAAATGTTTCTGGAGATCATTTGGCATTCTTCTAAACTCTGGAAAGTATAAGTCGACTTGATCTCATTAAACGACAAATTTTCCTGTCCAGTAATCAGTTTGTTGAACTTTGATGGAAGGTCCTCTTTAAATAAGTAGATCAATGGTTTATTGTCATGGATGCAGAGCACAGTGAAATTCTTTTGCACAGCCCACAAATGCACAGTCGCCATAATTTGGTGCCATTTACTAGGAAAAAAGTCCAAAGTCCAGTCCACATGTTGGAAGTACTGGTGCGACCCGATCCTGATAATATCCTTCCTAAGGCAGGGTGATGAGACCTGTACACAATATTGCAGATGCGTTCTCACAAGGGCTCAATATAATAGAAGGCATCTCCACTCTCAAACCCAGTTCTTTTGCAATCCAGGTCAGCACACCATGAACTTCCTAATTGTATGCTACGTTCCATGCTAACTTTGTGTACAAGGCACCAATGGCATCTCTGAACATTTTCTGATGATCATCTGTCATTCTTCTAAACTCTGGAAACTATAAGTCTACTTAATCTCACTACATGACAAACTTACCCGTCCAGCAATCAGTCTGGTGAACTTTGATGGTACTCCCACTTTGAAGAAGACAATCCTTCCAAAGGCAGGGAGATCACACCTGCAGACAATATTGCAGATGTATTCTCACAAGGGCTCAATATAGTAGAAGCAAGGCCTTTCTTCTCAAACTCAATCCTTTATATAATTTCGGTCAGCACACCTAGGACATCCTAACTGCGCACTAAGTTGCATGCTAACTTTCCGTGCTTTGTGTACAAGGCCCCCATGGTATCTCTGAACACCAACACCTCCCAATCTCTCGCCATTTAAAAATAACTCCACCTTTCTTTTTGTTCCCAATCAAATGGATTAGCTCATATTTCCCCACATTATACTGTATGTTCTTGCTTATTTACTTATGTCTATATCTTCCAGGGACTTCCAGCGAGCTTCTCAGAGTTCATTGTGTCGTCTATGAAGGGATAAAAAGGGTAGCAATGGAGGCAGAGGAACAAATTCAGCTCAATACCAAATAGCGTACAGAACCACATCAACAACAGGAATCTGAAACCGTTAAGCAGGCAGGCAAATACAAAGAAGAACAGAAATGTTCAGAAGTTTACAGGAATCAATGAATGACCTCAATGTTTCAGTATTGCATATGTCAAATGCATTGTTGAACAGATGGTTGGAAGAGAAGGAGCTGCCTAATTATGGGAAAGGTAAAGCCAGGCATATTTGTTTCATTTGAACCCACACTGAAGGCTATATGATGAAAAGGAGAGGTCTAGGAAAGATATGCAGAGCGATGTTAGGAATTTTTGCCTTGGAATATATATATCTAGTAATTGCAATAGGTATAAATAGAATCAAAAGAAATGACAAAAATAGAGTGGCATCCAAACTATAGAAGCCCAAATCACAAACAGAGGGCTTTGAGAAATGTTAAAAGAGGATATAATGATCAATAGCATAAGAGGGTGGTACAGTGGTGCAGCGGTAGAGCTACTGCCTTACTGCGCCAGAGACCCAGGTTCGATCCTGACTACGGGTGCTGTCTGTACAGAGTTTGTACGTTCTCCCCGTGACCTACGCGGGTTTTCTCCAAGATCTTCGGTTTCCTCCCGCACTCCAAAGACGTACAGGTTTGTAGGTTAATTGGCTTGGTGCAAATGTAAAATTGTTGTCAGTGTGTGCAGGGTAGTGTTAATGTGCGGAGATCGCTGGTCGGTGCGAACTATGTGGGCAGAAGGGCCTGTTTCCGCGCTGTATCTCTAAAACTAAAACTAAAAAACTAAAGAGAATGCTTATGCTCAGGGAGGATGAACAAATCATGGCCAAATGGAACATTTGTGATTATGGAAAGCAGGTTCAAAGAATGGGGAGAAGATATGAGTGTGTGCTCGAGATACAAGATGAAAGTGAAGACAGACGCCAAAATACATCAGGAATGGGTCAGTAAATGGCACCCAAAACCCTTTTAGACCGAGACAGAAGCTATCAGTAATCTCAAAAAATTGAATTGATGTACAAAATAATGTGCTATGTAAAGTTTCTTCCTTTGTCATTGGTTTCACCTCAGAACATGGTTCAAACATTCCAGCAAGTCCTGTATCATTGTTCCTAAACTGTAATTCAAGTATTGTCAGAGAAAAAAAAAATCAAACCCAATTAAGTTTTTAAAATGTCCTTCAGGAAGCGCATTAATCAATCCTTTTTGTCCTTGGAAACAAAAATTAATAAGGGCAGCACAGTGCCACAAGGGCGGCACAGTGGCGCAGCAGTAGAGTTCCTGCTTTACAGCGCAAGAGACCCCGGTTCGATCCTGACTATGGGTGCTGTCTGTACAGAGTTTGTACGTTCTCTCTGTGACTGGGTGTGTTTTCTCCAGATACTCCGGTTTTCTCACACGTTCCATAGATGTGTAGGTTGGCTTCTGTAAATTGTCCCGTGTGTGTAGGATAGAACTAGTGGATGGGTGATTGTTGGCGCGGACTCAGTGGGCCAAAGAGTCTGTTTCCATGTTGCTAAACTAAAATATCTAATTTCAAGAATATTATATTCTTTAAGGTTTTCCAAGATTGCCATGTTGAATTCTTTCCAAGTTACCAATCCTTTTTTTCTCCCTCACTACACAGCCTTTAATTTTGAAAAGTGGATTAACAAAAATTGACAAATTAATGTAAATATCTTTAAATGGTCTGCACAAAAGAAGATAAAGAAAATATACTACATCGGAAAGGCATACTTGCAAAATTAGGGTGTGAATCTGTGGAATTCATTGCCACGGACGGCATTGGAGGCCAAGTCAGTTTAGTTTATTGTCATGTGCACCGAGGTACAGTGAAAAGCTTTTGTTTGTGTGCTATCCAGTCAGCAGAAAGACAATACATGATTATTGGATTCTTTTTAAGACGCAGATTGTCAGATTCTTGACTTGTAAGGGTGTCAGGGGAAATGGGGAGAAGGCAGAATGGGGTTGAGAGGGAAAGATAGATCGGCCATGATTGAATGATGGAGTAGACTTGATGGGCCAAATGGCCTAATTCTGCCCCTATAACTTATGAAAATACCGAAAACGGGAACAAATTCTATGGCACATTAAAAAAATTGCTCTTCCGTTAAAAATGCAGAATACCCATCACATCCCTATGTGAATCTATCCATACAAATAAAGTATAACAGATAAAGAACGTCTATCAGCAACAATTGTGGCTTTGCGCACAGAATGGCGTGTTAATTAAGATTACTGTTGCATAAGGAATGGACTATGATTTTCAAAGGCTGACTTACTGTCAATGTAACAATAGCATTTATTGCAGAATGGTGTTTAGCTTCATGAGCATTGCCACACCTTTCTAGCTTTAGACTTTAACAGATATAAGAGGTAAAACAGGTCCACCACCGATTTTCCAGCACTCTTGGTTCCAGAGCCTTGCTGGATGGTCAGTTTTGCCGGACTAACAGAGGTGATAGCCTTCAAGAGGAATCAAACAGCACTGGACCGGTCCGGCTAGACCGTCGGGGGACCAAGATACCTGCAAAGTCAGCCTCGGAAGTCGGCTATGGCCCTCATCTTTCACCCCACCTGCCTCCACTACCAATGCATCACCCTCCGACATTTCCGTCACCTCTAACGTGATCCCACCACAGTCACATCTTCCCATTTCCACCTCTTCTCGCCTTCCGCAAAGACTGCACCCGCCACAACTCCTCATCCCATCCCACCCACGCCACTCCCTCCCCAGTGCCCTTGCAACCGCAGGAGATGCAACACCTGCCCCTATGCCTCCTCCCGCGATTAAGCCACGTTACTTGTGCATGCATCAAGAAATGCATGTTGAAAGAATAGATAATTGGGGGGGGAAAGATTTAATGGGAACCTGAGGGATAACTTTTTTTTAATACAAAGGTACGGAACGAGCTGTCAGAGGAGGTAAAAAGTCTGAAGAAGGGTCTCGACCCCCGAAACGTCACCCATTCCTTCTCTCCCGAGATGCTGCCTGACCCGCTGAGTTACTCCAGCATTTTCTGTCTGCCAGAGGAGGTAGTTGGTACAGGTACAATTGCAACTTTTAAGAAACATTTGGGAAGGTACTTGGATAGGTCAGGTTTAAAGGGATAAGAGCAGGTGGGACTAGTATAAAAGGAACATGCTGGTCAGCGTGGATAAGTCAGGCTGAAGAGTTTGTTTTCACACTGTGTGAATCTATGATGCTTTTTTCTTCTTTTGCACTCTTTATTTAATTTCCCTCACACACAAAGTCCAGAAGAGTGGGTTATATTCCGCATCTAATTTTATGGATCATGGTTTGAAAATTCTGTAAGACCCAAGTTCCATAACCCAAACGGCCATACCGTGAGTGTCGGCTGCACACATTTCAAAAGTTTAGGTGCAGTGCTCTACTGATTAGTTTTAGTTTAGAGATACAGCATGAAAGCAGGTCCTTCGGCCCACTGAGATGATAACACTTATGTGGATAAACTCAATTAAGGCACGATCGCTAATCATTCACCAAAAAATGTTAGAAGCAAACACTTTAAGGAAATTATAAATAATTAAACCTATTATAAATAGGGCGGTAAGGTGGTGCAGCTGGTAGAGCTGCTGCCTCACGGCGTCAGAGACCCAGGTTCAATCCTGACCTCAGGTGCCGTATGTGTGGAGTTTGCACGTTCTGCCTGTGACCACGTGGGTTTCCGCCGGGTGCTCCAGTTTCCTCCCACATCCCACATCCCAAAGATGTTGTAGATTAATAGGTCCACCGGAAATTGCCCCTTTTATGTAGGGAGTGGATGCAAAATTAGGATTACATGGAACTAGTGTGAAAGGGTGATCGATGGTCAGTGTGGACTTGGAGGGTCGAAGGGCCTGTTTCCATGCTGTATCTTTCAATCAATCAATAAGACAGTCATTCAGACCAACACACATTGAATCACAGCAACTTTAGAGTTCTTGGATTCTAAAGTGTCACTATAGAGAGACGATCATGGCATCTACCCTAAATTTCCTTCCCATTCAAACAACATCAATGTACATTAAAAAAAAATTACCTTTATTAGTTTGTGCCTCTGGTATTTTCTCTCTTTCACCTTTAGCTTTACCTGTACAAAATTGTTTAAAAAAATCTGAATTATACATCTCAGACAATACTCGTATTGGTTTATTACAGTCACAAGTACTGGGAAACAGTGAAAAGCTTTTGTTTTCATCATTAGCATTTACCTTGCCATTCACCATTTACGTGCATGCGTTCTTCCAATTCTCTTAAAGTTCACATTGAGGAGGGTTAACTCCATTTTATCAGACAATTGGCATGACAGATCATAAAATGTACCATACATGAAAGAAAATAAATTTGAAGTCTCCATTTCATACTCTGTTATTTACAATGGGTGTAATGACATTTATAATTCAATGTAGCTTGCTAATAACTGACAAATTTACACTACCCAGTCAACTCATAGAACAAGTCAGCTCACATCAACTGACCTTTTAAAAAAAAGCAAGGACACAACTAATTTGAACACAGCGGCGCAGCGGTAGAGAACTCAGATTCGTGTGAATGCAGGCTACTTGCCCCTCAAGCTTGCTCTGCCCTTTTGACAAAAGACAGGCGGCATGGTGGCGCAGCGGTAAAGTTGCTGCCTCACAGCTTAAGAAACCCAGGTTTGATCCTGACTATGTGCGCTCAGTACAGACTTTGTACATTCTCCCTGTGACTGCGTGGTTTTTCTCAGAGTGCTCCACTTTCCTCCCATACTCCAGAGACATACATGTTTTTTAATTGGCTTCTGTAAAATTATAAATTGTGTGGGGTTCACTGGTCGGCGTGGACTCGGTTGGGCGAAGGGCGTGTTTCCGCGCTGTATTTCTAAACTGAACTAAATTCCAAAGACGTGCAGGTTTGTAGGTTAATTGGCTTCTGTAAATTGTGAATTGTCCCGCGTGTAGGATAGTGCTAGTGTACGGGTTGATCGCCGGACGGCGCGGACTCGGAGGGCCAAAGGGCCTGTTTCCACGCTGTATCTCTACAGACTACAGTAAAGTCTAAATAAGAAAATGGCAGACAGGAGAGAATGATGATGTTCAGGTGCAAGTTCTTCATCAAGCAGAATGCCTCCCACATGGGGAGACGTCTCATATACCAACCTCACCGGTCCAGATTTACAGTAACAGCTAGAGGCTGTCGACACACATCGTTATTAAAGTGTCAATCAGCCAGCACAGACTGTACCTGCAGAGAAAACCAAGAACTTTGCAGATCATCTCTGCATGTATAAATTGAATTAATGATCGTCTAATCCATTTCCATGGCAACTGTCAAAATTCACGTGCAACAAGGGGATGCCTGTAATTGAACCATTGTCTCGCAGAAACTGCACAAAACCTCAACTATATGTCCTCCCACAATATCTCCTGTAAGGACCATTCTCTCAGTTCCTTTAGACTTTAGAGATACAGCGCGGAAACAAACCCTTCGTCCCGCCAAATCCGCGCACGACCAGCGATCCCCATTAGTACTTGCACTATCCTACACACAAGGGACAAGTGCAATTTTTACGGAAGTCAATTCGGCCGCCAACCATTGATTCTCCATTCCTCTCTGCGCTGACCTGCTTGTAAGTGTAAAAAAAAAACCCAAAGTACTGGAGGAACCCAGCAGGGCAAGCAACATCTGAGGAGGGAATGGACAGACAAAGTTTTGGGTCGGGATCCTTCTTCAGACTGAGAGTCTGACCCTTTCCGATTGGGACCCTTCTTTAGACTCCAGAATCTGAAGAAAGGGCTTGACCAGAAACATCGTCTGTCCATTCTCTCCACAGACGCTGCCAGACTCACTGAGTTCCTCCAACACTTTATTTGCTGCTCATGATTCCAGCACCTGCAGTTTCTCGTGCTTCCTGCCTGCCTGTGGTCTCCACAATTGTTATAAGGCCTAACTGTTATCAGGCAACTGAACCATCCTACCAACATCTAAAGAACAGTCCTGAGGTACTATCTACCTCATTGGAGACCCTCGAACTATCTTTAATTGAACTTTACTGGACTTCATCTTACACTAAGTGTTATTCCCATTTATCATGTATCTGTGCACAGTGGCTGGCTCGATTGTAATCATGTATAGTCTTTTTGTTGACTGGAGAGCACACAACAAAAGCTTTTCACTGTACCTCGGTACACGTGACAATAAACTAAACAAACTACCTAATCCCATAGATACCCCAATGCATTTTTATTTAGATGTTACACATTTCCATACACGTGACAATACACTAAACAAACTGCACAAAACCTCGATGAGCAGCACCTTATCTGCTCTTCTGGGCACGTTGCGACCTTCTAGATTCAAGATTGATTTGTGCAACATCCGCTAACTGGCCAGTTCTGCAAAAGATCTTCAATCTGTAATATTGACTTGGTTTTCTCACTCCACCAGCACAGCCTAATTTTAATTTAGATTAGAAATACAGCACGGAAACAAGCCCTTCGGCCCACCGAGTCCGTGCCGACCAGTGATCCCCACACATTAACACTACACGACACACACTTGGGGCAATTTTACATTTATACCAAGCCAATTAACCTACAAGCTTGTATGTCTTTGGAGTGTGCAGGAAACTGAAGATCTCAGAAAACACACGCAGGTCACGGGGAGAACGTACAAACTCCGTACAGACAGCGCCCGTAATCAGGATCGAACCCGGGTCTCTGGCGCTGTGAGGCAGTAGCTCGACCACTGCGCCACGGTGCCGCCCAAAAAAAAGTGTAAATGCAGTCCCCCACTACCACAAATTTTGCAGTCGAGTATCCCACATTTGGGGACATCGCAGACTTCAGCCCTAAGTGGACTGGGATAGCTTCCTGGGAGCACGGCCATCATGACCACAATACTCCCCTGCCAGGTTCAGTATGTGCTTGGCATTTCCTACAGTGATGCATTTCTTAGCATTTACATTTCTTTGTCTGTGGTCCCCATCTTCATCTGCAATATCTCCTCATAACAATCTTGGTCTCGGAGATATTTTCTAGTCATCCTTCTCGCACCCTCCCTCGAACTAAACTTGTTTCCTCCATTTCTCATTTTAAGTTTAGTTTACTAAACATCAACTGGGAAATCGAGAAAACAAGTTAAGTTAACTGGCAAATGGAAAAAAAAGTTTTGTTTAGATTACTATACATAATCTGGGAAATGGAGAAAGCAAGTTTAGTTTATTAAACTTAAACTGGAAAACGTAAAAAACAAGTTTAGTCCTAAGTGGCAGCGAGGGTGAGGGAAGGATGGAGAGGAAATTTATCCGAGACCGAGATTGTTATGAGTAGCTGCAGATGAAGTCATCTGATGGATAGGTTAATGAGCATTTTTAGAGACGAGGATCACAACAAAGGGATGTAAAAGCTATGAAATGCATAGCTGTAGGAAATGCCAAGCTCATCAGGCCTCAGAGATATTTCCTAATCAGCCTTCTCTCACCCTCATGGCAACTTGGAACTAAATTTGTTTTCTCCATTCCCCAGTTCTGACAAAGGCTCGAGGTCTGACAAATGTTCATCGGTCGGTGGGACCCACCCAAGGCTCGCCGGTTAGTGGGACTGGGGGCACGGCCAAAGGTTCGTCGATCGGCCGGACCGGTAACCTGCCCAAGGGCTCGTCGGGGCCCGCCCGAAGACTCAGCAGGATCGGGTTTATGCCCGAAGGCTCATCGGGGCCCGCCCAAAGACTCGTTAGTTGGTGGGACCGGGAACCCGCCCGAAGGCACGTCAGTCGGTGGGACCAGTAACCCGCCCTAAGGCTCGTTGGACTGTGGAACCCACTCAAAGCTCACCGGTCGGCATAACCAGGAGGAAGCTGGAGACATTGGGCGCTAAAAGTGGGCTGGTGGGAGGGCGAACCGGGGTAATGCTCCCAGCACCTTCAAGGTCAGCTCCAGGAGGCGGCCCGTGACACAAATATGGCCGGGCCAGGAGAGGAGAGGAGAGGAGAGGGACATCGGTTTGCGGGAACTGCTCCAGTACATCGAGCGCTTGGGCCGACCGGACTATGAATAATGGCGCCAAAGATGACAGCACCTGCATGTGTAATATATGCAAAAGGAATTTCACTCTGCAGTTGCATATGTGACAAATAGAGCACCGTTGAGGCCGTACTCTTGTTCATAGTCTCGCTTTTTGCAGATGCTCTCTGATCTACTGAGTGTTTCCAGCATTTTCTGGGTTTTTTCATCTGATTTCCAACATCTGCAATTCTTTAATTTAAGGCTATCCATATTTTGGAAGCCATGATTGTGGCACTTTAGGTACTCAGCACCGGCATCTACTTCAAATTTAACTCGGAGAAGGAGGGAGGAAAAAAAAAGTTATATTTAATTGGGGCGCAGCAGTAGAGTAGTTGCCTTACAGCGCTTGCAGCACCAGAGACCCAAGTTCGATCCCGACTACGGGTGCTGTCTGTACAGAGTTTGTACCATCACCCTGTGACCTGCGTGGGTTTTCCCTGAGATCTTCGGTTTCCTCCCACATTCCAAAGACGTACGGATTTGTAGGTTAATTGGCTTGCTATGTGTAAATTCTCCCTAGTGTGTGTAGGATAGTGTTGTGATATTTGGTCAGTGCGGACTCGGTGGGACAAAGAGCCTGTATCTCTAAACTAAACTAAATAAACTAAAATTGATATATTCTCCACACAGAATAATTCTGCTTGGCACTGAAGGTAATTATACACTTCTACATCCGCAATTTTCACAATCACATATCCATAACATTACATTACGCCCTGTGCTAAATGTCAAAATTATAAAAATACAAACTGACTGGGAATACTTCAGAGAATGAATCATAAGCTGTCAAACCTGTTTCACTGACAGGGCAGATTTAGTCACCTAATGGTTAGCACAAATGTCAACACTGCAGAGCAATTTGCACCCATTCTTGTCACTTAATGCAAAAAATAATGGAAATCCAGAGACAAAACTATAAATTGTGCATTGGCTTACCTCAGTGATAAAAGGACTATTCCAATAAAAAAAATGCTAACATTATGCTGGTGCTTCCAGTATTTTTTTTTCCAAAAAACTATAATCCGAATAATTTTAAAAATATATACAAGCCGGAACAGTGCAAAAAGTCTTCCGACGTTCTCATCAGTTCATGTGATAGGACCAGATTTAGGCCATTCGGCTCATCGTCTACTCTGCCACTCAATCATGGCTGATCTATCTTTCTCGCTAAACCCCATTCTTCGGCCTTCTCCCATAACGTAACACCCGTACTAGTCAATAATCTATCTATCTCTGCCTTAAGAATATCCATTGACTTGGTTTCCACAGCCTTCTGTGACAATGAATTCTACAGATTCACCACCCTCTGATTGAAGAAATTCCTCCTTCACTATTCAGCAAGTTTCAATTTATACGTTCATTATGAACCTCAAGAATTTGTTTTCTGACCTACTTGCTTTAAACTGCAAGGCCAGTTATTTTTCCTCATACTCATTCCCAACAATCGATAGAGAAAAAAGGAGGGAAATACGCAAAAGATTATTCAAAAAGCATTAGGGAAGCGTTCTCATCCAATTCTTGCAGTGCACTAACAACAGGTATTCTAACCAACTCAAAATATAGTGTTTCAGGTTATGAAAGCAGTTGATCGGGAGATCGAGATAATGATGTTTTGAATTGCTTCTCACAAAACTGTGATTTGTCAACATAAGTCACTGGTAAATCTGATTGTAACCCGCCCGAAGGCTCATCGGTTGACATAACCGGGAAGGAGCTGGAGACGCCGGACGTGAGGGGTGTGGGGTGAACCGGGGTAATGCCTCCAGTGCCTTTAAGGTCGGCTGCAGGAGGCGCCCCCGGTACACAAAGATGGCCGGGCGACGATTTGTGGGAACTGCTCCAACCGGACTTTGCATAATGGCGCCAACAAGTGTAACATATGCAAAAAGAATTTCACTGTGCAGTTGCATGTTTGATAAATAAAGCATCATTGAACCATTACATTCAAGAGGAAATACATTGCAAGTGGCTAGAACTGGAAACATTACAAAATGAAGCAGTTGAGGTAACTAGCACAAAAGATTTGAAAGAACACAAGCCAAGTATGTCGAAGAAAGGTTAAAAGGTTTAAAGGAGGAGTGGGAAGAATATGGTGTGGATCATTAAGCCCTGCACAAATTAAGAGAGCTAATGTCTGTTCCTGTGCTCCAGATAATGGCCGGTCTGATTGGGATAGGGGTATCACAGGTAAACTTGGACACTCTTGTTGCTAGCTCTTGACCTCCCCAAATACATGACATCTCACAATCCATGGTGTGAACACCACAAATCCAAGAAGATGCATGTACCACCCATTTCAGACATCCTTTAAGGATTCAACCCAACGAGATCATTATTTGAGTACAGAAGTTGGGAGGTCATGTTGCAGTTATACAAAACGTTGGTGAGGCCGCATTTAGAGTATTGTGTTCAGTTCTGGGCACCATGTTATAGGAAAGACATTGTCAAGCTGGAAAGGGTACAGAGAAGATTTGCGAGGATGTTGCCAGGACTCGAGGGTCTGAGCTATAGGGAGATTGAGTAGGCTGGGACTATTCCTTGGAGAACAGGAAGGCGAGAGGTGATCTTATAGAGATGTATAAAATCATGAGAGGAATAGATTGGGTAGACGCACATAGTCTCTTGCCCAGAGTGGGGGAATCGAGAACAAGAGGGCATAGGTTTAAGGTGATGTTAGAGGAAAGATTTTATAGGAATCTGAGAGGTAACATACAGATAGTGGGCATATGGAACGAGCTGCCGGAGAAGGTAGTTGAGGCAGGGACTATTGTAATGTTTAAGAAGTAATTAGACAGGTACATGTATAGGACAGGTTTAGAGGGATATGGGCCAAACTACTGATTGAGAATGATCAGCCATGATCACATTGAAGGGCCGAAGGGCCGAATGGCCTACTCCTGCACCTATTGTCTATTGTCTATAACGCAGGCAAATAGGAATAGTGTAGAGGGGATATGTTGGTCGGTGTGGGCATCTTAGGCCGAAGGGCCTGTTTCCCACTGTATGACTATCATCAAACCAATATATTGAGATTGTGATACAATCTAAGGTGGTCAGACCATGAACAGGGATTGCAATTGGCAAAAAACATTCAGCGCTTGTTATCAATAGGACTCAGCTGGGCTCCAATCACCTACAAATTTATTCAAGGACCAGAGGCCAGAGCCTCAGAATAAAAGGATGTACCTTTAGAGAGGAGAATTTTTTAGCCAGAGGGTGGCAAATCTGTGGAATTTATTGGCACAGACGGATGTGGAGGCCAAATGAATGGATATTTTAAAGGCGGAGTTTGACAAATTCTTAAAGTGTAGGAAGGAACTGCAGATGCTGGTTTAAACCCAAGATCGTTTCGCTGAAAACCTCCGCTCAGTCTGCCTAAAGCTACCTGATCTCCAGGTTGCTAAACACTAACTCCCCCTCCCATTCTGACCTTTCCTGGGCCTCCTCCATTGTCAGTCATGCCCAACAAAAATTGGAGGAACAGCACCTCATATTTCGCTTGAACAGCTTACATGAATATTGACTTCTCCAAGTTCAAGTAACCATTGCTTTCCCTCTCTCTCCATCCCTCCCCTTCCCAGTTTTCTGACCAGTCTGACTGTGGCGGCGCCTAACGGCAGCGGCTGACTAGCAGTCTGTCCGTCTTTTTTTTCCCTTTTTTTGTTGTGTGTCGGTGTTGGGATGGTTTTTATATATATATATATTTTTTTGGTTGTGTATGTGTGGGAGGGGGTGGTGGTGTGGGTGGGTGGGTGTGGGGGGGGGGGGGGACTTTTCTCTTCCTCACGGCGCGGGGTGCGGCTCGGCTGCGGGGCCTAACATCGCCCGCTGAGGCTCGGCCGCTGGACTTTACATCACCCGGTGCGGCTTGGCCGCTGGACTTTACATCCCGGTGCGGCTTGGCTGCTGGACTTAACAGTGCCCGGTGCAGCTCGGCTGCGGGGCTTAACATCGCCCGGTGCAGCTCGGCTGCGGGGCTTAACATCGCCCGGTGCAGCTCGGCTGCGGGGCTTAACAGTGCCCGGTGCGGCTCGGCCGCGGGGCTTAACATCGCCCGGTGCAGCTCGGCTGCGGGGCTTTTCATCGCTGGTGCGGCTCGGCTGCGGACTTTACATCGCCCGGTGCGGCTCGACCACGGGACTTAGCTGCGCAAGGCTTGGTCGCGGGCCTTTCATCGCCCGGTTCGGCCGCGAGACGTTTCAGCGCCCGGTGCAGGGACTGTGCGGGTCGGTCGGGGACGAGCTGTCTGTCCGTGGGCGTGGGGAAGAGACTGGAAGTTTTGTTGCCTCCATCACAGTGAGGGGGTGTTTGGAGTCACTGTGATGGACGTTTGTGTTGGGGTTATGTGTCTTGTGTTCTTTTTTTTTTTTCTATGACTGCTATGTAGTTTCGTTCGGTACTTCGGTACCGAACGACAAATAAAGCTCTGTTATACCTGTTATACCTGTTATTTTATCTCTGTTTGCTTTGTTGCACCTTCTCCTAGCTAACAATTATCTATTCTACATTTTCCTTGATCGGTGTGGGCATCTTAGGCCGAATGATGTCTCGTTCTCACAACTTGCACCTCCTTATCTCTGTATAACCCGACTCTCAATCTGAAGAAGGTCTCGACCTGAAATGTCACCCATTCCTTCTCTCCAGAGATGTTGCCCGAGTTACTCCAGCATTTTGTGTTTATCTTAGTTAGTAAAGGTATCAGGGGTGATGGGGAGAAGGCCAGAAGAATGGGGTTGAAAGGGAAAGTTAGATCAGCCATGGTTGAATGGCGGAATAGACATGATGGGCCAAATGGCCTAATTCTGCTCCTATAACTTATGAAGGCATGCTCATTCTACAGCAAGAACATCCACTTGTCACAATAAGAAAATAAATTCATTCCCCTAAAGAAAAATTACCACAGAGTTCAATTGTAGTTGACAGTACTCCTGGAGCAAGAAAAATGTGTTCCAAAAACTGCAAGAAGATTTTCACAGCAGATTTGAATAAATATCGTAGCATGAATTTATTGGTATCTTTCTTTTATTTTTATCATTTGACAACGTATCAGAACTGACAATAAATTGGTACCAAATCCCAAAACTCATCAACCCAAACCAAAATCCTTCAGCCACCGATCGACAGATAACATTACACTTCATTTGAGAAAGGTAGAAAAGTGCTAATTACTTTTCTTCTGGTAGCTAATTAATTTGCAGTCCAAGACAGAATAATCATTCAAGCGACTCAGTGGCCTATCACCTCTTATTATATCTGTTGCACCGTAGAAAGCCTTTTATCGGGATGCATCACAGCATGGTTTGGGAACAGCTCCATCCGCAAAAAATTGCAGAGAATTGTGGAGGAAGTCCAGACTGTCAGACAAACCAACCTCCCTTCCATTGACCATTTATACCACACGCTGCCTCAGCATGGCCACCGGCATAATCATGGATGAGTCACACCCCGGCCGGCCGCTCCCTCTTCTCCCATCTTCTCGTCAGGCTAGAGGTATAAAAGTGTGAAAATGCACACCTCCAGATTTCAGGGCTAGTGTCTTCAAGGCTATTTATTATCAGGCAACTGAACCATTCTACCACAACTAAAAAGCAGTCCAGAACTACTACCTACCTCATTAGAGGCCTTCAGACTATCTTTGATTGGACTTTACTGGCTTTATCTCGCACTAAGCGTTACTCACGTTATTCCCTTTATCATATATCTGTACACTATGGATGGCCCGATTGTCATCATGTGTTGTCGTTCCGCTGACTGGTTAGCACGCAACAAAAGCTTTTCACTCTACCTCGGTACACGTGACAATAAACTTAACTCAACCTCAAACTTGAAGCACAAAATTCCACATTAAAATGTTAACAACGCAATTAGATTTTGCTCCACGTATTATCTGTGAATGCAATGTGCAAGCTGCAAGAAAAGCAATTGTATAAATTCACAGCAGGCCCAGGGTATTCTCGGAAGGCGATACACACGTGTCTAACAAATCATATATCCAGAAAGGAAATTAATTACCGCTGCATTTTTACACTTTTATATATTTTATAATTAATTCAGTGGCCTGGACAATGTTCTACATTAAGATTTTACCTCTGGCATGACATACCCCATCTCTCTAATTTTATTTTAATTTCCAAAAATAAACTTTATTCAGAATAAAAAAACATATACTAAACAAGAACACTGCAAAATCTCCAGACAATCTCAGGGTCTTTGCATTCATTAGTGTCAGCAGTCATCCGTAAACCAAGCACCCTTTCCACTCTTTTGTGCCACATCGGACTCTGGCCCTCATTGTTCAGCAGCGGAAGGTCCCGAGACTGTGGTCCTCCAGGCACGGTGGCCCAGCGGCAGAGTTGCTGCCTTACAGCGCCAAAGACCCGGGTTCGACCTTGGGTGCTGTCTGTGTGGAGTTTGTACGATCTCCCCGTGACCACGTGGGTTTCCTCTGGTTGCCTCCCACATTCCAAAGACATGCAGGTTTGTAGGTTAATTGGCTTCCGAAAATTCTCAAGTGTAGGATGCGCAAGTGGGATGACGAAGAACTACTGTGAAAATGGGTGATCATTGGTCGGCGATGTCCCAGTGAGCCGAATGGCCTGCTTCCGTGCTGTCAAGTCAAGTCAAGTCAAATTTATTTGTTACATACACATACTCGATGTGCAGTGAAATGAAAGTGGCAATGCCTGCGGGTTGTGCACAAAAAGAATTACAGTTACAGCATATAAATAAAGTTAATAAGTTAGTAAACATAGCACAAAAAGTGTCGACAAAAATTTAGTCTCTGGGGTTATCAAAGTTGACAGTCCTGATGGCCTGTGGGAAGAAGCTCCGTCTCATCCTCTCCGTTTTCACAGCGTGACAGCGGAGGCGTTTGCCTGACCGTAGCATCTGGAACAGTCCGTTACTGGGGTGGCAGGGGTCCCTCATGATCTTGCTTGCTCTGGATCTGCACCTCCTGATGTATAGGTCCTGCAGGGGGACGAGTGTAGTTCCCATGGTGCGTTCTGCCGAACGCACTACTCTCTGCAGGGCCATCCTGTCCTGGGCAGAGCTGTTCCCAAACCAGACTGTAATGTTGCCGGACAGGATGCTCTCTACAGCCCCAGAGTAGAAGCAATGAAGGATCCTCAGCGACACTCTGAATTTCCTCAGTTGTCTAAGGTGGTAAAGGCGCTGCTTAGCCTTACCCACCAGTGCGGCAATGTGCGTTGCCCACGTCAGATCCTCTGCGATGCGGACTCCCAAGTATTTGAAACTGCTCACCCTATCCACAATAGACCCATTTATCTCCAGTGGCGTGTACGTCCTTGGATGTTTAGCCCTTCTGAAGTCCACAATCAGCTCCTTTGTTTTAGTGACATTCAAGAGGAGGCTATTGTCCTGACACCAGAGTGCCAGATCAGCCACCTCCTCCCGGTAGGCCTTCTCATCGTTGTAGGAGATCCGGCCCACCACCACAGTGTCATCAGAAAACTTGATGATGGAGTTTGAGCTGAACCTGGCCCTACAGTCATGTGTGTACAGGGAGTACAGTAGGGGGCTAAGGACGCAGCCCTGGGGGGATCCTATGTTCAGGGTGAGGGAGCTAGATGTGTGTTCCCCCATCCTGACCACTTGGGGCCTGGCAGTGAGAAAGTCCAGGACCCAGGCACACAGAGGGGTGCTAAGCCCCAGTTCCAGCAGCTTTTCAACCAGTCTGCTGGGGACTATTGTGTTGAATGCTGAACTAAAGTCAATGAACAGCATCCTCACATAGCCCCCCTGGCTGTCCAGATGAGAGAGAGCGGTGTGTAGAACCTGGGAGACCGCATCATCCGTGGACCTGTTCGGACGGTATGCGAACTGTAGTGGGTCCATGTTGCGAGGAAGGAGGGCGCAGATGTGCTTCTTGACTAGCCTCCCCAAGCATTTCATGACAACCGAGGTGAGGGCCACCGGTCGGTAGTCATTTAAACACGCTGGAGAGGCATTCTTTGGCACCGGTACAATGATGGATCTTTTAAAGCATGCAGGGACCACGGACTTTGCCAAGGAGAGGTTGAATATTGTGGTGAGCACTGGAGCAAGCTGAGTAGCACAAGACTTTAGTACTCGCCCAGATATACCATCTGGGCCTCCAGCTTTCCTCGTGTTCACACGCGTCAGAGCCCACCTCACCTCATGCTCGGACACCGAGAATGTGTGCACATCCCCGGCGGTGGATCCCCCTCCAGCCTCGCTAGCCAGCGCCCCTTCGGTGCTGTTTTTAGACGGCGAGCTGGTGGTGTTACCCGTCTCAAACCGTGCGTAAAAAGAGTTCAGCTCATCAGCTAAGGAGGAGCCGGCACTTCCGGTTGAGGGGGTGCTGGACCTGTAGCTAGTTATAGTCCGTAGCCCCTGCCAAAGGCGCCTGGTGTCCTGCTGCTCCATCTGTGACTCCATCTTGTCCCGGTACCTCTTTTTTGCATCCTTCACTGCCCTTCGCAGTCGGTAGGACTCTCCCTTGTAGTCGTCCATGTTGCCGGATGCCAGGCCGGAGTTGTAAGCAGCGGTGCGAGCATTCAAGGCCACGCGAATAGACCTGTCCACCCAGGGTTTTTGGTTAGGGAAGATACTGACCCTTACCGTGGGGATGATGGTATCGGCTATAGTGGCAATGAAGTCCGTAACCGCTTCCGCAAACTCATTTACGTCTCTGGAACTTTCTTGGAACATGTTCCAGTCGACTTCGCTCAGTGCATCTTGCAGCATGGCCTCTGAATGGTCAGCCCACCGCTTTACGTCCCTCGTCACTGTCGCTTCCCGTACTATCCGTTGTTTGTACTCCGGCAGCAGGAAAATGGCAGCGTGGTCAGATTTCCCAAAAGGAGGGAGAGAAACGGCCTTGTAGCCTTTCCTGAACGGCGTGTAGCAGTGGTCCAAAGTTCTTTCCCCCCTGGTGACACACGTGATGTGTTGGTAGAAGTTGGGCATGACCTTTTTGAGATTTCCCCTATTGAAGTCTCCAGCCACCAGCACAGCCGCATCAGGGTTCTTGTTTTGGTGTTGACACAACACATCGTGTAGGGTGGACAGTGCCACGTCGGTGTCCGCATGCGGTGGGATATAGACGGCTGTGATGATCACCGAGCTGAACTCCCGGGGTAGGTAGAATGGTCGGCATAGGATAGTTAGATGTTCCAGGTCCGGCGAGCAGGAACGAGAAAGCGTCTTAATATTCCCAGGATTACACCAATTATTATTGGTCAAGAGCAGACTCCTCCGCCCTTGGATTTCCCGGATTCTTCCGTTCTGTCCGCCCGGAAAACATTGAAGGACTCGGATGGGCAGATCACCTGGTCAGGCACCAGCGGGGTCAGCCATGTTTCGGTCAGACAAAGGATGTTACAGTTCTTTATGTCCCTCTGGAATCTGATCCTTGCCCTCAGGTCATCCAGCTTGTTCTCCAGGGACAAGTATCTCTAAACTAAAAAAATTGGTGTTGTCTGCACCAAGCTTCAGCAAGGTTTTAATGCCACAACGTAGACCATCCTGCAGATTGAAAATGCAACTAACTAAAACAGTCCAAACAAGTCTAGAACGACTGCAACAGGTCAAAGTTACATCCAGTACTAACTTTTTTTTAAAATAAACTTGCAGCAGTAGTACAATTTCAAATTGGGTTTTTTTTTGCATAAATTATTTTTTTACTTCACATCAGATTAGTTTTCAACCTGTAACTATTAATGTTCATTCTACAGCAAGGACGTTCACTTGTCATGATGAGCAAATAAATTCATGCCTTTAAAGAAAAATTATCATATAGCAAAGTTCTAGTTGGCAGTATTCCTGAAGCAAGCAAAATGTTCCAAAAACTGCAAGAAAGTTAAAATTATTGTAGGCCATAAAAACTAAGTTAGTTTAGTTTAGTTTAGTTTAACTCATTGCCATGAGTACAGAGGTACAGTAAACAGTTTTTGTTGTGCATCAACTAGTCAGCGGAAAAAAACAATATATGATTACGATCGAGCCATCCGCAGTGTACAGATACATCAAGGGAATAACGTTTAGTGCAAGATAAAGTCCAGTAAAGTCCAATTGAAGATAGTCTGATGGCCTCCAATGAGGTAGATGTTTGCTCAGGACTGCTCTCTAGTTGTTGATAAAGTGGTTCAGTAGCCTGATAACAGCCGGGAAGAAACTGTCCCTAAATCTGGAAGTGTGTGTTTTCACACTTATGTACCTCTTACATGATGGGATGGGAGAAGAGGGTGAGACTTGCTCTTGATTATGCTAGTTGCCTTGACGAGGCAGAGAATTAAGTCACAAATAGGAATGACAAGAGTCATACATAAATCAAAGAGGTCCCAGGCCCCACGATGCCTATCCGGATTATTAAGTACCTAAGAATCCCAGTTTCCAGGATTCGGGTTCATAGCCTTCAATGCCATGGAATGTCTAGTGCTCATCTAAACACTTGGTAAAAGTTGTGCGAGTATCTGCCACAACTACTGCTTCAGGCAGTGCATTCCAGATTTCAACTACCCTCTGAGTGAAGAAAAATTGTCGTACCCTCTAAATTTCCCACATTACATTAAGTCTATGGCCTCTGTTAATGGACACCTCTCCTAACGTTTCTCATTATATGCCTTAACTATTGACTCGTAATCCAGACACCTTATCCAGGTCCCCCCTTCAACCTTCTCTGCTCCAAAGAAAACAAATTCAATCTTTCCAGTCATTAGCTCGTGAGCTCTCGGATCAGAATTAGACCATTTGGCCCATGAAGTCTACTCTGCCATTCAATCATAGCTGATCTATCTTACCCTCTCAACCCCATTTTCCTGCCTTCTCCCCATAACCCCTGACACCCCTGCTAATCAAGAATCTGTCAATCTCTGCTTGAAAAATATCCATTGCCTTGGCCTCCACAACCATCTATGGCAATGAATTCCACAGATTCATCACCCTCTGATAAATGAAGTTCCTTCTCATCTCCTTTCTAAAGGTATGTCCTTTTATTCTGAGGCTATGGCCTCTGCTCTGAGACGCTCACACTAGTAGAACATCCTCTCCACATTCACTCTA
Organism: Rhinoraja longicauda; assembly: GCF_053455715.1. Classification (NCBI taxonomy): domain Eukaryota; kingdom Metazoa; phylum Chordata; class Chondrichthyes; order Rajiformes; family Arhynchobatidae; genus Rhinoraja; species Rhinoraja longicauda. The sequence goes on along the minus strand of NC_135978.1, from coordinate 30,251,265 downwards.
TTCAGGCCTTTCCCTTTTCGGTAAGTTTCAATGGTGTCCCCTCTCATCCTTCGAAACTCCAGCGAGTACAGGCCCATGCCTTCAAACGCTCGCCATATGTCAACCCAATCATTCCTGGGCTTCCAGTCGCTCTGTATAATTAAGATGCTCGATCACAGGAGGCATTCTGATGCATCTCCACTGTACCTACTGCAGTATAACCATGTTTTGGTCCCAGACTGCCCACCAAAACAACACACTGTATTCCTGCTTTGGCCTAACTGATGTTGTGCATAATGTCTCTGCTATTATATTTCATATCTGACTAATGAAGGCATTTCTTCTGTACGCTATTTCACAAAATGCTGGAGTAACTCAGCAGGTCAGGCAGCATCTCAGAAGAGAAGGAATGGGTTACGTTTCGGGTCGAGACCCTTCTTCAGACTGATGTCAGGTCGGCGGGACAAAGGAAGGATATAGGTGGAGACAGGAAGATAGAGGGAGATCTGGGAAGGGGAGGGGAAGAGAGGGACAGAGGAACTATCTAAAGTTGGACTCTTCTGTATGCTACATCAACCACCTACTTAATGTACATGGATCCTTGGACCCATACACTAAGATCCCTACATGCCTTGACCTTATTAACCTTCACAAAACACATTGATCACACTCCCACACGGACAGGTTTGTAGGTTAATTGGTTTGGTGTAAATGTAAAATTGTCGCTAGTGTGTGTAGAGTAGTGTTAATGTGCAGGGATCGCTGGTCGGTGCGGACTTGGTGGGCCAAAGGGCCTGTTTCCGCGCTGTATCTCTAAACCGAACCAAACATTTTTCATAATTAAATTCCATCTGCCATTGCTCTGCACGTCTTACCATCTCATCAGTATGGTTCCGTAGCCAAAGATAGCCATCCTCACCATCAACAAAACCATTAATCTTCAAGTCAACTGCAAATTAGTAAATTGTGGCATTCCGATCAACTCCCACCCCATCACCTAAACATGAGGCGCAATTTATACCGGCTAAAAAACCCACACAGCCACACATCATTGAGATGTGGAAGGAAACCACAGCAGTCAGGTGAAAACAAAAGTAGTTACAGAGAGAACAGGAAAACTCCACACAGATAGCACCACGGGCCAGGATTGAACCCGAGTCGCTGGAGCCAAGAGGAATCAGATCTAATAGAATCCTCCACTGTGGGAACAGGACAGTGAGTGTTTACTTTATGCATACCCCTCAAGAACAGGTACACCTCCTTAATGAAGGGTCTCGACGCAAAACGTCACCTATTCCTTTTCTCCAGAGATGCCGTCTCACCAGCCGAGTTACTCCAGCATTTTGTGCCTATCTTCGGTATAAACCAGCATCTGCAGGTTCTTCTTAAGGGCCTGCCCCACTTAGGCAATTTTTTAGGCGACTGCCGGCGACTGTCAAAGTCGTAGCAGATCGCCGAAATTTTCTTTTATCCTACGACAATGACCACGACCCTGCCGAGTCAGGTCGAGATTACACCGTCTTCGGAAACATCGCAAAATTCCCACGCTTATCAATCCTTCTCCGGAGTCCTCATTTTCGCTGAAATCACTGACAAGTCGGTAATTACTTGAGAGTTTTGAAATATAACATCTTGCCCGGGTTTACTTGAAAGCCAAGCTTCACGGTAACAAGGCATAAACTGGATTGACTTCCAGTTTACTAATAGCAGTATTAAGAAATTTAATTTTAAAAGTGGTTAAATGGATTTTTGTGTGGAGTGTGGGCATTCTTTGAAAATGTTCGGGAGATGCATATCTGGTTTCTGGGTTGCATATCTGGGTTGGGAGCCTACTTTAAATGCGCTGATGGCCATAAACATCGCAAAGATTTCCTACGCTTACCTGATCGTCAAACTGTCGCCTTCAATCTAACTGTCAAATGTCCTGACGGTAAATAAATTGGTTAAACACAACTATTTTATGGTATCTTCAAATGACTTTACTTAATTTAATATTACGTGCTTCTAAATGCATCTAAGAAAACCTAGCAAACCTGGGGACAGCATGCGACAGCGCCCGCAATAAGCAACGATACCTGGCGACAAACTAGCTGTCGCCGAGAAATTTCATACCGGTTGATTTCTCAGCGACGCGTTGAGATCCACTATGATTCTTTGAAGACTCCTCACGATCATGCCCGCGACATCCCGGCGAACTGTCGGCAACAGCCTAGTCACCGGCAGTCGCCTTAAAATCGCCTAAGTGGGACAGGCCCTTTACTCAATGTCATTCCTCAGTCTCCCATGCTCCAAAGATGAAAGCTTCAGTCTATCCAACCTCTCGCTATACTCCAGGAGCCTAGATAACAGGTGAATCTCTTCAGGACCCTTTTCCAAATTAAGGCTGCACCACCTGTCATTACCATAAATACAACCATCAACCATCACTCCTTGCTTCCTGTCACCAAGCCAATTTTGGATCCATTTTGTTAAATTACAAGATAACTCATGAGCTCTTTCCTTGTGGACCAGTTTGACAAAGGCCTTGCCGAAGTTCACACAGACTACTTTCACTACCTGAAGGGTCCCAAATTGAAACATTGTCTGTCCATTCCCTCCAGTGATGCCACCTGACCAGTTAGGTTTCTCCAGCAAGAGATTGCAGCAGCTGACGACTCGTATCTCCTCGTTTAATTCTTGCCTACCCACATGAACATTCTCCTGTCAAATAATTGTCCTAACAAAGATGCTTGGCTCACCAGCCTTTAATTACCTGGCTTGAACACGCTGCCCTTCTTGAATAACGGTACGGTACTCCAAAGGCGTACAGATTTGCAGGTTAATTGGCTTGGTGTAAATGTAAATTGTTCCTAGTGTGTGTAGGATAGTGTTAGCATGCGGGGATCGCTGGTCGGTGCCGACTCGGTGGGCCGAAGGCCCTGTTTCCGCTCTGTATCTCTGAATTAAATTAAACTAAATTTACTGTCCTCTCATCTACTACCAACCTCTGTGGTCTGAGAATATTTGAAAATTGAGTGCAAGTAAATGGATGAAATTTTAACACTATTGTTCTGCTTTTCTTTGCTGTGTGTGTGTGTGCTTGCCCAACTGCCTGTGAAGAAATAACGTCGATATTCAGTAGCAGGACTTTATTTTCCTCTAAACACCAAAACATAAATTGTGTTGATTCAACATAGATGGGTGGCACAGTGGCACAATGTTAATGTACGGGGATCACTGGGCGGCACGGACTTGGAGGGCCGAAAAGGCCTGTTTCCAGCTGTATATATATGATATGATATGATATGATAACTGTTAAAGCTGCTGCCTCACAGCGCCGGAGACCGGGGTTCGATCCTGACTTTGGGCGCTGTCTGTGTGGAGGTTGCATGTTCTCCCTGTGACCGCATAAGTTTCCTCTGGGTGCTTGGGTTTCCTCCCACATCCCAAAGATGTGCGGGTTTGTAAGTTAATTGGGCTCTGTAAATTGTGCAGGGATGGGATGAGAATGTGGGATAACATCGGACTAGTGTGAACGGGTGATCGATGGTGGGTGTCGACTCAGTGGACCAAAACGCCTGTTTCCATTTGATGTCTCTAAACTAAACACTGCTACAACAGTTTCAACACATAGACTGTGTAAATTGCTGAATATTGCTCTTTTAAAACGCAACTGATTTTGAATTATTGCCAGTCCAGAGGATGTAAGCTTCACTAGCAAGCAGAGTATTACTGCACATCCCCAAATATTATGTGAGCCTCTGTCTCAAATTACTGTAGCCGGTGTAACAAAGCAATACTCAGCACTATTTTGATAGGAAATGCTAGTATTTAGGCTCAGTAACGATTAAGAATTGGCAATATATTTCCACATAAGGCTGTTCCCAATTAAACAAAAACTGAGAAGTAAGATCATGACAAATTGGCTCTGTTACTTCTACACCAGTGCATAGAACAATTATTTGTCATAGATGAAAATGACAAGAGAAAGGTGGAAACAAATAGCTTTCATAAGATTCATAAGTGATAGGAGCAGAATTATGCCATGCGGCCCATCAAGTCTACTCCGCCATTCAATCATGGCTGATCTATCTCTCTCTCCTAACCCCATTCTCCTGCCTTCTCCCCATAACCCCCGAAACCCGTACTAATCAAGAATCTGTCTATCTCTGCCTTTAAAGTATTCATCGACTTGGCCTCCACGGCCTTCTGTGGCAATGAATTCCACAGATTCACCACCCTCTGTCTAAAGAAATTCCTCCTCGTCACCTTCCTAAAGAAACGTCCTTTAATTCTGAGGCTGTGACCTCTGGTCCTAGACTCTCCCACTATTGGAACATCCTCTCCTCTTCTTTCCTCACTGCCAACTAGAACGCCAATATTGGTGTCATCTGCAAATTTAGCAAACAATGTTAACTACATTGTCATCCAAATCGTTAATGTAGATAACAACCATCAGTGGATCAAGCACAGACTCCTGCAGCACTCCACTGGTCACAGGCCTCCAATCTTGGAGAGGGCACAGAGAAACCTTACTAGAATACAGCCTGGATTGGAGGGTATTAGCTACAAGGAGAGGTTGGGAAACCTGCATTGTTTTATCTGGAACAGAGGTCTAGGGAAGACCTGACAGAAGTATATAAAATTATGAGATGCAAAAATAAGATAGACGTTCCACTGCATCAGCTGCCTATGTCCATATAAGTCTGGGGAAATCTAAATCAGTGATGCAGTATAAGAAAACGTACATTAGTGGGACAAGTTTAGATGCTTGGTTGGTCGGCATGGGAAAGTTGGACCAAAGTGCCTGTTTCCATGCTGTATGACTTGATAACACAGGGCGGCACAGTGGCGCAGCGGTAGAGTAGCTGCCTCACAGTGCCAGAGACCTGGGTTTGATCCTGGGTTTGATCTGTACGGAGTTTGCACGTTCTCCCTGACACCGCGTGGGTATCCTCTGGATGCTCCAGTTTCCATCCCAAAGATGTCCCTGTTTGTAGGTCAATTGGCTTCTGTAAGTTGTCCCCAGTGTGTAGGATAGAACTAGTCTAGGGTGATCGTTGGTTGGCTCGGACTCGATAGGCTGAAGGGCCTGTTTACAGGCTATATCTCTAAACTAAACCTTTATCAAGTTGCTGCAATGAAAATTGTAGACTCCAATACAGGCACAATGATGATGAAGGGAGGGAATATTTAAGATGATAGTTAAGGAGTCAAATATGTATTACACTTTGCTCTGGATGAATTCAGGCATCTTATGTTTATTGATGCTGTGTCCATCGAGGCAAATGAAGAGTATTTAATCTTCCTTCTGCCCTGCCCCTTGTGAAATTGAAATTAAAATAGACAGCATGGAAACAGGCCCTTCGTCCCACCAGGTCCATGCCTGCCATTGATCGTCTGTTCACACTAGTTCTATATTATACCATTTTTGCATCCATGCTCTACGCATTAGGGGCAATTTTACAGAGGCCAATTAACCTACAATCCTGCGTGTGTTTTGGATGTGGGAGGAAATCAGAGCACCCGGAGAAAACCCACGCGGTCACAGGGCGAACGTGTGATCGCCACACAGACAGCACCAGAGGTCATGATCAAACCCGTGTCTCTGGCGCTGTAAGGCAGCAGCTCTACCAGCTGCACCACTGTACCAATTGTGTAAAGATTTTGGGAAGTCTGAAGACAAATCACTTACTGCAGAATGCCTGTGGATAATTCAATTACATTCTTGGTTAATGGTGGCCTGAGATACTGATGCAGGGGGATACGTCACAAAGCGTTGACCAGATTTTCTCTTGTTAGAGATGGTCAGTTGTAGCATTTGTGTGGCATAAATATTATTTTCCAGGCCATGTCTGAGCACAGTTGAGGCCTTCGTTAGTTTAACTTAGATGAATCCGCCTAGGCCAGCGATCCCCACACAGTAATACTATCCGACCCACACACTAGGGACAATTTACAATTATACCAAGCCAATTAACCTACAAACCTGTACGTCTTTGGAGTGTGGGAGGAAACCGGTGGTCCCGGAGAAAACCCACGCAGGTCAAGGGGAGAACGTACAATCTCCGTACAGAAGGTACCCTTTATCAGGATCGAACCTGGGTCTCTGGCACTGCAAGGCAGCAACTCTACCGCTGCGCCATCTTGCCACCTCTTACATGGCTTCATTGTCAGAGGACCTTTGGAATCATGTTAATATTTTGGCAAAATAAAGGAAAAGTTATTGAAGCCATAAGCTGAATAATATTATACCTTGAAGACTACCCTGAAGAACTCTATCAATAAATTTCAGGAAAATCATTTGGTTTGTATGGAAATTGCACAGACTGAAAAAAAAAAATCTCTTCCCAATTAATCAAAAACTGAGAAGTAAGATTATGACAAATTGGCTCTGTTACTTCTACGAAACAGTGCATAGAACAAGTATTATTTGTCATATATGAAATTGACGGAAAAAGGTAGGAACAAATAGCTTTAAGTTCATAAGTGATAGGAGCAGAATTATGCCATGTGGCCTATCAAGTCTATTCCGCCATTCAATCATGGCTGATCTATCTCTCCCTCCTAACCCCATTCTCCTGCCTCTCCCCATAACCCCTGGCACCCATACTAATCAAGAATCGGTCTATCTCTTCCTTAAAAGTATTCATCGTCTTGGCCTCCACGGTCTTCTGTGGCAATGAATTCCACAGACTCACCACCCTCTGTCTAAAGGAATTCCACCTCATCACCTTCCTAAAGAAACGTCCAATCTTGGAGAGGGCACAGAGAAACCTTACTAGAATGCTGCCTGGATTGGAGGGTATTAGCTACAAGGAGAGGTTGGGAAACCTGCTTTGTTTTATCTGGAACTGTAGTCAAGGGGTGACCAGACAGAAGTATATAAAATTACGAGAGGATAGACAGTCAATACCTTTTTTCCCAGGCTGGAAACGTCAAAGTCTAGTGGGCATTGGTTTAAGGTTAGAGGAGTTGTAAGGAGATGTGTGGGACAAGTTTTCTTTTTTAAACATAGATTGTGGTGATTGCCTGGAACGTGCTGCCAGGGTGTTAATGCGAGTAGAAGCAGTAGCGGCATTTTAGAGGCTTTTGGATAGGCACGTAGATATGCAAGGAATGAAGGGATATGGATCATGTGCAGATAGAGGACATTGGCATCAGGTTCAGCTTTAGTCAGAGGGTGGTGAATCTGTGGAATTTACTGCCACAGCCAGCTGAGGAGGCAGTCAATGGATACTTTTAAGGTGGGGATTGACAGATTCTTGATTAGTGTCAGAGGTTATGGGGAGAAGGCAGGAGAATGGGGTTGCAAGGGAAAGATAGGTCAGCCATGATTGAATGGTGGAGTAGATTTGATGAGCCGAATGGCCTAATTCTGCTCGTAGAACTTATGAACTTATGAGCATGAAGGTGTTATTGGAGCTTCCACAATACCTAGATGAATTTCAACCAAAGGCAGAAAGTCTACCTCAGTAATAACTGCACAGCCATCAAGCTCGTGTGGAAATACATGCATGACATGCCCTGCAAAGACATACTTATTATTTCCGGATAAAAACAACTCTGGACCCTGGAGTCTTCAGTAATAACACAAGGTGAGCGAAAGGCCATTAAAAGTACAATGATTTAGTAGAAAAGGATAATTGAAAGCACTTCTACAATTAATGGCACAAGATATAGAGGCATGGGTAAAAACTGGTAAAAGGCAAGATCCCACATGGAAACAATTCCTTATATAAACAGTGATCATACATTCAAACAGGTTTATTGGTAGGATGTTGGAGACAGACTGACAACTGAAAATGATGAGCAAGGTAAAAATAGACACAAAATGCTGGATCCAGCATTTTATGCTTCTATTTTACTGGAGCAGTACCTGGATTGATAATCTTGAAGTAAGACACAAATTGCTGGAGTAACTCAGGCAACATCTCTGGAGAAAAAGAATAGGTGACATTTTGGGTCAAGACCCTTCTTCAGATTGAGTCAGGAGAGACCTAACTCTGAGTTACTGCACCATTTTGTGACTATCTTCTGTGTAAAGAAGCATCTGCTGTTCCTCCGACACACGAGTAAGGAAATGTGATAGGGAGAAATCCCAATATTGGATTCAGAGCTGGCAAACTCATAGAAGACAGAGGGATGTGATGGAAGGGCTTTTATTCTGGCTGGAGGACTGTGACCAGTGGAGTTCCAGAGGCATCTGTGCTGGGACCTCTGGTGTTTGCGATATATACAAATGACTTGGGCGTAAATGTAGATGGGTTGGTTAATAAGTTTGCAAACAGCACCAAAATTGGTGGAGTTGCGGACTGTGAGGAAGGCTGACAAAGTATACAACGGGATTATAGATCAGCTACAGAAACGGGCGGGGAAATGGCAGACGGAAGTTTAATCCAAGCAAGTGTGAGGTGTTGGACTTTGGGAGGATGAATGCAGAGGGAACATAGATAGCTAATGGCAATTTTCTTGTATCTGGACTGGATGAAAAGCAAAGTGCATCAATAATAGAGGTTTATGGCACATTCAATAGCACCCAAAACAGATCTTCCCCCAATTGACAAGGTCACTATTTGCCATTTATACCTCATAGAAAACATTTGCTAATCAGATACAAGTCAGCATTCAAGTATATTCATGTTCGGGAAATTGGGAACCGAGGTTAGGTGTTTTACCCCACCACAGTAATAACTTCAGTACTGCAGATTTCAATCTTCTGACATGTAAGAAAATAACTGCAGATGCTGGTACAAATCGAAGGTATTTATTCACAAAATGCTGGAGTAACTCAGCAGGTCAGGCAGCATCTCAGGAGAGAGGGAATGGGTAACGTTTCTGGTCGAGACCCTTCTTCAGACTGATGTCAGGTGGGCGGGACAAAGGAAGAATATAGGTGGAGACAGGAAGATAGAGGGAGAACTGGGAAGGGGGAGGGGAAGAGAGGGACAGAGGAGCTATCTAAAGTTGGAGAAGTCAATGTTCATACCGCTGGGCTGCAAGCTGCCCAAGCGAAATATGAGGTGCTGTTCCTCCAATTTCCAGTGGGCCTCACTATGGCACTGGAGGAGGCCCATGACAGATAGGTTAGACTGGGAGTGGGAGGGTGAGTTGAAGTGCTCAGCCACCGGGAGATCAGGTTGGTTGAGGCAGACTGAGCGAAGGTGTTGAGCGAAACGCCTGCGTTTGGTTTCGCCGATGTAAATAAGTTGACATCTAGAGCAGCGGATACAATAGATGAGGTTGGAGGACGTCACCCATTCCTTCTCTTCTGAGATGCTGCCTGACCCGCTGAGTTACTCCAGCATTTTGTGAAATAAATACCTTCAATCTTCTGACATAGTTGTTTATAGCCATCTAGGCAAACTCATGCAAAAGAATACTGTCATTCTCCTTCATTGTTTAAAATTGAACAATCCTATCTATTATGTTCCATATTTTCTGCTTGAATTATCTACCCATCATAGAATTTACAATGACATGTTTAGCAACAAGGTCATCTTGGACTATATTTATGAAGCATCTGCCTTGAGCGGTTCTACGTCATGTCATCACCGCTCAGACGCAGAGCATTTGTGCGATATCACAGGGAACCGATTTCATAACAGCACAGGAAAGTCAAGGACACTAAAATGACCACTATCACACAGAAGCTAATCCTTCTGCTTTAATCCTGTTTTAATATATTGTACCAAATACATATCACATTTTTTTTTAAATGTTTTCAAATTACTTTATATGTAGCTGTAGTTTTGACTTCATTTTGCGATACTCATTTTAAGTTAAGCTTCGTACATTATAGTCATACAGTGTGGAAACGGGCTCCGGCCCAACTTGCCCACGTTAGACAACTACACTAGTCTACACTAGTCCAACTTGACTGTGTTGGCCCATATCCCTCTAAACCTATCCTATACATGTGCCGCTCAAAATGTCTCTTAAACGTTATGATATACCTGCATGTTATGATAATACCTGCAAATATCTGGTACTTTAAAGTCCTTGATTCCCCAACTCTGGGCAAGGGACTCGTGTTCTATTCCTCTCATGATGTTGTATACCTCTCTATAAGATCATCCCTCATCTTTCTGAGCTCCAAGGAATAGAGTCCCTGCTCAACCTCTCCCTGTAGCTCAAGCCCACGAACATCCTCATAAATCTTCTGTGCACCCTCTCCAGCTTGGAATATAGATAATTGCTTTCCATTGAAGTCTCCCAGAAATTTTAGACATGGAGCCAAGACCTATCTAACATCTTCCATGGATATAAAACTCATTGCAAACTTCATTTAATGGGCACACATTGGGTAGAACGCTGAAGAGATATGTTATACTTAACCCATAAAATATACCTACTGCCCCAGCGAAGATTTTTGATACTGCCACCTCCATTAAAGCATTGGCATAAAACTTTGTATTCTGTTCTCTAGAATGGAGCCCAAACCCATAACTTTCTGATAGGTGAATGGTACATAAATCAACTAAGCCACAAGTAACCAGAAAGATCAAAAGCAGTCAGAAATTCCTCTAGATGCCACCAAGTTGCTTTCCAATGCAGAAATTCAATAAATATACAGGCGTACTCCATCTAAATAGATAATGTTCACAGAGGTTGAGGTACTGGAGTTCTTAGAGGCAGGGCATATTTTCCTGGAAATAGGATTAGAGTTTAGAGATACAACATGGAAACAGGGCCTTTGGCCCACCGAGTTCACACCGACCAGCGATCAACCCGTACTCTAGTTTTATATACTAGGGACAATTTACAGAAGCCAAATAACCAACAAACCTGCACTTCTTTGGAATATGGGAGGAAGCTGGAGCATCCAGGCGAAACCCAGGCTGTCACAGGGAGAACATTCAAACGCCGAGCAGACAGCACCCGTAGGCAGGATCTAATCCGGGTCTCTGGTGCTGTAAGGCAACAACTCTTCCGCTCCGCCTCTCTACTGTAATTGAGGTGGTTGTTGACTTCGTGCAATGCAAATAAGCTGCTGCACTTCCTGTACAACTAATGCCACGCTTCCAAAGTATTTTATTCACCGCAATATGCGAGATAAATGGGAATCTTTCTTTTGGAGAAGAGAGAATCACCTTAAGAGCAAAGTCAGCAGTAATGACTTAAAAATAAGTAGTCTCATCTTACAGTGATCGTAAGCACATTGATGAATACTGACGGCTGTTGGTGCCTCCTGTTCACTTGTCCTCCCTCACAAATTAAAATATATTTCTTTTTTTTTAAACAGAAAAGTGCTCGATTATATTTGCATAATGTTGACTATATAATGACTCAAGAAATCAATCCTTATGGGCAAAGGGATAACCCAACCTAAAAACAATGTTTTTAATTATTATTGTGACAAATATATTGCTTGTGATGAATAAGAATTTTAAGTCCTATCACTTTTATATCTATGTAGACTATAGTATGTGCTGCCCTATTTTAGTTCAGAGATACAGCGCCGAAACAGGTCCTTTAGACGCACCAAGTCTGCTCCGACCAGTGATCCCTGTACACTTGCTCTATATTACACAATAGGGACAATTTACGATCTTTACCGAAGCCACTTAACCTACAAACCTGTACATCTTTGGGCAGTGGGAGGAAACCGGAACACCCGGAGAACGTACAAACTCTGTTCAGACAGCACACGTAGTCAGGATCAAACCCGGGTCTCTGGCGCTGTAAAGAATCAGCTCTCTGCTGAAATACTGTGCCGCCGCTAAAAGTTAACAGTTGCCCTTTAACATTTTGTTTTCTCAAGAGGAGTTATCAGGCAGGTTTTCTTTCTTTCAAGTCCATTCTCGGCGGTTAATTCATTCCTGCACGACTATTATTCCATGAATTAGCTCTTATTAAGTACCACTGAATAAAAGGGAGCTTTGTGCCCTCAGTCAAAAACAAACAGCACATGCATGAGGTCATGTCAGATAGTCAATAGTCAGATGCCGTAAGTTCCACAGATGTTCTGTGGGACTCTTTCACACAAAACCCTATAAAATATCGGGCGTACAGTATGGGGTCCTAATTAAAGTCAATGGGCAGAACACAATTCTGCATGTGAAGCTAGTTTTTTTTTTAAAGGAATATTCTGAATACTTGCAGGAATTTTAACATAAACAGAATCTGTCAAAGTAGTTTTACAACCTGATAAAATGTGAAGGAAGGAACTGCAGAAGCTGGTTTAAACCGAAGATAGACACAAAAAATTACACTGAAAAAGGATTTCAACCTGAAACGTCACCTATTCCTTTTCTCCAGAGATGCTGTCTGACCCGCTGAGTTACTCCAGCTTTTTGTATCAATCTTTGGTTACAACTAGATAAATTCTTTAAAAGTGAAGAGAGGGATCTAGGGATTAATTTCAATGGGCAACGCTGTCAGAGAGCAGATAAATTTGAGGAGCAGAAGAAAAGACATGGACCAAGTATTTCATCCTATCCTGAGGGCATGTTTCCCATTTATATTATATTTATATTTAAGAGTATGTGCTATAGGGAGAGGTTGGGCAGGCTAGTATTTTATTCCTTGGATTGCAGGAGGATGAGGGTTAATCTTATAGAGGTGTATAAAATCACGAGGGGAATAGATCGGGTAAATGCACAGGGTCTTTTATCTCGAATAGGAGCAAAGATACTAGAGGAACAAGATAGACCACTCGACCCTAAAAACTGTTGTATGTTATGGCGCCATTTTAGTAGGCAGAAATTTGCAGAAACATTTTAAAAGAAAAATAACGAATTGATAGATGAGATATATTCTGCATTTTTATGGGATCATCACACACACTGTTCCCCCACAACACTGATTACACTGCGATAGGCATAGCGAACGGCGGGTTTTGTCTACTAAAATGGCGCTCCTTTGCGTACTACACTTCAGTATAGGCGATTTCAACGGAGTGGTCCATCTTATTCCTCTAGTATCTTTGAATAGGGGAATCAAGAACCAGGGAACATAGGTTAAAGGTGAGAGGGGAAAGATTTAATAGGAGCCTGTGTGGCAACCTTTTCACACAGATGGAGGTGGGTATATGGAACGAGCTGCCAGAGGAGGTAGTTGAGACAGATACTATAACAACATTTAAAAGGCTTTTGTACAGGTACATGGATAGGAAATGTTTAGAGGGATATAGGCCAAACTAGGGCAGGTGGGACTAGTGTAAATGGGGCATCTTGGTCGGCATGGCCAAGTTGGGCAGAAGGATCTGTTTCCGTGCTGTATGACTTTACAACTTGCCTGAAGCCATTAACATGATGAAGATAGATACAAAGTGCTGGAGTAACTCAGTGGGTCAGACAGCATCTCTGAAGAAAAACAGTGGGTGCCGTTTCAGGTCGGAACCTTTCTTCAGAGCATAACAACGTCCACCGACATTCAATAGAGTGGGACTGCTTCTGCTTACACCCATTCTTATCTACCCGGTTATAGCGAGAAACCCAGCCCCAATAGTTTATCTCCCTTTGGTTGCACCTTTATCCATCTGCCTCATCTGCGCACTGCCCCCTTTGCAGCTTTATCCAAATGCACCAGTCTCCACATGTATGCTGACAATACCCATCAATCCTTCACTTTCCCCTCCTCTGGTGTTACTTCCTCCCCAAATATATGTACTTTGTGGACATTAGCACTAGATGAAAGCATAGGCCATAGAACAGTAGAACACGGGCACAGCCCCTTCGGTCCACAATATTTGTGCTGAACATGATGCCAAGTTAAACTGATCTCATCTGCCTGTACGTGATCCATATCCACTTCCATGCACCTACCTCAAAGCCTCTGAAATGCCACTATCATAACTGCCTCCACCACCACTCCTGATAATATGTCAAGGCCCTCACCGCTCACTGCGTTAAAAACTTGCCCCGCACATTTCCATTAAACTTTCCCCCTCTCACCTTATAGCTTTGTCCTCTAGTATTGGACATTTCCACGCTGGGAAAAAGGTTCCGACTGTCGCTAACAATGCCGCTCATAATTTTATGTACTGCTATCAAGTCCCCCCTCAATCTCTGACGCTCCAGAGAAAATATCATTAATTTTAATTTGATATAAGAAGTTTAGTATTCTTAACCAAGCATTGCAAAACCTGAAGATAGACCCAAAACGTCACCCATTCCTTCTCTCCTGAGGTGCTGCCTGACCTGCTGAGTTACTCCAGCATTTTGTGTCTCCCTGAAGTCTGAAGTTTCTCCCTGTGCAAACGTATAGGTTTCCCCCCCAGGTGCTCCAGTTTCCTCTCACATCTTAAATATGTGCGGGTCAGTAAGTTGACTAGTCACACTGTTAATGTCCCCCTAGTGTGGAACTGAGTGAATGTTTAAGAAACATTGAGACAGATGCACGGATAGGATAGGATTAGAGGGATATGGGCCACAAGCAAGCAGGTGGGACTAGTGTAGATGGGGCATGTTGGTCGGTGTGGGCAAATAAGGGCCTATTTCCATGCTGTCCGACCCCATGGCTCCATGACAATGACTATGAGTGGTTGAATCTGGGAGGAGTTGATGGGAATGTTGGATTAATGTAAATGAGTGCGCGATGGTTCAGCATGGATCCAGTGAGCCAAAGCCAGGGCCTGTTTCTGAGCTGTTTGACTCTGACACCTCATCGATTGCTAAAACCCTCATCAGCATCTTTGTCATCGGTCAATTTTAGACTTGTCTCTTCCAAGACGTCAAGAGTGTTTTCTTGTTCGATGTCCCATTCAGAACAATGAAATTCTCACTTACTGCAGCACAAACAGAATATGTAAACATAGTAGTCTGTAAACACTATAATGTTGCGCAGGTGAGGTAGGTAAATTGCACAAACAAGCAACCCACGCTTCATTTAATGTTTGTGCAATCCAGTCATAAAGTTGGCCAAGGATTTTGAGACGTCCATAATCTGGCATCTTTACTCCTTGCATTCCCCTCAACGCACATCTCAAAGCCACAACGCCTTCATGTCACACACAATAATAATTGCTGTGAATAAAGCTGCAGCTAAGAACTTCAGACTTTCCGTGCTAATTTGGGGTCTTTTAAGTTGATTGATTGTTTTCTGTTTACTATGTTATCCATGAGTCTGAGTTTACAGGCCTATTTTGATGCTGCAAGTAAGAATGTCATTGTTTCATTTTCTGTACATAGGACAATTAAGCACTCTTGAACTAAAAGATGGATACAAAATACCCGCTGAGTAGCTGCAGCATTTTGTGTCTATCTTCGGTTTAAACCAGCATCTGCAGTTCCTTCCTACTCTTGAACTAAATTTGGCCAATTAATCTGCACTACAAACGGAAACCAATGTGGCATCTGAGTGTTTTAGATAAGCACATAAATCCGCAGGGTATGGAGATTATGGATCACGTGCAGGCAGGTGAGGTTAGGTTACCTAACAACATGCAAGGCACAGACATTGTGGGCCGAAGGGTGTGTTCTTGTGCTGTACTGCTCTATGTTGTAAGACTCAGGCAGGGAGAGGGGGGGGGGGGGTCGCAGAGACCCCTTGAAGTTCCTGCTGTGTGCTTCTAAGTATTGAAATGTTCGGGTTAGATGTCAATGCATCAATATTTGGAGGAATGCACGGTGCATCGGATAGAATGCAGTATTGGAGAATAGAAGTCAGCTCAGCTGAGCGGTGGGGTAGAGGGTGTCGCCTGCCTGAAGTGGAGGCAGGAGCAGAGGCCGGTTGCTGGAGGCCTAGCTCCCGCCAGCAGCAGGGCCTGCTCCTGCTCCAGTTCCAGCGCCGCCTCCCTCTCCCCTCCTCCCTTACCTTTTCGCCTAAAAAAGGACATGTTCGGGAGCACGCAGGGCACCGGCTCGCCGCTCTCTCAGACTCAGTGCATGGCCATGGCCGCCGGCGGCTCGGAGCTCTCTTCATTCATTACTCGAGAGGAGGAAGAGGGAACTGTCAAACCAACACTTCCTCCTCCTCCTCATAGTCCCGGTCCGCGGCCGGCCATCCTCCGAGCCGGGCCGAAGGTAGGTGAGCGATCAAGGCCGAGCGGAGCCGCGGGAGGCCGAGCCCAGCCGAAGGGAGCCGATGAACGACGACGAGCGCAGCCGAAGATGGCCGAGCGCAGCGCAGCCGAAGATGGCCGAGCACAGCGCAGCGCAGCCGAAGATGGCCGAGCCCAGCGCAGCGCAGCCGAAGATGGCCGAGTCAGCTCAGCGCAGCCGAAGATGGCCGAGTCAGCTCAGCGCAGCCGACGGTGACCGAGTCAGCCCAGCACAGCCGAAGGTGACCGAGTCAGCTCAGCGCAGCCGACGGTGACCGAGTCAGCCCAGCGCAGCCGAAGGTGACCGAGTCAGCTCAGCGCAGCCGACGGTGACCGAGTCAGCCCAGCGCAGCCGAAGGTGGCCGAGTCAGCTCAGCGCAGCCGAAGGTGACCGAGTCAGCTCAGCACAGCCGAAGGTGACCGAGTCAGCTCAGCGCAGCCGAAGGTGACCGAGTCAGCTCAGCACAGCCGAAGGTGACCGAGTCAGCCCAGCGCAGCCGAGTCAGGTGCGGCCGAGCCCAGCCGAAGTTTGACGGTTGGGCGACGAATGGAGCCGAGCGCGCGCTATCACGAGACCACTCGGCCCCTCGGCGGCTGGCTTGCCGGCCGGGCTGGGCGGAGGGACAAGGGACCCCGGACCCTGGTTGGTTGAATCCCCACATTTCCAATATACTTCCAAGCAAATATTACTTTTTCAAGCACATCAGAGATTATAAATCTATAAGAGTTCATAAATGATTTACGTGAGAAGATGCTGTTGGGAGACATTGTAACCGTTGCAAATGTAAATAATTGGAAAGTTATTCCAGCACTTTGTGTCCAGATGCAACACCTGGCCCCTATACCTCCTCCAACTGGTGTTCATAAGTGACAGGGGCAGAATTAGGCCATCCAGCCCATCAAGTCTACTCCTGTGTAGGAAGGAACTGCAGATGCTGGTTTAAACCGAATATAGACACAAAAAGCTGGAGTAACTCAGCGGGACAGGTAACATCTATGGAGAGAAGGAATTGGTGACGTTTCAGGTCAAGACCTGAAGAAGGGTCTCGACCCGAAACGTCACCCATCCCTTCTCTCCAGTGATGCGGCTTGTCCCGCTGAGTTACTCCAGCTTTTTGTGTCTATCAAGTCTACTCCGCCATTCAATCATGGCTAATTAGGGTTGCCAACTATCTCACTCCCAAATAAGGGACAAGGTGACGTCACCGCCCCGCGCCCCACGTGACCTCACCCAGCCAGCGGCCACGTGCTCCCGTTCCACCAATGGAGGTGCCCGGGCCTCCGGACCTAGACTGTCCAGAGCTAAAATGTCGGAAACCTAGAGTATCGGGACCTACAGCATCCAGGCCTACAATGCCCATCGGGCCTAATAATTTCCTCAAACTCAACTGCAACAAATCTGAAATCATCATCATTGGTCCAAAAACGCTCACCAAATCCACCCAAAACTTCATCCTCAATATTGATGGTCTCCCAGTATCCACCTCCCCTCACATCCGGAATCTTGGTATCATCTTTGATCAAACCCTCTCCTTCGACAAACACATCAAACACATCACAAAGACAGCCTTCTTCCACCTCAAAAACATTGCCCGTCTCCGTCCATCCCTCTCCTCCACAGCTGCAGAAACCCTCATCCACGCCTTCATCACCTCCCGTCTGGACTACTGCAACAGCCTCCTCTATGGCACACCCTCAAAAATCATCAGTATACTTCAATACATTCAAAACTCCGCTCCCCGTCTGCTCACCCACACCCCGATCCGTGACCATATCACCCCCGTCCTTTACAAACTCCACTGGCTCCCCATCCCCCAGAGAATCCAGTACAAAATCCTCCTCATGACCTACAAAGCCCTCCATAGCCTGGCCCCATCCTACCTGACCGACCTCCTCCACAGGCACACTCCCACCTGCACCCTCCGCTCTGCTACTGCCAATCTCCTATCCCCCCACATCCGGACCAAACTCAGATCCTGGGGGGACAGGGCTTTCTCCATCGCTGCTCCCACCCTATGGAACTCACTACCTCAAACCGTCAGAGACTCCTCCACACTCACCACATTCAAAACATCACTGAAGTCTCACCTATTCAGTACTGTCTTCAACCACTGAAGGTCACCCCACCTTCTGTCTCCTTTCTCTGTTCGTTTACTTATTTATCTATTTATTCACTTCCCTATGTTCTCTAAAGCGTCTTTGAGTATATGAAAAGCGCTATATAAATGTAATGTATTATTATTATTATTAATACGGGACAACGGTCCCGTACGGGACAACGGTCCCGTACGGGACAAACTCATTTAACCCAAAATACGGGATGTCCCTGCTAATACAGGACAATTGGCAACACTATGGCTAATCTATCTCTCTCTCCTAACCCCATTTTCCTGCCTTCTCCACATAACCCGTACTAATCAAACGATTCGGACTCCATCAAGGGATCCCGACAATCCTTTCAGGTGAGGCAGAGGTTCACTTGTACCTCATCAAACCTCATCAAACCTCATCTACTGTACCCGCTGATCTTGGTGTGGACTCCTATATATCGGTGAGACCAAGTGTAGACAGGGCGATCGTTTCACTGAACACCTACATTCAGTCCACCTTGGTTGATGTGATGTCCCCGTTGCCAAACATTTAAACTCCACTTCCCATTCCCTTTCTGTCCTGGGCCTCCTCCACTTAGCCTGGACTCTGATAATTCCCATTCCCACATAATATCATACAATTTTCAAAGCATTACTAATGTGGGAAAAAGATAAAACAATTCCTACAATACCACACACACACAAACACACACTGCAATAGTGCAAAAAGACAAAAGCCAATGCCCCCAAGTCTATGTAGTTTAGAGCTTAGTTGTAGGTTGTAGTGTTTAATAAAACCATGCATGAATTCCAAAGTGTTCTGTATTGGAGTCAAATGAGATGTGATTGTTCTGCTGGAGAAATGTGAAAACTTTACATTTTAATGTTTCCTTTCAACATAATTCCAAAACGTGCATTCCAACATTGTCACATAGCATCAGGCAAAATCAAATTCATGCTGATGGAGGTTGTTTTGTGACATATTAAAACTTCACCAGTGAACAAAGGGGAGGGTTAAATAACCGGGACATGCCAAGAGCGTTCAATAGTGTCGTCACTCTTGTAAAGTAAAAGGTGGAGTAGCTAATTTGCGGACAAGATTCCGCAGATGATTTATTTCAGTGCTGCTGCTTTAGAGATTTTAAAAATCATATGTGGATGCTTGCCCAGACTTGCGATAACTGAATAGAATGACAAGATAAAATGTGCCATGTGGTCATCATCTGGTATACACTGTCTGGAAAGGCAATGGGGAAAGATTCAATAATAACAATCGGGCAACACGGTGTGGCAGCTGGGAGAGCTACTGCCTTATAGCACTGGAACCTGGAGCCTAGGTTCGATCCTAACCTCAGGTGATGTCTGTGTGGAGATTATACGTTCTCCCTTCAATTTCCTCCGGGCGCTGCGGTTTCTTCCCACATCGCAAAGATGTGTGGGTTTGTAGGTTACTTGGCCTCTGTAAATTGCCCCTACCTCACGCTGCCTCGGCAAGGCCAGCAACATAATCAAGGACGAGTCGCTACCTGGCCACTCCATCTTCTCCCCTCTCCCATCGGGCAAAAGGTATAGAAGTGTGAAAACGCACACCTCCATATTCAGGGACAGTTTCTTTCCAGCTGTTGAATGAATGAATGAATGAATGAATGAATGAATAAATGAATAAGTTTTATTGGCCAAGTATGTGCATATACAAGGAATGTGCCTTGGTGCTCCGCTCACGAATGACATCACAAACATACAGTTAACAATTAGGAATAAAGCATAACCACATCAAAACAATAAGGATACACCATTACGGTCTAAACATGTGGGTGAAAATAAACCAGAGCAAAAAAGAGACTACAGACTTTGGTTATTGAGTAGAACTACTACTCGTGGGAAAAAAAGCTGTTTTTATGTCTGGCTGTGGCTGCTTTGTCAGTCCGGAGTAGCCTTCCAGAGGGAAGTGCTTCAAAGATTTTGTAGCCAGGGTGAGAGGGGTCAGAGATGATCTTGCCCGCTCGCTTTCTGGTCCTTATCAGGCAACTGAATCAGCCTACCGCAATTAGAGAGCAGTGCTGAGCTACTATCCACCTCCTCATTGGTGACCCTTGGACTATCTTTCATCGGACTTTCCCTTGCACTAAATGTTATTCCCTTATCATGTATCTATACACTGTAAATGGATCGATTGTAATCATGTACTGTCTTTACGGTGCCTTGTTAGCACACAACAAAAGCTTTTCATTGTACTTCGGTACACGTGACAATAAACTAAACTGAACTAGTACGTAGGAAGTGAATGAGAAAGTGAGATGGCTTGGAACTAGTGTGAAAGGTCAGTGTGGACTCGATGGGCTGAAAGGCCTGCTTCCATGCTATGCCTCTCAACTGAGCTAAACTTGTAAAGAGAAAACATTTGTAGATAATCAACAAACGATGACAACTAGTTGGACAACTCTTGCATGATCATATTATTCACAAAATGCTGGAGTAACTCAGCAGGTCAGGCAGCATCTCAGGAGAGAAGGAATGGGAACTCTTGCATGATAATAATGTTTCCGTCTCTACTGAATCATTTTGTGATTCAATTACTCATTATCAGGATCTGTACACTCAAACTATGAAGAGAAATTTGTCTATTCAAATTAGTATTTGAAAATAGAGCTAGTGTACGTGCATTGCTGCAGAATATTTGGATGCAAAATCTAACACGTGATGTTAAAAGGTTCGGGACTTTAGAGATACAGAGTGGAAACAGGCGCTTCGGCCTACCGAGTCCGCGCCAACGAGCGATCACACTGTACACTAGCACTATCCTACACACTAGGGACAATTTACAATTTACAGAAGCCAATGAACCTACAAACCTGTAAGTCTTTGGAGTGTGGGAGGAAACTGGAGCACCCGGAAAAACCCACCCACAGGGAGAAGGTGCAAACTCCGTACAGACAGCACCCATAGTCAGGATCGAACCCAAGTCCCTGGCACTGTAAGGCAGCAACTCTACCACCGCACCACTGTGCCACTCTTCTACATTATTATAGAAACTATTATTGTCCATTTATTTGGATTTTTAACACTGAACCTTTTATTATTGGTTTTACAGAATACTATGTTTACATATCTGGTGTGCGACTGCAAATAAGATTTTCATTTTGGGAGATAAAACACTTTTGACTTGACTTGAATCTTAAGAGGGATCTTGTGTGGCCCATCTATCCCTGTTAGCTTACCATCTGGAGCTGTCAGCTCCAAGTCCTTCTGTGTTTTCACCGAACTGAATATGTTTATACTTCTCCCTTCATTCTTCAAGTTACAAGCCACAATGGGCCCACATGATAGTAAATCACTTCCTCTGCTTCTTATTTCAAAACAATTTGGGCGGCCCTCTACAAAAATCTCCTTTGTCTCTCATGTTTGATGGGAAAATAAACACCAACTATTTTGATCCTTGCTTCCAAATTGGAATCACTTGCTCACAAAATCATTCAAAGCCCCTTTACTCTATCAAAGAGTTTATTTTTGTTTAAGAAGAGGTTTTAAAAGTGACTTTAAAACATTTAAAGTATTATGTTAAAAGCAGCAAATGCTGGAATAGGGATCTGCTGAAACTAATATGCAGTGGGAATATTATAATTCCTTCTCGTTGCTTTGATATTCACTCAGTTTTAAACTAAACAACATCGGAAATGAAAGATGAATGCAATGAAAATTATATCTTATGGATTTTTTTCATTAAAAATGTGTTCAACTTCAGCATTGCTATCTGTTCTCTTTAGAAACAGTATTTTAACTATCTCCTCAAATCAGTCTTCAGTGTTTTATTGCAATATATTTCTGGCTTGTCTCCCTCACTCGACCCCTATACATACATTCCAAAACTTAACTCCTGACTGGGATCTTCTCACCACACTGTTCTCACCTCATCCCACTTCTAGTTTGGTTTAGTTTATTGTCTCGTGTACCGAGCTACAGTGAAAGCTTTGTCTAAGTCTGAAGAAGGGTCTTGACCCAAAATGTCACCCATTCCTTCTCTCCAGAGATGCTGTCTGCCCTGCTGAGTTACTCCAACATTTTGTGTCAATCTTCAGGGAAAAGCTTTTGTTGCATGCTAGTCAGTCAGCGGAGAGACTATGCACGATTACAATCGAGCTGTCCACAGTTTACAGATACAGGATAAAGGAAATTATGTTTAGTGCAAGATAAAGTCCAGTAAAGTCAAATTAAAAATAGTTTGATAGTCATCAATGAAGTAGATAGTAGTGCAGGATTGCTCTCTAGATGTTGATAGGATGGTTCAGTTGCCTGATAATAGCTGGAAAGAAACTTCCTGAATTTGGAGGGGTGCATTTTCACACTTCTGTCCCTCTTTCGTGATGGGAGAGGGGAGAAGAGGGAGTGACCAGGGTGAGACTAATCCTTGATTATGCTGGTGGCCTCGCCAAGGCAGCATGAGGTGTAACTGCAATCTCTTTCAGTCTGACAGTCTCTGAGAGATTTGTATCACTTCAATAACTAGTTTGTGCATCCTTGATTTTAATTTACACAGTGAAGCCTTCAGCCACTGCCTTACACCGTCATAGACCCGGGTTCGATCCTGACTACGGGTGCTGTGTGTACGGAGTTTGTACGTTCTCCCCGTGACCAGCGTTGGTTTTCCCCGGGTGCTCCAGTTTCCTCCCACACTCCAAAGATGTACAGGTTTGTAGGTTAATTGGCTTGGTTAAATTGTCCCTAGTGTTTGTATGATAGTGTTTGTGTGTAGGGCCACTGTAGCAAACTCGGTGGGCTGAAGGGCCGGTTTCTGCACTGTATCTCTAAACTAAACCCCTTATCCATCAGCCGAGCACTGCATCTTTAATACAGAGACGGATGCAATGGCAGTGAAGACAGCTAATGGCATGTTGGCCTCCCTTGCAAGTGGATTTGAGTTTAGGAGCAAGGAGGGAGTGCAGTTGTACAGGGCACTGGTGAGATTGCACCTGGAGTATTGTGTGCAATTTTGGTCTCCTAATTTGAGGAAAGACATTATTGCTATTGAAGGAGTGCAGCATAGGTTCACCAGGTTAATTCCCAGGATGGCGGGACTGTCATATGATGAAAGGATGGGTCGACTGGGTTTGTATTAACTGGAATTTAGAAGGATGAGAGGGGATCTTGTAGAAACATTAAAAATTCTTAAAGGATTGGACAGGGTAGATGCAGGAAAAACGTTTCCGATGTTGGGGAGTCCAGAACCAGGGGTCACAGTTTAAGAATAAGGGGTAGGCCAATTCGGACTGAAATGAGGAAAAACTTTTTCACCCAGAGAGTTGTGAATCTATGGAATTCTCTGCCACAGAAGGCAGTGGAGGCCAATTCACTGGATGTTTTCAAGAGAGTTATATTTAGCTCTTAGGGCTAAAGGAATCAAGGGATATTGGGGAAAAATCAGGAATGGGGTACTAATTTTAGATGATCAGTCATGTTCATATTGAATGGCGGTGCTGGCTCGAAGGGTCGAATGGCCTACTCCTGCACCAATGTTTCTATATTTCTATGATTTTGAGGCCAAGAGAAAACTATGTTGACTTATTTCAATAACAAATAAGATACAACTGACAATTATGTTTGCAAGTTCTTTCCTGACATAGAAAGTTATTGCTATTAAATAATCATGATTTGAATGATTATTAAACAAAAATAGTTCCTTAAAATAGAATAAATATTTGTGATTTCCATTAATGACAACTGCATCTTCCCCAGCCAACAATGGGCCTTTATGGGCCCCACCCTTCCTGAGGTCATCTGTTGCCAGCCCTGATTTGTTCCGACTTTTTCTTTCCTCCAGTTTATCTCCCCCACCCCCCCCCCCACCCTCCCCCCACCACCTCTACTTTCAATCTGGAGAAGGGTTCCAACCCCAAAAGTCACCTATTCATTTTCTCCACGGATGCCGCTTGACCTGCTGAGCTACTCCAGCATTTTGTGTCTATCTTCGGTATAAACCAGGATCTGCAGTTCCTTCCCACACATTTTAACAGCACTTTCAATGTACTCCTACCATGTGGTCTGATGGAGATTGTTCCACCTCTCAGTGCTGCCCTCTAATGGGGACTCAACAATTGCTTTACGCTGATATCCCATGTTTAATTTAGAACATTAAAGAGAGAACAGTACAGCGCAAGAACAGTCCCTTCGGTTCACGATGTCTTGTGCCGAACATGATGCTAAGCCCATCACATATTTACCTGCACTTAGCTCATATACCTCCATTCCCTGTATATCTATGTGCCTATCCAAAAGTATTTTCAATGCCACTAATGTATCTGCCTCAACCACAACCCTTGGCAACGCATTCCAGTCGCTCACCACCCTCTGTGTATATATTTTTTAAACTTGCCTTGCACACTGTCGTTAAACCTTGTCCCTCTCACCTTAAAGCTCTGCCCTCTAGTATTTGATATTTCTATCTACGGTAAAGCGATTCTGATTGTCTACCCTATCTACGCCTCCCATTATTTTACGCACTTCTATCAGGTCTCCCCGCACCCTCTGCCATTCCAGTGAAAACAATCCAAGTCTGCCCAACTCTCCCTAATCCAGGCATCACCATGGTAAACTTCCTCTGCACACTTTCCAAAGCCTTCACATCCTTCCTGAACTTGTGTTTTATTGCTGGTTCAGTTGGGGAACATTTTCTTCAATGATTATCATTGCTTGCCTAAATAAGGCACACAGTTTTTCAAACAAAACCTTGGGCACATACATCAACTTCTGTTTTTATTAGATACTAGACAACGTGGACCTGTTGGGCTCAAACCTCTCCTGCATTGGTGCAGCATCCTGTCCTACCCCCCCCCCCCCCCTCCCCTCTCTCCTCAACCCCCCCTCCCTTCTCCCCCCTTACCCCCTCCCTCCTCCCTCCTCCCATCCCCTTCCCCTCCTTTAAAATGTGAATAACTTTAAAAATATAACACCGATTTCAATAAAAAGTACTTGCATTATCACTAAAGTGACAATGGTGAGTAAGGTGGGCCTAAAATTGTCACGCTATCGGGTACCGTTTTGTCTGAAGTTCAGTCACAAACAAGATAACAAATGAGAGTTTTAGTATATAGATTGCAATTACATTGGATATCATCAAGTCATACATTGTGGGCCTTTGGCCCAACTAGCCCACACCAGGCAACATGTCCCATCTACACTAGTCCCACTAGCTTGCCTTTGTCCCCCTAACCTGTCATATCCACATATCTGTCTAATTGCTTTATAAATGTTGTGATAGTCCTTGCCTCAACTACCTCCTTTGGCAACTGGTTGTTAGTAATGTTTATTGATTGGAGAAAGAAGGAAGTTTCATGCTTAGGAAAGGATGGCACACCATCCACCCGAAAGTTTAGTTTAGTTTAGAGATGCAGCGTGGAAACAGGCCCTTTGGCCCATCGTCCACGCCGACCAGCGATCCCTCCTACACTAGTGCCGTCCTACACGCTAGGGACAACTTACAATATTTACCGAGGCCAATTAACCTACAAACCCGTTTGTCGTTGGAGGGTGGAAGGAAACCGGAGCAACCGGAGAAAACCCACGCGGTCCCAGGGAGAACGTACAAACTACGTACAGGCAGCACCCATAGTCGGGATCGAAAAGGGGTCTCTGGCACTGTGAGGCAGCAACTCTGCGCCATCGTGCCACCCCCAAGCCTTGAGGCATTGCAGAACTTGTGATGGAGATCCATCCACAATGCGTCCACCCCAGAAATGTCGGTCAGAAGAAGAATCCCAACTTGAACATTTTGGTTCAGTTGGCATATGGTGTGCTTGCCTTTATTATGAGGTCATAAGTGACAGGAGCAGAATTAGGCCATTCGGCCCATCAAGTCTACTCCGCCATTCAATCATGGCTGATCTATCTCTCCCTCCTAACCCCATTTCTTGCCTCCTCCCCATAACCCCTGACACCCGTACTAATCAAGAATCTAATAAGGACGGGGCATTGAGTATAAGTGTCAGGAAGTCATGATGCAGTTTAATAGGACTTGGGTTAGGCATTTTGGAGTCCTGCATACAGTTCTGGTCACCCCTTTACAGGACTGATGTTCAGTTTAGTTTATTGTCACGGGTAATAAGGTACAGTGAAAGGTTTTTGTTGCATACTAACCAGTCAGCAGAACTAACCAGTCCGCGGGGCCTTCCATCGTCCAGTGCGGCTCGGCCGTGGGACCTAACATCGCCCGGTGCGGCTCGGCCGCTGGACTTAACAGTGCTCGGTGCGGCTCGGCCGCTGGACTTAACAGTGCCCAGTGCGGCTCAGCCGCGGGGCCTAACATCGCTGGTGCGGCTCGGCCGCTGGACTTAACAGTGCCCGGGCCGCGGGGCCTAACATCGCCCGGCGCGGCTCGGCCACGGGACTTTTCATCGCTGGTGCGGCTCGGCCGCTGGACTTAACATCGCCCGGTGCGGCTTGGCCGCGGGGCCTTCCATCGCCCGGTGCGGCTCGGCCGCGGGGCCTTCCATCGCCCGGTGCGGCTCGGCTGCGGGACCTAACATCGCCCGGCGCGGCTCAGCCGCGGGACTTAGCTGCGCACGGCTCGGCCGCGGGGCCTTCAATCGCCCGGCTCGGCCGCGAGACGTTTCAGCGCCCGGTGCGACTCGGCTGCGGGCCATCCCCTTGCGGGGACTGTGCGGTTCGGTCGGGGACGAACTGTCTGTCCGTGGGCGTGGGGAAGAGAGTGGAAGTTTCGTTGCCTCCATCACAGTGAGGGGGTGTTTGGAGTCACTGTGATGGATGTTTGTGTTGGGGTCATGTGTCTTGTGTTCTTTTTCTTTTTTGTGTGTGACTGCTATGTAGTTTCGTTCGGTACCTTGGTACCGAATGACAAATAAAGCTCTGTTGTTGCTGTTGTTGTTGAAAGACAAAACATGATTACAATCGAGCCATTTACAGTGTATAGATTCATGATAAGGGAATTATGTTTAGTGCAAGGTAAAGCCAGTAAAGTCCAATCAAGGATAATCCGAGGGTCATCAATGAGGTACATAGTAGTTCAGCACTGCTCTCCGGTTGTGGTAGGATCATAAGATCATGAGTGATAGGAGTAGAATTAGGCCATTTGGCCCACCAAGTCTATTCCGACATTTAGAGTCATTGAGTCATAGAGTGATACCATGTGGAAACAGGCCCTTCGGCCCAACTCGCCCACACCGGCCAACAATGTCCCAGCTACACTAGTCCCACTTGCCAGCGCTCCATCCATATCCCTCCAAACCTGTTCTATCCATGTACCTGTCCAACTGTTTCTTAAATGATGGGATAGTCCCAGCCTCAACTACTTCCTCTGGCAGTTTGTTCCATACACCCACCACCCTTTGTGTGAAAAAATTACACCTCGGATTCCTATTAAATCTTTACCCCTTCACCTTGAACCTATGTCCTCTGGTCCTCGATTCCCTGTGTATCTACCCGATCTACTCCTCTCATGATCTTATACACCTGTACAAGATCATCCCTTATCCTCCTGCGCTCCATGGATTAGAGACCCAGCCTACTCAACCTCTCCCTATAGCTCAAGGCTGATCTACCTCTCCCTCTTAGCCCCATTCTTCTGCCTTCTCTCCATAACCTCTGGCACCCTTAGTAATCAAAAATCTGTCTATCTCTGCTTTAAATATATTCACTGACTTTACCTCTACAGCCTTCCGTGGAAAAGAATTCCATAGATTGACCACCCTCTGACTAAAGAAATTTCTCATCTCCTTCCTAAAAGAACATCCTTTAATTCTGAGGCAATGACCTCTGGACCAAGACTCTCCCACTAGTGGAAACATCCTCTCCACATCCACCCTATCCAAGCCTTTCACTATTCTGTACGTTTCAATGAGGTCCCCCCTCATTCTTCTAAACTCCAGCGAATATAGGGCCAGTGCCGTCAAACGCTCATCATCTGTGGAGGATGATTCAGTTGCCTGATAACAGCTGGGAAGAGGCTGTCCCTGAATCTGGAGGTGATTATGGAGGCTTTGGAAGGCTTGAGGCAGATGATCTGCCGAGCTTCTACAGTGTTCCTGTTTTTATCCGACGTTATGTTGTTCTTTTTGCTGATTTCAATCTACATCACAAAGACAAAAATAAATTGTGCTATTGCAGTGTCTCACTGCTTCTCTCAATTAATCACCTGCATCACTTTATATGGTGAAAAAAAGTGCATTGGTTATAATTAGATAGTTGATATCATGCATCTACTTAAAATATTCCGATAAGGAAATGAACTGTGCCAGATTCATCCTGTCTGTTGCTATTTCAGTGTTATTTTGACAATTACAAACAATTACCATCAAATATTAAAATTACAGGCTGTGCCTCTTTGCAAATTTAGCTTCAGATCATACAAGTTGAATGACCTGATGGGAACTTATTTTTATAAAACACACCAGACATTGGCTTTGTTTGGCTTAGAGATGAAATGTGGAAACAGGCCACACCGATCACCGATCACCCACACACCAGTTCTATATCTTACAAACTAGGGACAATTTAGAGAAGCCCAATTAACCCTACAAACCTGCATGCCTTTGGAATGTTGGAGGAAACTGGAACACCCGGAACAGACCCACGCAGTCACAGAGAGAACGTACAAACCCCACACAGACAGCACCGGTAGTCAGGATCGAACACTGGTCTCTGGCGCTGTGAGTCAGCAGCTCTACTGCTGTGCCACTGTGCTGCCCTAAGCACTGTGATAACACTGCCATTAGAATGACACTGAAGAAAAATTAAAGTTATAAAATAGGACTTCAATCTAGACACCGAACTCCCCACCCACTCTCGAGGCAGTCACAATTCTCACAATTACTCCAAGCAATGAAAATTAATCGCAAGCATCTTTTCAGAGTGATTTTCTGTCAGGTTTTTAGGAAATAAGTAATGAATCAAGAATGTTTTATTGTTATATTTTCCGAAACGGAACAATAAAATTCTTACTTGCACAACGGGCTTGTAAAAACAGTGCTCAATAGAAAATATAATAAATAAGCATTTTAAAAAGTTCAATACATACAAAAATACAATATTGTGTAAAAAAACAAATCAAAGCCCAAAGTCCCAAATGCAATCAAGGCAGTTCATAGTTCGGTGTTTAGTTGGAGTTTATGGTGTTCAATAGCCTGATGGTTGTTGAGAAGAAGCCGTTCCTGAACCTGGGCGTTGGTCACGTTTATTGTATTTTAGTTGCAGGCACCTCTAACTTCTTCCCGATGGCAGGAGTGGAATGAGAGCGTGGCCAGGGTGGTGTGGGTCTCTGGTGATGCCAGCTGCCTTTTTGAGGCAGCGCCTCCTGTAGATCCCTTCGATGGTGGGGAGGTCAGTACCCGTGATGGACTGGGCAGTGTTCTCTGGGCTGTTCATTACTTACCCGTGCCCTACCGTCGATGGCACCTGAAACAATCCGGGTAAAGAGTTTGATTCTGAACATCTAATGAAAGATTAAGCTTAAGATTTCTTTGGTGCTTCAAAATGTCCACCTATCTAATAAAAATAATACTTCCCTACTCTGGATAGATGGAGGCTCTAATGAGTCATGTGGATAATATATTCACAAAATGCTGGAGTAACTCAGCAGGTCAGGCAGCATCTCAGGAGAGAAGGAATGTGTGACGTTTCGGGTCGAGACCCTTCTTCAGACTGAAGAAGGGTCTCGACCCGAAAAGTCACCCATTCCTTCTCTCCTGAGATGCTGCCTGACCTGCTGAGTTACTCCAGCATTTTGTGAATAAATGCCTTCGATTTGTACCAGCATCTGCAGTTATTTTCTTACACTACCTGAGGATAATATAAATAGCCTGGAAACTATGAAAATCACCCATTGTTTAGTAATCATTTTTGACTTTCATCTTTTAGCAAAACAATCAAAGTATTAAGGAAAGGATTTCAATGCAGTAGTAGATGATCGCCTATGAAATACCTGCTGAATTATCTCTCGATGTTGGAAACATAGGAGGTTATAGACATCGATGCTCTTCACCCCTCCCCCCACTTCAGGTCTGAAGAAGGGTCCCCACTCCAAAAAAGTCACCCATCCTTTTTCTCCAGAGATGCTGCCTGACCAGTTGACTCCAGCACTTTGTGTCCATCTACAGACCAAATGTGCTTAAACGGGATTAGTATAGATAAGTACAATGGTCGACAGGATAATGGTGAGCCAAAGGGTCTATTTCTGTTTTGAGTGAACTTATAAAGAAAAGTGGAGGCATTTGCTCGTCTCAAGACTGGTCCCCCCACCGACATCTCGACTTGACCACCCGCAGGCCTGTTGCTCCACCACCCCACCTGCCGGACCACCACAAGGCCAAGACCAGGAACATTATCATGTTCATAAGTGATAGGAGCAGTATTAGGCCATTCGGCCCATCAAGTCTACTCTGCCATTCAATCACGGCTTATCTACCTCTCCCTCTCAACCACATTCTCCTGCCTCCTCCCCATAACCCCTGACACCTGTACTAATCAAGAATCTATCCATCTCTGCCTTAAAATATCCATTGACTTGGCCTCCACAGCCCTCTGTGGCAATTAATTCCTCAGATTCACCACCCTCTGACAATTGCCACAACGAGGAGCAGCACTAACGTCCACCGCCTCTCCTACACTTACTGCCTCCCGCGGACTACCGATGTCCCTTGTATCTCTTCTTTGTCACCTCTTCCCCAACCAACAATGGACCATTGTGGGCTCCACCCTTCCTTGGTCATTTGTTGCCAGTCCTGCTTTGTTCTGTCTGGCCTTTGCTTACCTCCAGTTCCCTTCCCTTCTACTTCCAGTCAGAGTTCCAGTTCCCGACCCAAAACGTCACCCATCATTTTTCTCCAGGGATGCTGCTGAACCCACTGAGTTACTTTGTGTCTATATGTGGCATTTCAATTTGTGGCTGCATGATAATTACAGCTGGATAAAAATAGGTGGAAATCAAAGATGCGCCTCGTAATTCCAGTGGAGTTTCTTTGAGTTGTTATCAGGATGAAGAGTGCTATTTTACCAAGAGACTGGCTGCTTACTGACTCCATTTATGCATTTGCATCTGACTGATGGTCCCTTGAGGTTAATGATGGCTTTGTTCCGCTTGAGATCGCTGAATTGTGATGCGGTTTCAACGCATCGATGGTTTCTTTATTATCGTGTGTACCATGGTACAGTGACATTTGTTTTTGTTGCATAAAGCTCACCATGACTATTACCTAGGGTTGCCAACTTCCTCACTCCCAAATACGGGACAAAGGGTGACGTCACCACCCCGTGCCCCAGGTGACCTCGCCCAGCCAGTGGCCACCTGCTCCCGCTCCACCAATGGCGGCCGCCTCGCGGCGGTGGCGGTGAAGCCTCGAGGGTCGGTTGGCGGTCGATGTGGGCACGGGGGAACCACCTTAAGGAGGGGAGGGGGATGAACAATAGAGGAACTGGGGTGGGGGGGGCGGCCGCGAGGGAGGGGGAAGAACTATGAACAATTGAGGACGTGGTGTGGGGGGGACCATTGTGTGGGGGGAGGACAATGGAGGACGCAGGGAGGGGGAGGAGCAGGGGGGGAGAACAAAGGAGGAGCTGGCGGGGGTACTTTGTAACTTTGTCAGCGCCGTATCTGGCAACTATTTGCATGCCTTGGGTGCGCAAGCAAAGAATTTCACCGTGACTTGTCATATTTGACAATAAAGTATTCCATCAAAATATTAATAGTCTATCAATATCTAGCCTCCCAACACATTGTTGCGTGGGGTTAGCAACAAGCCACAAGCCTTTGACTTGAGGGCACGAAAGGACTTCTCCAAAGTTGCAGATTAACTTGTATTAATACTGGTTTGCTCTTAAAAGTTTGCTTTGTTAGCATTTTATCCACGGGTTATGTAAAACGTTAGCACGATAATGAATTAACTGCGGAAAAAGTGAGCGTGTGACAGAAAGCTTATAGTCAATGCTAAGGCAATCATTCCGCTACCAGTTGCTGTCTGAATTTTACAAGGATGAATGACTGCAGCAACATGAGTGATGCTCCAGTTTAAGCCACATAATTCTTTAAATTATGAATAGAATAATGGAAACTATTATAAGGCAGCAATCTGTTCAAATACGCTGACTTACTATCATAGCTCCAGTGGTAAAACGATTATTAATTAAACCCAAATCAGATCTTATCATCACTCGGAACGCACGAATTGGGAATGGCAGCAAAGCTGACATCTAATTTTGACCTATCGATTTGAATCCACAAAGGACCAACAAACGCAACCTCATTTGCACTGCGATTCTTCAACAATAACCAATAATCAGAAATAATAATGCTCAAAAGGAGCCTGTGTTCGATGCGGCAGATTGAAATGCCTCTGGCCGAGCGAGGCACCCTGGCTTTTTCCAATTGGACTTCATTTTGCAAAAAAATGAAGAATAACTCACCGGCTTCATCGTCCAGAATGGGGGAGTCCAGAACAAGGGGCCACAATTTATGAATAAGGTGTAGGTCATTTAGAACTGAGATGAGGAAAAACATTTTCAGTCAGAGAGTTGTGAATCTGGAATTCTCTGCCTCAGAAGGTAGTGGAGGCCAATTCTCTGAATGCATTCAAGAGAGAGCTGGATAGAGCTCTTAAGGATAGCAGAGTCAGGGGGTATGGGGAGAAGGCAGGAACGGGGTACAGATTGAGAATGATCTGCCATGATCACATTGAATGGTGGTGCTGGCTCAAAGGGCCAAATGGCCTCCTCCTGCACCTATTGTCTATTGTCTATTGTTATCGTTTCACAAAAAGTAACAGGATTGATATGCAGGAGGCACGGAGCTATTCTTGCTTCAAGTCGAGCCACTACTACAACATCGAGGACCAGCGGCGGCATGGTGGCGCAGCGGTAGAGTTGTTGCCTCACAGCGCCAGAGACCTGGGTTCCAACCTTACTATGGGTGCTGTCTGGACGGAGTTTGTTTGTTCTCTCCATGACCTGCGTGGGTTTTCTCCGAGTCCTCAGGTTTCCCTCCCCACTCCAAAGACTTACAGGTTAGTTGACTTTGGTAAAATTGTAAATCATCTCAAGTGTAAGTAGGATAGTGTAGGTGTGCGGGGTGTGTAAGAAAATAACTGCAGATGCTGGTACAAATCGAAGGTATTTATTCACAAAATGCTGGAGTAACTCAGCAGGTCAGGCAGCATCTAGGAGAGAAGGAATGGGTGACGTTTGGTGTGCGGGGTGATCGCTGGTCAGCACGGACATGGTGAATAGAAGGGCCTGTTTCCGCGCTGAATCTCTAAACTAAACTAAACAATATTAGTTGTACACTGTGGATGGCTCATAAGTTCATAGGTTCTAGGAGCAGAATTTGGCCATTCGGCCCATTGTCCACTCCACAATTCAATCATGGCTGATCTAACTTTTCCCTCTTAACCCAGACTAATCAAGAATCTGTCAATTTGCACAGTAAAAATATCCATTGACCTGGCCTCCACAGCCGTTTGTGGCAATGAATTCCACAGATTCACCACACTCGATTGTGGTCAGACTTAGTTGGACCAGACTTAGACAGACTTATTAGTCTGAAGAAGCTTCCCGACCCCATCATTTTTCTCCAGAGATGCTGCCTGACCCACTGAGTTACTCCAGCACTTTGTGTCTATCTTCGGTATAAACCAGCTTCTGCAGGTCCTTTCTACACAATTTTAGTTTAGCTTAATTTATTCCATGTGTACCGAAAGGTTATACATGATTACCACCGAGCCGTCCACAGTGTACAGATACAGGATAAAGGGAGAAGCTTTAAAGTGGAGTGGCAGCATCTCTGACAATGTGAGGCCCAGAGCAAATTGGAGGAACAGCACCTCATATTTCGCTTGGGCAGCTTACACGCCAGAGGTATGTATGAACATTGACTTCTCTAACTTCAAGTAACCCTTGCATTCCTTCTCTCCATCCCTCCCCCTTCCTAGATCTCCAACCAGTCTGACTGTCCCCTTCATTACATTTTGTCTGTGTATGCTTCGTTGTCACCTCCTCCTAGCTAACAATGATCTAGTCTACATTTTCCTTGAACAACATCCCCTTTGATGTCTCGTTTTCACACCTTACTCTTCCTTATCTCTGTGTGAAGTAGGGTCTCATCCCGAAACGTTACCCATTCCTTCTATGTAAACACTGTACTCTGTAAACAATATAATAAATGAAAAAAAAAGTTATGTATATATAGATGTGCAGGAAGGAACTGCAGGTGCTGGTTTATACCGGAGATAGACACAAAATGCTGGAGTAACTCAGTGGGTCAGGCAGCATCTCTGGAGAGAAGGTCGAGGCGACCTTTTGGGTTGGAGCCTTTCTTCAAATTCAGTATGCACCGATCAGCCAAAACATTATGACCTGATGAGCCAAAACATTATGACCACCTACCTAATATGCTGTTGGTCCTCCGTGTGCAGCCCCATACGCAGCAGGGTGCGATGCACTGTGTATTGTGACACATTCCTCCCGTGACCACCATTAAAATTTTCTGTGCCTTGGGCCACAGTCGACCTTCTGTCAGCCGGACCAGACGGGATAGTCTTCGTTGCCCTCGCGCATCGATGAGCCTTGGACGCCCAACACCCTGTCGCCGGTTTGTGGTTTGTCCCTCCTCAGACCACTGTCGGTAGGTACTCACCACTGCTGACCGGGAGCACCCCACAAGCCTTGCCGTTTCACAGATGCTTTGACCCAGTCGTCTGGCCATAACAATTTGGCCCTTGTCAAAGTCGCTCAGGTCTTTACTCCTGCCCATTTCTCCTGCATCCAACACATCAATTTCAAGAACTGACTGTTCACTTGCTGCCTAATATATCCTACCCCTTGACAGGTGCCATTGTAACAAGATAATCAATGTTATTCACTTTGCCTGTCAGTGGTCATAATGTTTTGGTTGATCGGTGTATATACAGAGCAGTATAGCAAAGTTCTGCTTTGTCTGAACCTTTTCATATCTCTAGTTTCCCCCTCCCTGACTCTCAGTCTGATGAAGGGTCTCGACCCGAAACGTCACCAATTCCTTTTCTCCAGAGATGCTGCCTGACCCACTGAGGTACTCCAGCATTTCAAGCCAAGTCAAGTTTATTTGTCACATACATATACAAGATGTGCAGTGAAATGAAAGTGGTAACGCCTGCGGATTGTGCTAAACTACGAAACAGAATAGAAAAATAAAATTTTAACACAAAAAACAAACTAATACAGTAAATTAAATTAGTCCCTGGAGATATGAGAGTTAACAGGAGTTGTGTCTATCTTGTATATATATATATATATATATAAGAAAATAACTGCAGATGCTGGTACAAATCGAAGGTATTTATTCACAAAATGCTGGAGCAACTCAGCAGGTCAGGCAGCATCTCAGGAGAGAAGGAATGGGTGACGTTTCGGGTCGAGACCCTTCTTCAGACTGAAGAGGGGTCTCGACCCGAAACGTCGCCCATTCCTTCTCTCCCGAGATGCTGCCTGACCCGCTGAGTTACTATCTCCAGTGAGAACCTTCTATATATATATATATATAGTAACTCAGCGGGTCAGGCAGCATCTCGGGAGAGAAGGAATGGGCGACGTTTCGGGTCGAGACCCCTCTTCAGTCTGAAGAAGGGTCTCGACCCGAAACGTCACCCATTCCTTCTCTCCTGAGATGCTGCCTGACCTGCTGAGTTGCTCCAGCATTTTGTGAATAAATACCTTCGATTTGTACCAGCATCTGCAGTTATTTTCTTATATATATATATATATATATATATATATATATTCTTATTCTTATTCTTATTTGTGTGTGTGTGTATAAATATACACATATACATATATATATATATATTTATACACACACACACAAATAAGAATAAACAAACAATAATAGTGCACAAAGACAAAATCAATGCCCCCAAGCCGATGTAGTTCAGAGTTTATTTGGAGGTTGCAGAGTTCAATAGCCCGAAGAAGTTGCTCCTGAACCCACCCAGACGTTCCAGTTTTCAGGCTCCCAGCGGCAGACAGGTTGCAACACAAGGTTGCTTCCTCAAACTCACTCAAGGTTCCAGCTCCCCGAGTCTCCCTTTTAACCCACGCACTTGGTCGTCTGCGAGAGTTTATTTTTCTTTGCTCCGCCTTATCCCAACACAACTCCGCCCTCGCCGAGATTCGCTTCGCTCACATGGAATAGCCACCTGCCTTCCTTCAGTAGCGGGCAGCGCGGCCACACTGGAGGAAGCGTGGAGGGAGCCATCTGTGGGACTAAGTGAGAACCCTCCTCATTCTCCAGTGTGTGTGTGTGTGAGAGAGAGAGAGGGAGGGAGGCAGAGTTAGCAGTGCAATCTCACTGACAGCAGACATACACACAAACAAACACAGTCACTGCCTCTCTCTTCATTCAATTCCAAGCTCAGGTCAGGACTGAAATTGGAACCTGTGGATAAACTCAAGCGTTGCCTGCTCGCTGACCTGCAGGTTATTGTACAAACTGAACTCGAATGTTTGTTTGTGTGTTTTTGTTGTTGCTTTCATGTGAAGACTTGGAGCGGGCAAAGGGAGGGGAGGGAGGGGGGAGGAAAGGAAGAGGAGGATAAACCTCAGCTGTCTTTTGCAGATGCATTCGCTGCTGGACCGTAAGAAGAAGGAGGCGAGTGGCGAGCTGGGGTTCGCCGAGGTGCAGGCGAGCTCGCTGCTGCCTCAGGCTCCGAGGATGTGGTCGGGCGTGGGCTGCCTGTGGGTCTTGCTCACCTCCTGCCTGCTGGCCGTGTGGAGCTTCAGCATCATCTCGCCCGCCTGGATCGTCAGGGTGCAGGGCAAGGAGTCGGCGAGCTTCGGCTTGCTGTGGCACTGCTCCGAGGTCGTCTACAACTGTTACACCTTCGGCAGCCTTGGCAGCTTCGCCGACATCCCCACGGGCTCCTGGCAGGTAAATGACTACGAGGGTGGGTGTGGGTGGGGGGTGACTGGCGAGGGGTCGCCTCGGGTTAGTCCCAGGGTGAAAAGTTATATTCACCAGTTGCAATGTATGCGTAAGAAAATAACTGCAGATGCTGGTACAACTCGAAGGTATTTATTCACAAAATGCTGGAGTAACTCAGCAGGTCAGGCAGCATCTCGGGAGACCAAGGGTCTCGACCCGAAACGTCGCCCATTCCTTCTCTCCTGAGATGCTGCCTGACCTACTGAGTTACTCCAGCATTTTGTGAATAAATACCTTCGAGTTGCAATGTATGTGTTCTTAGTGTGCACTCTCAGAAAGTCAAACTGTTCCTGTTGAAATCCTCACTAATTGTTTATACTGCAGTGAGTATAATCAATGCAAACAATCTTGTGGATGGATATTTTATTACGCACATACATTATACATACACGCATGTATTATACACATATATACATATCAATATATATTATTTGTGTATATATATTTGTATATGTGTGCGTGTGCATATGCGCACGCAAATATATTGCGTGTGTTTTTTTTAATATATATTCGCGTGTGTGTATATATTTGTATTTGTGATTTGTGTATATGCATGTGTGTATATATATATATATCTGCGTGTGTATGTGCATATGTATATATCTACATGCGTGTGTGTATGCATGTATGTATATATTTTTGCGAGTGTGCATGCATATGTGTATATATATTTGTATGTGAGTGTATGTATATCTGTGTGCGAATATGTATGTATATACACATATGT
The DNA here is from genome assembly GCF_053455715.1 of Rhinoraja longicauda. Lineage (NCBI taxonomy): Eukaryota > Metazoa > Chordata > Chondrichthyes > Rajiformes > Arhynchobatidae > Rhinoraja > Rhinoraja longicauda. The sequence continues at coordinate 30,213,556 of NC_135978.1, read as the reverse complement.
ATGCATATATATCTGCGTTTGTGTGCATATACACGGATATATGTATATATTTGCGTGTATGTGTGCATACGTACGCCTATATATAACATAAACAAACGACAAATACTTACCTCAAGACCATCAGTGGGAGTTTTATTGTAGTAAAATAGGCAACAATTGAACAGGGAAGGTCAAATGATTTATCTACGTTATATACAGCGCGTGTTCTTTCACAGATATGAAAATTGTCAGATTTATGAATGATTTAATGCCAGCATTGAGATCGGAAAACATTAAGGAGGAAGGAGATACATCGAATGTCTCCCGTGGCTAATTAAAATGATCAGTTCCCCGGCACGTACACACACTGCTAACTTCAGCGACAACCTCGGCCCGTGTCCGGAGAGGACTCCAGACCGCCTACTCCGCTCTCGGAGGGCAGAGTGGAGGAGAGAGACATTGCTTTTGTTTGGTTTGGAGAGTCAGTAGGTTCGCAACTGGGTTGACTCCCTCTCTTCCCCCCCCACCCCCTCCTCCCTCTACCTCCCTCTCTCTACCCCCTTCCCCTCTCCCCACCCCCTCCTCCCTCTACCCCCCTCTCTCTACCCCCTTCCCCTCTCCCCACCCCCCTCTCTCCTCCCACCCTCTCTCTCCCTAACGATTTATCAGCGGCGACTGTTAAAAATCACCCGGTTATCAATGTTCCTGGGAAGCTCACAACCCAGTAACGTGCAACGATTGTACATGGTTCCAGAATGTAAGCGGTCACGATTCGCTAGCGGGTCTCGTTAGGACAGGCGGCTGAGTGAAAGTTGTCACTGGTACAAACTAGCTGTAACTAGTAAAAACACTTCACTTATTGATCATTGCCTTTCAAGAAGGTGGTTATGCTTTGGTTACACTCTCGTGCGCGACCATTTCCACGGGCAACATTGCCACAAGTCAAATGGAGTTGAATGGGTTAACTGGATTGGATCAGAAGCCTCTTCTATTCACTGTAGCCGCGCCAGACAATTTAACTTGAAACAACAGGCGGCGCAGTCCTTCAGTCTGCTGGTTCATTGCTCACAATACTGGAGCAGCAGTACTCCACTCCACGTTTCCAGCTCAAAACTGTGGACCAGGTTTACATGCGCCTGTGCTAAATGTTATTTGTGCCAGTACACCAACAGAGTATGTGCTTCAAGTGTAAGAAAATAACTGCAGATGCTGGTACAAATTGAAGGTATTTATTCACACAATGCTGGAGTAACTCAGCAGGTCAGGCAGCATCTCAGGAGAGAAGGAATGGGTGACGTTTCGGGTTGAGACCCTTCTTCAGACTGATGTCAGGGGGGCGGGACAAAGGAAGGATATAGGCGGAGACAGGAAGATAGAGGGAGAACTGGGAAGGAGGAGGGGAAGAGAGGGACAGAGGAACTATCTACAGTTGGAAAAGTCGACGTTCATACCACTGGGCTGCAAGCTGCCCAAGCGAAATATGAGGTGCTGTTCCTCCAATTTGCGGTGGGCCTCACTATGGCACTGGAGGCCCATGACAGAAAGGCCAGACTGGGAGTGGGAGGAGGAGTTGAAGTGCTCAGCCACCGGGAGATTAGATAGGTTAACGCGGACCGAGCGCAGGTGTTGAGCGAAGCGATCGCCAAGCCTGCGTTTGGTTTCACCGATGTAAATAAGTTGACATCTGGAGCAGCGGATGCAATAGATGAGGTTGGAGGAGGTGCAGGTGAACCTCTGTCTCACCTGGAAAGACTGTTTGGGTCCTTGGATGGAGTTGAGGGGGGAGGTAAAGGGACAGGTGTTATATCTCGTGCGGTTGCAGGGGAAAGTGCCCGGGGATGGGGTGGTTTGGGTAGGAAGGGACGAGTGGACCAGGGAGTTACGGAGGGAATGGTCTCAGCGCGGAAACAGGCCCTTCGGCCCACAGACCAGCGATCCCCGCACATTAACACGCACTAGGGACAATTTGCATTTGCACCAAGCCAATTAACCTGCTAGTCTTTGGAATTAGAGAAGAAACCGGAGCACCCGGAGAAAACCCACGCGGTCACAGGGAGAACGTAAAGACATCACCCGTGGTCAGGATCAAACCCGGGTCTCTGGCGCCTTGAGACAGCAGCTCTACCGCTGCGCCCCTTATGAAAACAGTTGTTACAGATCCCTTCATTATTTGTATCAATGAATGGCGGGACTATCATATGTTGAAAGACTGGAGCGACTAGGCTTGTATACACTGGAATTTAGAAGGATGAGAGGAGATCTTATCGAAACGTATAAGATTATTAAGGGGTTGGACATGTTAGAGGCAGGAAACATGTTCCCAATATTGGGGGAGTCCAGAACAAGGGGCCACAGTTTAAGAATAAGGGGTAGGCCATTTAGAACAGAGATGAGGAAAAACTTTTTCAGTCAGAGAGTTGTGAATCTGTGGAATTCTCTGCCTCAGAAGGCAGTGGAGGCCAATTCTCTGAATGCATTCAAGAGAGAGTTAGATAGAGCTCTTAAGGATAGCGGAGTCAGGGGGTATGGGGAGAAGGCTGGAACGGGGTACTGATTGAGAATGATCAGCCATGATCACATTGAATGGCGGTGCTGGCTCAAAGGGCCGAATGGCCTCCTCCTGCACCTATTGTCTATTGTAAACACGAAGCCTTTTAACCCCTTGATTCAGGATCATTCCTCAAGTGTTCGTATATTGCTCAGAAAAGTGGGCATGTTCCTTCATTGGGCAACTCACTAGAGGCAAGAAAACAGATAACCGAGAGAACTTGTCATCATGGTCAATAGCATGGAGATATATCGGCTGTTGAAACAGATCACCTCACCAGCACGTGCAAGAATGATATACAGTTCTTCCAATTATCATTCACTCATAAACAGAATGGAAGATTTGGCAAACAAGGTTCCAGGAAGGTAAAATGTAGGAAGGAACTGCAGATGCTGGTTTACAACGACGATAGACCCAAAATGCTGGAGTAACTCAGCGGGTCAGGCAGCATCTCTGGAGGGAAGGAATGGGTGACGTTTGGGGTCGAGTCTGAAGGAGGGTCTCCAGCATTTTGTGGAAGGTAATAATTCATTTAACCAAAACGTGACTGGACTTCAAAACCACTGTTACTGGTCTCAATAAAAGCCAGCAGACTAATTACAGCTCGGGTGCTGAACATTTAAAAACTGGATATAGCCTGAAAGGTTTTATGTTCAGAACAGGACAATGTACTTAAATGTTACAGGTATAATGGGAATGATATACAATTGGATTGAATGGGGAAGGGATCTTTGGTATATTGGATTTTCAGCATTATGAATGGGTTCATGGTTATCAGGAGGTGACAGCCCTTGTTACAATAGAGGGTGTGAGTTATCCATCTTTATAATCTGTTTATCTGGTGATTGGATTACTTGTTTGGATTTTGAGCCTGTTGTGTTAGCCCACTGGAGGTACAGAGTGTGCAGGAAGGAACTGCAGGTGCTGGTTTACACCGACGATAGGCACAAAATGCTGGAGTAACCCAGCGGGGTCGGGTCAGGCACCATCTCTGGAGAAAAGGAACAGGTGCCGTTTGAGGGCGAGACTCCTCTTCAGACTGAGAGTCAGGGGAGAGGGAGCACCTATGCGATGTGGCAAAACAAATCAAAAATCTGGAATAAAAAATACCCAGTGACATTAATTGCTACTGTTGTTTTATCTCCACGACTGCACAATATGCAATATATATTTCTAACATTTTCGCTGCTTGAATTTCGATGTAATCAATTTAACTTGATGGAAAATCACTGACTCAAAATACCATTGCTAGATTTAATGTGCATGCACCCCATGAAGTCCATTCATTCATATTTGCTTCTTTAGTTTTGAAATATATTACATTCTTATGTTAGAAACATTACAATGCTTTTATTCGTGAACATGAATTTCAAGTTAACCCATCTGCTGTGTAATCCTACTACAATCAGTCTGATTTTTAGATTTAGATTTAGAGATACAGCGCGGAAACAGGCCCTTCGGCCCACCGAGTCCGCGCCGCCCAACGATCCCCGCACACTAACACTATCCTACACACACTAGGGACAATTTTTACATTTACCCAGTCAATTAACCTACATACCTGTACGTCTTTGGAGTGTGGGAGGAAACCGAAGACCTTGGAGAAAACCCACGCAGGTCACGGGGAGAACGTACAAACAGACGGCGCCCGTAGTCAGGATCGAACCTGAGTCTCCGGCGCTGCATTCGCTGTAAGGCAGCAACTCTACCGCTGCGCCACCGTGCTGAAGAAGGGTCTCGACCCTAAACATCACCAATCTATTTCCTCCATGACCCCCTAAGTTACTCCAGCATTTTGTGTCTATCTGCGGTTCCTTTTTATTACATCGTTGTGTAATCCTATCCTTTGGCAGTGGAGCTAAGAATAAAAGGACGTACCTTTAGAAAGGAGACGAGGAGGAACTTGTTTAGCTAGAGGCTGGTGAATCTGTGGAATTCAGTGCCACAGATGGCTGTGGAGGCTGTCATTGGGTATTTTTAAAGCAGAAATGGACATGTTCTTGATTAGTACGGTTGTCAAGGGTTATGTGGAGAAGGCAGAAGAATGAGAGGGAAAGATGGAGCAGCTCTGATTGAATGGCGGAGTTGACTCGATGGGCCGAATGGCTTGATTCTGCTGCTATAACCTATCAACATATGAAGCCCAGTGGTTTTCCTGCTCCATTTGATTCCTCTCTCTCTGGAGTGAGCCAACTCTTGAACGCATGGTGAGTACCCAGTCTGAAGAAGAGTCCCGACCCGAAACGTCACCTATCCACGTTCTCCAGAGATGCTGCCTGACCGGCTGCATTACTCCAGCACTTTGTGCCCATCTTCAGTATAAACCAGCACTGGGGGTTTCCTTCCTACATAATGATAGAGAGCAAGTTCAACAAACAATATTTGTTTTCATTCAAAATGATTGGTTTTATCCCTTTGGATTTCTTGCCTACCCTTATTCATTTACTAATTTTTTTATCCCGTTGGGAACATATGAAACGTTAACTTTACAGGCATCTCAAGGTGAATTTTCTGACTTTTTTTCCCCCACTTGGAAACCATCCCTTCAAGGGCAGGAAAATAGACCCTGGCTCTGCTGCAACTCGTAACGCTGTTACAGTGTCCAACCTACTCGTCACTGGGTTGGTTCTTGATTTCCCCAAGTGTGGTCGTAGTGGTAAAAACCTCCAGATAATTTGTGTCCAGATAACCTCTGCAAATAGTACAGGAAAGAACTGCAGGTGCTGGTTTAAATCGAAGGTAGACACAAAATGCTGGAGTAACTTAGCGGGTCAGGCAGAATCTCTGGAGAGAAGGAATGGGTGACGTTTCGGGTCGAGACCCTTCTTCATTCTGATGTCAGGGGAGGGGGCTGTGATCTTATAGAGGTGTATAAGAGGAATAGCTCAGGTTGACGCACAGAGTCTCTTACCCAGTGTAGGGGAATCGAGAACCAGAGGACCTAGGGTTAAAATTAGGGGGAAAAGATTTAGAAACATAGAAAATAGGTGCATGAGCAGGCCATTCGGCCCTTCGAGCCAGCACCATCTTTCAATATGATCATGGCTGATCATTCAAAATCAGTACCCCGTTCCTGCTTTCTCCCCATATCCCTTGGTTCCATTAGCCCTATATCTACCTTAATATATAATATATTTTCCTATTCAATATATTTAATAGGAATCTGAGGGGTATATTTTTAACACAAAGGGTGGTAGGTGCATGGAACGAGCTGCTGGAGAAGGTAGTTGAGGAAGGTACTATCGTAATGTTTAAGAAACAAGGGTCTCGACCCGAAACGTCACCCATTCCTTCTCTCCTAGATGCTGCCTGACCTGCTGAGTTACTCCAGCATTTTGTGATACCTTAGGCGGTACATGGATAGGACAGGTTTTAAAGGGATATGGGCCAAACACAGGCATAATGGGCCTAGTGTAGATGGGGCATGTTGGTCAGTGTGGGCAAGTTGTGCTGAAGGGATTGTTTCTACGCTATGTGCCTGTGTGACTCTATGAACTCCTCTTCCAAGACAACCTAACATCATCTGGAAGATGCTGCAAAGGCCTCCATTGACTTGTCCTCCACTGTGTGATCTTTTCCTTATCATTGCTCTCTCTCTCTCTCTCTCTCTCTCTCTCTCTCTCTCTCTCTCTCTCTCTCTCTCTCTCTCTCTCTCTATCTCTCTCTCTCTCTCTCTCTCTCTCTCTCTCTCTCTCTCTCTCTCTCTCTCTCTCTCTCTCTCTCTCTCTCTCTCTCTCTCTCTCTCTCTCGAGAGAGAGAGAGAGAGAGAGACAATGTGGTATCTGGCAATGGGAGAAACCTATTTCAAATCTGCGTGGTTACATTCTTTGCTCACTAGGGCGCAGAGGCAGCAGTTGGTAAACTCTTGATTAAATGACATTTTAATTCATCTCATTAGACTCCATGGAGCCTTGCTGTGCAGTTGGCTTACTTATCTTGCTGCTTATTTGGTGCTGAAATCAAGAGGAATTTTATCCCCATCTCTGAACCGTAGTTGTCATGATTGTGCAATGCTTTAGCCTCTCTGTGTTTGTGATTGAGACATGCATTCTGCTTATTATAGAAATTGAAAAGGGCGGCACGGTGGCGCAGCGGCAGAGTTGCTGCCTCACAGCGCCAGAGACACGGGTTGGATCCTGACTTCGGGTGTTGTCTGTGTTCGTTCCCCCTTTTTACTGGGTGGAGAATGTACTAACTCTGTACTGACAGCACCAATGGTCAGGATGGAACCCGGGTCTCTGGCGCTGTGAGGCAGCAACTCTACCGCTGTGCCTCTGTGCCGCCCACATATTATAATGTTATGTATCTTAATCCACGGTTGAGAAAGTATCTGTAATACACACATGACAAATATTGACCAAGATCATCTCCCGCTTGATTTAAGGCATTTTTGATTGTGGTGATTTATTATGGATCAAGTTGGCCTTTACAGAAAGGAGCTAGACGTGGCCAAATAGATGTTGGCTATTCATTCTGTTGTATTATTCTGTGTTGAGTGATGTTGCCTATGCCTGCACTCAAGTAAGGAAAGACAACATGTGCTATTGAATCAAAGTGAATGTATTAGTAACGGTTCACTGATCCTTCATTCACTCAGGCAGCAAACCCCTCAATGATTTGGCTGCTCCGTGACTTTAATGTTTCACTGCCAGCAGAATTCTGCAGTAACTCGTAAAATGACGATTGAAAATTGCTCGGCAAACACATTCTTGTTATTTCAACGGCTAATGGACCTCTCCTGCATGCCTTTTGTTAAAATCTATATCAAAATCCTTTCTGGCCTGTTCGAGGATTAATGCTGTGGTTCATATGGCTCCTTGCTACCTACCAAAGGTTCGGTATGAAGTGAACCACAATCGGTGTGGAGTTATACCTGGAGCAATGTAGAAACAAGGAACTGCAGATTGACACACAATGCTGGAGTAACTCAAAGCGGGTCAGGCAGCATCTCTGGAGAAAAAGGATGGGTGACCTTTCGGGTTAGGACCTTTCCTCAGAGTGCCGCTCAGAGGCAGGTCCTATCACAATGTTAAAAGAGAGTGGACTTCAAGTCTGAAGAAGCGCTCTGACCTGAAACGCCGCCCATTCTTTTTCTCTAGAGATACCGCCTTACCCGCTGAGATACTCCAGCACTTTGTGTCTGTCTTCGTTATAAACCAGCATCTGCAGTTCCTTCCTACACAGGAATTGATGATACTGACTTACAGAAAAAGGAAAAAAAAAAAGTGCTGGTGTAACTTAGCAGATCGGGCAACACCTCTGGAGAACATGTCAGAATATGTCTGAGGAAGGGTCCCGATTCAAAATGTCACCCATCCATTTTCTCCAGAGCTGTTGTCTGACCCGTTGAGTTGCTCCAGTATATTGTGTCCTTTTGAGTACCGTGTTTACATATTCTGTTGTGCAGCTGCAAGTGAGATTTTCATTCTTCTGTTTGGGATGTACGACAATAAAACACTTCAAACTCGACTCTTAAGTAGGGCTGCCAACTCCCTCACTCCCAAATAAGGGACAAAGGGTGACGTCACCGCCCCACGCACCCATCCAGCGGCCACGTGCTCCCGCTCCACCAGAGGGAGCACGTGGCCGCTGGCTGGGTGAGGTCACGTGGGGCGTGGGGGGGGGCGATGACGTCACCCTTTGTCCCTTATTTGGCAGTGAGGAAGTTGGCAACCTTACTAATACGGGACAAGGGCGTTCCTGTACGGGACAAACCAATTTAGCCCAAAATACGGGACGTCCCGGCTAATACGGGACAGTTGACAACCCTACCCTTGAGATCACCTCTCAGCTTCCTTCACTCCAAGGGAAACGATGCCAAGGTATTCAGTCGAAGGTATTTATTCACAAAATGCTGGAGTAACTCAGCAGGTCAGGCAGCATCTCAGGAGAGAAGGAATGGGTGACGTTTCGGGTCGAGACCCTTCTTCAGACTGAATTCCTTCGATTTGTACCAGCATCTGCAGTTATTTTCTTATCCAACCTATTCAGTCGGTCATAATTAACGTTCTCCACTTCATTTAAAATATTTTCATGTTCAATTTCTTTTTGAGTCACTGAAGGTGGCAGCATAAGTAGATAGAGTAGTTAAGAAGATGTATGGCGTGCTTGCCTTCATTGCCAGGGACATTAAATATGAGAGTCAGGATGTCATGATGCAGCTCCAGAGGACTTTGGTTAGGTTGCATTTGGATTATTGCCTGCAGTTCTGGAAATCCCCATTACAGGAATCTTCTTGTTGCGTATGGTGTACACAGCCTGAAGTTGTAGGTCAAGGGTGGACATCCAGGCCAGGGCAGCATCAGTTGCTGGGTGGATGGGCCTTGATGCCACCAGGGAAAAGCCTCAGTGAGCCGTCATTCACGGTGTGTGGGATGGTCTGGTCTGGATATCCGCAGTCACAAGCAGGGCTGTCTGTCTGCCATCCCCTACTTGTGCAGGTGATGGGCTGTTCTTGCATGGAGGGTGCGGATCCTGTTCAGGGTTAGCCATTGCTTGCGATGGATGTCAAATCCCGGTGGTTTCACTGTGGGGTCTGTGATCACCTCTCCGTCGTTGATGTGTTGGCATCCTTCCAGGCTCTGTGCCACTCGGTCTTGGGGTCAAAGTCTTCCAAGGATCTGGCTGAAGACCAGAAGGGTTTGCGGGACTTCAGGCGCATGTTGGGCAGCTTGTTCAAGTCGGCGTGGATGGGAAGGTCAGGGTTAGCCTCGATGGTGCACCGATCTTTCAACATCCTCTCCCATCTGCGTCTGCTTTGTGCACGTCGGGTTGATTGCATTAGTCTACACTGGGTGGACCACGCGACGGTTGCCATTACAGGAATGACGGCGAGGCTTTGGCGAGGGTGTAGAGGACGTTTACCCGAATGTTGACACAAAGTGCTGGAGTAACTGGACGGGTCAGGTGGCATGCTGCCAGGATCAGAGGGCTTCAGCAACAGGAATAGACTTGTTTTCTCTGGAACGTCGGAGGTGGAGGGGAGGTCATAAGTGATAGGAGTAGAATCAGGCCATTCGGCCCATCAAGTCTACTCCGCCATTCAATCATGGCTGATCTATCTCTCCCTCCTAACCCCCTTCTCCCCATAACCTCTGACACCCGTACTAATCAAGAATCTATCTATCTCTGCCTTAAAAATATCCACTGACTTGGCCTCCACAGCCTTCTGTGGCAATGAATTCCACAGAATTACCACCCTCTGGCTAAAGAAATTCCTCATCTCCTTCCTAAAAGAACGTCGTTTAATTCTGAGGCTGTGCCCTCTGGTCCTAGACTCTCCCACCAGTGGAAACATCCTCTCCACATCCACTCTATCCAGGTCTTTCACTATTCTGCACGTTTCAATGAGGTCCCCCCTCATTCTTCTAAACTCCAGCGAGTACAGGCCCAGTGCCGACAAACGCTCAAGATAGGTTAACCTACTCATTCCTGGGTGGTAGAAGTATATAAAGTTATGATAAACATAGACAGGGTTGACAGTCAGAACCTTTTTCCCTGGGTGGAAATGTCCATCATAGCTACAAGGTGAGAGGGGGAAGGTTTAAGGGAGATATGTGGGGCATGTTTTGTGCACAGTGGGTGGTGGGGTCGTGGAACGCATTGCCAGTGGCAATTTGAGAAAGTGACGTTGTGATGGTACAAGGGGAATTGGTCAGTGACAAAAGGACAATTTGTAGAGCTGCAGGAAAAGAGCAAGAAAATGTCACTGTGGAAGCAAAGAACTGCAGATGCTGGTTTTATACCAAAGATAGACACAGTGTGCTGGTGTAACTCAGCGGGTCGGGCAGGGTCTCTGGAGAAAAAAAGGATGGGTGATGTTTTGAGTTGGGACCCTTCCTCAGACCGAAAGTGGAAGGGCGGGGATGAAGAGCTCAGACGAGCTCCCTGCCACCACCCTCTCGGCTCACATAGACTGACGGGTCTGTACATTTTACCAAGGTCAGCTCTCATTCTTCTGAACTACACAGAACACAGGCTCAATCTGCAAAACCTTTCTTCACAAGACAACCCCCCTTGTCCCAAGGGCCAACCCTTCTCTGAACTGCCCCTCATTCATGTACATCCTTCCACAAATAAGGAGAAGGAAACTGTACGCAGCGCGGCAAGTGTGGTTTTACAGAAGCAAGTTGCAATTTTATTGAGTGATGGTTTCACCAGCTAGGGTAAAGTGCAAGTGTTTTTTTGTGGCTTCTACTGAAGTAACACAAATCCTTGTGTGATAAGACATAGGAGCTGAATTGGTTCATTTGGCCCATCGAGTCTGCACCGCCATTCGATCATGGCTGATCTCTTTTTCCCTCTCAACCCCATTCTCCTGCCTTCTCCCCACAACCCCTGACACCCTTACTAATTAAGAACCTGTCGATCTCCACTTTAAAAATACCTGTGGACTTGGCCTCCACAGACGCAATGAATTCCACAGATTCACCATCTTCTGGCTGAAGAATCAACCTTGAAATGGTTTGCCACCAACCCCAGTGAGTAAAGTCATCATGTACATCGTTGTGAAGGTTCTCTTTGTTCATTGTTCCTCAACAAGTTACAACAGAAACATTCTTTGCAAAAAAAAACTACTTGCAAAATGTCTGTGCTGTGTTTCCTTGCTGGAGGTTCCAAAATTCTGGTCACATTGGGTGCTATTTGACACTGCCTCTTATTTCTAAGAGCTTTAAAATGTCATCATTTTCAAAAGAAGGATGGGATTTTTTTTTTTTTTTGAGTCTGAAAATTATTTGAAAAATGTATAAATGTAATGGCACGCTGTACAGCACGGTGGTGTAGCGGTTAAATTAGTGGGTTAGGAGCGTGAAGCCTGGACGCTTGCCCCTGGGTCATGGATTCAAATCCTACCACGGCAGCTGGGGAATTAATTGAAGTTAATTTTTTTGAAAAATGAATTTTAGAAATTAGCCTTGAAATTATTGAATTATGAAAGCCCATCTGGTCAGTGTCGTCCTCAAGGGATGGAAATTTGCCCTCCGAGCCTGGCCTGGCCTTCATCTGGCCACCAGTCTCATAGAAACATAGAAACATAGAAAATAGGTGCAGGAGGAGGCCATTTGGGCCTTCGAGCCAGCACCACCTCATTCATTGTGATCATGGCTGATCATCTACAATCAGTAACCTGTGCCTGCCTTCTCCCTATATCCCTTGATTACACTAGCCCCTAGAGCTCTATCTAACTCTCTTTTAAATTCATCCAGTGAATTGGCCTCCACTGCCCTCTGTGGCAGAGAATTCCACAAGTTCGCAACTCTCTGGGTGAAAACGTTTTTTTCTCACCTCAGTTTTAAATGGCCTCCCCTTTATTCTTAGACTGTGCCCCCTGGTTCTGGACTCCCCCAACATTGGGAACATTTTTCCTGCATCTAGCTTGTCCAGTCCTTTTATAATTTTACACGTCTCTATAAGATCCCCTCTCATCCTTCTAAACTCCTCAGTAGGGTTACCAACTTCCTCACTCCCAAAGAAGAGACAAGGTGACGTCACTGCCCCATGCCCCACGTGACCTCACCCAGCCAGCGGCCACGTGGTCCCGCTCCACCAATGGCCACCAATTTTCCCATTGACACAATTGTTATGATGCGATTTTCTATCACATGAGGTTTACTAGAAGTCCACTGACTGTACAAAAAAAAATTTCAACACTTAGAGCATTTTGCACTCTCTGTAGGAATGGTGGCTAGTAATACTGACGGCAGACACGGAATGCTGGAGTAACTCAGCGGGTCAGGCAGCATCTCGGGAGAGAAGGAATGGGTGACGTTTCGGGGCGGGGCCCTTCTTCAGACTGAAGGCCAAGCGACAACTCTCAGACACCTCCTCCTGCTTATCCTTGGGCCATGAGTCCACACCCCTGGGGCTTGTCGGTGGGGTCATGGTCCAAGGATAAGTAGGAGGAGGTGTCTGAGAGTTGTTGTCTGGCCTCGGTCCGGTAGAGGTCAACGCGCCAGACTACCAGGGCACCTCGGTTCTCGGCGGGTTTGTTTATCAAGTCGGGGTTGCTGCAGAGTGAGCGGAGGGCCGTACGTTCAGGAGGGGGTTGGAGGGGAGAGAGGTTAGAGTAAGTCAGGGGAGTGGAAAATATGAGGCGGTTGATGTCCTGCCGGCAGTTGGAAATGAATACTGAGGTAATACTGAAGTTTAGTTCAGAGATAGGGCGTGGAAACAGGTCCTACGGCCCACCAAGACCGCGCCAACCAGCGGTCCCTCCACACTAACACTACCCTACACATACTGGGGACAAGTTACAATTCGTACTGAAGCCAATCAACCTACAAATCTGCATGTCTTTGAAACGTGGGAGGAAACCGGAGCTCCCGGAGAAAGCCCACGCGGGTCAGGGGGAGAACGTACAAACTCAGTACGGACGGCGCCCGTGGTCAGGATCTAACCCGGGTCTCTGACGCTGTGAGGCAGCAACTCTACTGCTGCGCCACCGTGCCGCCCCGAGAAGTCTTGAATTAGTGATCTGTAGATTTGAGTTCAACATCCCACCCCTGGCAATCCCGGAGTTCAAATTAAGTGAGTCAAGTAATTTTTTTAAAAGCTTAAAAACTAATGGATTGTCATAAAAACCCATTAGATGAGTGATAAATATGTGGTTTGACCTGTGGGTGACCCTGGACCCACGGCAATCTGGTGGATTCTTAACTGCCTTCTGAAATGGCTTATTGATCCTTCAGTTGCAGAGGCTGGTATATCACAGAGGGGGAGCAGTGAGAGAGCATGATGCTAAACTCTCGTCGAAGAGAGGAGCAGAGGCCAGCTCGCTGATACCTTCTCCAGGGCAATAGGAACGGGCAGTAAATGCTGGCAGCTTTGTAACGCTTGCCTCTCGTAAATGAATAAGATTATTGGCTGTGTCCATGGGTTATGACTTCTGCAAATGCTTCACCGGGGTGGGGCAACTGCAGCATTAATTCAACCTGTCGGCAACCTTGTCCTGTGAACGAGATTGAGTGAGGTAAGGCTGTGCAGTGGTGCAGTTAGTCGCTGCCTCTCAACGCCAGAGACCTGGGCTCGATCCTGACCTCAGGTCAGGGTTGCCAACTGGTCCCTTGTTAGCCGGGACATCCCGTATTTAATTTGTCCCGTACGGGACCGCCCTTGTTCGTGTTAGTAGAGTTGCCAACTTCCTCACTCCCAAATAAGGGACGAAAGGTGACGTCACCGTCCCGCGCCCCACGCGACCTCATCCAGCCAGCGGCCACGTGCTCCCGCTCCACCAATGGCGGCCGCCCGGGCCGGGAGGCGGTCTGCTACACAACCTCCGCTGGCTGGGTGAGGTCACATGGGGCGCCGGGCGGTGACGTCTCCCTTTGTCCCTTATTTGGGAGTGAGGAAGTTGGCATCCCTACCAATACGGGACAAGGGTGGTCCCATACGGGACAAACCAATTTAGCCGAAAATACCGGATGTCCCGGCTAATTTAAAGATACAGCGCAGAAACAGGCCCTTCGGCCCACCGGGTCTGCGCCGCCCAGCGATCCCCGCACATTAACACTATCCTACATCCACTACGGACAATTTTTATATTTACCAAGCCAATTAACCTACGTACCTGTACGTCTTTGGAGTGTGGGAGGAATCCAAAGACCTCGGAGAAAACCCACGCAGGTCACGGGGAGAACGTACAAACTCCGTACAGACTGCACCCGTAGTCAGGATCGAACCTGAGTCTCCGGCGCTGCATTCGCTGTAAGGCAGCAACTCTACTGCTGCGCCATACGGGACATTTGGCAACCCTAACTGTGTCATGTCATAGGTTGGAACTAAGCACTGGGTCCAGACTTCCAAACAGATTTTTCTTTCTCGATGTTTCCTTTAATTTAGCAGCATTTAATTGAGTCAGACCGTGCACTGTACGAGGCATTGCGCTGTTTAATCGTGTAAAATCTCTGTGCACTAATCAGATGCAGTTAACCTCCTTAAAATGATGCACAAATTACTTATGCGTTGTTAATTGTACCAAATGATGATCAGCTGCAATGGGCCTTCCTGTATTTATTTTCAAGACTTGCAATTCCTCCCGCTCTTAGTTTAGTTTAGAGATACAGCGTGGAAACAGGCCCTTCGGCCACCGAGCCAGCACCGACCCCGTACACTAGCACTATCATGCACACACCTTTGGGTGGCACAGTGCAACAGCGGTAGAGTAGCTGCCTTACAGCGCTTGCAGCGCCGGAGAACCGGGTTCGATCCTGACCACGGGCGCTGTCTGTACTGAGTTTGTACGTTCTCCCCGTGACCTGCGTGGGTTTTCTCAGAGATCTTCGGTTTCCTCCCACACTCCAAAGACGTAGAGGTTTGTAGGTTAATTGGCTTGGCATATGCGTACAATATTGATCCTAGAATGTGTAGGATAGTGTTAATGTACGGGGATCGCAGGTCGGCGCGGACCCGGTGGGCCGAAGGGCCTGTTTCCGCGCTGTATCTCTAAACTAAACTAAACTAGTGACAATTTACAATTTCACCAAAGCCAATGAATCTGCAAACCTGTACTTCTTTGGTGTGTGGGTGGAAACCAGACTGAAGATTTAAATTTTGCACCCATTGTCCACAGTGTTAATGAACTGGGCAGGAGATGGGACTGCGCATCGTGAAGTGGGCCAGGGTCCTTGTTCTTCCCTGAACCCCCGTTACCCAACACATGAGAACACACAGTGCTGGAGTAACTCAGTGGGTCAGGCAGCATCTCTGGAGAACGTGGATAGGCGACGTTTCGGGTCAGGACCCTTCAACAGCTTGCCGCCACCATAGGGTGGCACGGTGGCGCAGCGGTAGAGTTGCTGCCTTCCAGCGCCAGATCCTCACTCCTGGAGCTGTCTGTGTGGAGTTTGTACGTTCTCCCTGTGACCCCGTTGGCTTCCTCCAGGAGCTCTGGTTTCCTCCCACAATCCAAAGACGTGCAGGTTGGTCGGTTAACTGGCCCTCTGTTACATTGTAAATTGTCCCTCGTGTGTAGGATGGTGCTAGTGTACAGGGATCGCTGGTCGGCGCAGACTCGGTGCCTGGCCTGAAGGGCCCGTTCCTAAACTCATTACTTTGTGCAATCAAGCAGAACTGTAGTATATATTGATCTCAAATAAATCTTTCCAGTTTAATCTTCCCTTGCATTTTAAGCTTCCTTGTAGCAGAAGGAAAGCCTTTAAACCGTGTGGTGCCTGCCTGCACCAAGGATATCTTTCACCTGCGCCACTTACAGCAATCACGTTGTTAAATGAGTTCTTCTCTGCATTTTAATTCACACCCATTCACCTGCAGTCGTTCCAGGAAACTGATATCGCCATCTCGCTGGCAAACTGTTTTGCAATCGGGTTCAAGCATGAGCTGCATTGTGACTGTGAGCCACTTTGTTTCTGCTCCAGTTCCCCTGCGATTATTGTTCATTGTGCATAAAGGCCGACAACACCACATGGATCACACACAAGCCCACTGCTGTTCACACGGGCAATGGCGAGCCCGCGATGCCCCTCAGCCGTGGCACAAGATCGAACGCCGAGTTCATCGCCAATATCACACAATTTGTTTCGCAATGCCTCCGGTGTTGTGGTTGGCACGTGCAACGCTGCCATGTCAAAATCCTCAGGGGGTTTGAGCAGTGTGGTGGTTAAATTATTGGCCTAACGGCCAAACCACTAGGTCTTTGATCCAACGACAGAAGGCCAAATGCCGGCGTGGCAGCTGGGAGCATTCAATAAACAAGGAGGTGGAGAATTTGCATTGGATCATAAGGTCACAAAGCGATAGGGGCAGGATTAGACCATTCGGCCCATCAAGTCTACTCCGCCATTCAGTCATGGCTGATCTATCTCTCCCTCCTAACCCCATTCTCCTGCCTTCTCCCCATTCTTCTAAACACTCCAGCGAATACAGGCCCAGTGCCGACAAACGCGCCTCATATGTTAATCTACTCATTCCTGGGATCATTCTTGTAAAAGGAGACTAGAGAAGGAGATTCTTGTTCTGAAAAGGAGATGGCAAATCTCATTCAAGGCAACCATAAAATGCTCGGACTACAGTAGCAACCAGCCACAGGCCAGGCTTGCTCAGTGATGGTAGGCCGCCAAGCCCGACCCCGGCTTGCCGCATGGATCGAGAATCGGAGAAGGGGTGGAAGGAGACAGTGACAGCGATGGTGCCTCTTACATGTGGACTCGTAAGGTCAAAAGGAATAGGAGCAGAATTAGGCCATTCGGCCCATCAAGTCTACACTGTCATTCAATCAGCGCTGATCTATCTCTCCCTCCTAACCCCATTCTCCTGCCTTCTCCCCATAACCTCTGACACCCGTACTAATCAAGAATCTATCTATCTCTGCCTTAAAAATATCCACTGACTTGGCCTCCACAGCCGTCTGTGGCAAAGAACTCCACAGATTCACCACCCTCTGACTAAAGAAATTCCTCCTCATCTCCTTCCTAAAAGAACGTCCTTTAATTCTGAGAGTGTGACCTCTGGTCCTAGACTCTCCCACTAGTGGAAACATCCTCTCCACATCCACTCTATCCAAGTGGGCTGCTCTGCACAATCTGCACTGACGGATTGTGTTTATGTGCGGGGATGGTCTCGCTGAGCTATATGCAAAAAATGTATTTCATTGTACCTCGGTACACGTGACAATAAAGAGACCATTCAACCAGCCTTGGAGTTAGAAGCAAGAAACTGCAAATGCTGGTTTACAAAAATAGACAATAGACAATAGGTGCAGGAGGAGGCCATTCGGCCCTTCGAGCCAGCACCGCCATTCAATGTGATCATGGCTGATCATTCTCAATCAGTACCCCGTTCCTGCCTTCTCCCCATACCCCCTGACTCTGCTATCCTTAAGAGCTCTATCTAGCTCTGTCTTGAATGCATTCAGAGAATTGGCCTCCACTGCCTTCTGAGGCAGGGAATTCCACAGATTCACAACTCTCTGACTGAAAAGGTTTTTCCTCATCTCAGTTCTAAATGGCCTACCCCTTATTCTTAAACTGTGACCCCTTGTTCTGGAGTATGTGCTGGAGTAACTCAGCGGATCAGGCAGCCTCTCTGGAGAAGATGGATAGGTGAGGTTTTGGGTTGGGACCTATTCAGAAGAAGGGTCCCGACCTGAAACATCACCGGTCCACGTTCTCCTGGGTTGCCATATGGTTTAAAGGCTCTCTCCATCAATAAGGAAACCGTGGGAATGCAAGGGAAGATTAAACTGGAAAGATTTTTGGGATCAATATAACTGTAGTTCTGCTTGATTACAAGTTCACATTTACCACGAGGCACCCATCCAACATTTACCCTATTTTATATTTAGAGATACATTGCAGAAATAGGCCCTTCGGCCCACCGAGTCCGCACCGACTGGCGATCCCCGCACACTAACACTATCCTACACACATCTTTGGAGTGTGGGAGGATACTGAAGATCTCAGAGAAAGCCTCTGCTGGTCGTGGGGTGAACGTGCAAACTCCGTACAGACAGCACACATAGTCAGGATGGTACCCGGGTCTCTGGCGCTGTAAGGCAGCGACTCTACCGCTGCACCACCGTACCACTATTACTCTTGCCAGGTTCCGATCAACTCCCCAATCTCCACCCCCAGAATCTACCACTCGTCTACACACTTACAGTGGACAGTTAGCCTATCAACCTGCAGGGCTTCAAATTCCTGGGCATGCACATCTCTGAAGATCTTTCCTGGTCACAGCACACTGATGCAATTGTAAAGAAAGCCCATCGACACCTCTACTTCCTGAGAAGATGGCGGAGATTCTGCACGTCAGGGAGGACTCTCCTGAACTTCTACAGGTGTACAGTAAAGAGCATATTGACTGGTCACCTCACGGCCTGGTTCGACAACTCGAACGCCCAGGAGCAAAGAAGGCTGCAAAATGTTGTGAACACTGCCCGGTCCATCATGGGTACTGAAGGGGTCTACAGGAGTCGCTGCCTCAAAAAGGCAGCCGGCATCATCAGAGACCCTCACCACCCTGGCCACGCTCTCATTCCACTCCTGCCATCGGGAAGAAGATGAAGGAGAAAACTA
Source organism: Rhinoraja longicauda (assembly GCF_053455715.1). NCBI lineage: Eukaryota > Metazoa > Chordata > Chondrichthyes > Rajiformes > Arhynchobatidae > Rhinoraja > Rhinoraja longicauda. The sequence goes on along the minus strand of NC_135978.1, from coordinate 30,194,998 downwards.
TAACATCCAAAAACGGTAACATCCAGGTTCAGGAGCAGCTTCTTCCCTACAGCTGTTAATGATAGCGGAGTGAGGGGGTACGGGGAGAAGGCAGGAACGGGGTACTGATTGACAATGATCAGCCATGATCACATTGAATGGCAGTGCGTACAGGCTACAGCTAGATGGAGCTGTTAATGATAGCGGAGTGAGGGGGTACGGGGAGAGGGCAGGAACGGGGTACTGATTGACAATGATCAGCCATGATCACATTGAATGGCGGTGCGTACAGGCTCGAAGGGCCGAATGGCCTCCTCCTGCACCTATTGTCTATTGTCTACAGCCATCTGGCTATTAAAGACAACCTTCAAATAAGCTCTGAACTCCATAGACTTGGGAGCACCGGTTTTGTCCTTTTGCATTATCATTGTTTGTTGTGTGTGTATACTGAGCTTTTTTGTTTGTTTATTATATTGTTTACATAGCACTGTGTTTGCAGATGCTAGTTTACACCGCAGATAGGCACAAAATGTTGGAGTAACTCAGCGGGACAGGCAGCATCTCTGGAGAGAAGGAACGGTTGATATTTCGGGTCGAGACCCTTCTTCAGGCAGGTCCATTTCTTCACCCACTTTTTCTCCAGCACTTTGCATCTTACCAATCCATATAGTTCAATTTGATTTATTCACAAAATGCTGGAGTAACTCAGCGGGTCAGGCAGCATCTCGGGAGAGAAGGAATGGGTGACGTTTCGGGTCGAGACCCTTCTTCAGACTGAACCATATAGTTCAATAATCATATTGAACCATATAGTTCAATACTGTTCCATCCCCTTGGCACCTGAACTTGAACAAGCCTGAACCAGAAACCTCTGTATCACAACCTTACCTCCCACCCTCGAACAATAAAAGTTACTTGATAATTGTCAGAGAGGAGATGACAGCCAGTGGCACGCCCTGCCCTCCTGGCGTTCTGTTCTTATGGAAAGCAATATCTCTCTTGGCAGCACAGTGGCGCAGCGGGTAGAGCTGCTGCCTGACAGCACCGGAGACCCGGTTTGATCCTGACCTCGTGTGCCGTCTGTGTGCGGAGTTTGCCCAGTTTCCCACAGTGACCGCGTGGGTTTCCTCCGGGTGCTCCGGTTTCTTCCCACATCCCAAAGACGTGCAGGTGTGTGGACTAATTGTGAACAGGTGATCGATGGTTGGCGTGGGCTCGGTGGGGCTGAAGTGTCTGTTTCCATGTTGTATCCCTAAAATAAACTAAACTAAACAGTTTGGACAACATTAGATTTTTAGACTTAGATTTTTAGATTTAGAGATACAGCACGGAAACAGGCCCTTCGGACCACCGAGTCCACGCCGCCCAGCAATCCCCGCACACTAACACTATCCTACACGCACTAGGGACAATTTTTACATTTTACCCAGTCAATTAACCTACATACCTGTACGTCTTTGGAGTGTGGGAGGAAACCGAACATCTCGGAGAAAACCCACGCAGGTCACGGGGAGAACGTACAAACTCCGTACAGACGGCGCCCATAGTCAGGATCGAACCTGAGTCTCCGGCGCTGCATTCGCTGTAAGGCAGCAACTCTACCGCTGCTGCCTACTTAAATATAAAACAGTATGGACCTACAATGAGCAAAGTAGGAAACAGAGTTAGAATATGAATTTAGTTTAGTTTAGAGATACAGTGTGGAAACAGACCATTCAGACCACCGAGTCCACACCGGCCATTAATCACCCGATCACACTTGTCCATGTTTCTCATCCACTCTGCTCTACACACCTGCGATAATTTACAGAAGCCAATTAACAGACAAACCCACATCCCCTTGGAGTGTGGGAGGAAGCCAGAGCACCTAAAGAAAACCCAGGCGGTCACAGGAAGAATGTGCAAACTCCATTTTTTACATCGTTAATATAAAATAAGAACTCTTCAATCCTTCTGCTTTTATCTCTGGCCTTTGTTCCAACCACCTGCCAATCAATAACCTTCCTCGCCTGTGTCCACCTGCCACGCTTTATCCTGCCACTCCACTCTCCAAACGTTCTTCACTCCCCCCACCCGCCATTTAGTCTGAAGAAGAGTCTCGACCTGAAACATCACCTACCCATGTTCTCCAGAGATGCTGCCTGACCCGCTGAATTACTCCAGCACTTTGTGTTCATTAGAATTATCAAGTGCTCTGTCAATTCAACGCAGTAGTTTAGTTTACATTAGTGACACAGCACGGAAACAGGCCCTTCAGCCCACCAGGTCTGCACCAATAAGCGATCACCCATAAACAAGTTCTATTCTACTGTTTACAGGATCCAATTAACCTACAAACCCGCACGTCTTTGAATGTGGGAGGAAACCGGAGCACCCGGAGAAAACCTACATGGTCACGTGGAGAACGTGCAAACTCCGCACGGACAGCACCCGTGGTCAGGATTGAACCCGGGTCTCTGGCGCTGTGAGGCAGCACCTCTACCGCTGCGCCACTGTACCGCCCTCTGCTGCAATGAAAGGATGGAAAGCAATGGTGGCGCAGCGGTAGAGTCACTACCTTACAGCGAACGCAGCATCGGAGACCCGGGTTCGATCCCGACTACGGGTGCTGTCAGTACGGAGTTTGTACGTTCTCCCCGTGACCTGCGTGGGTTTTCTCCGAGATCTTCGGTTTCCTCCCATACTCCAAAGACGTGCAGGTTTTAGGTTAATTGGCTCGGTAAATGTAAAACTTGTCCCTGACGTGTGTAGGATAGTGTTAATGTGCGGGGATCGCTGGTCGGCGCGGACCCGGTGGGCCGAAAGAGCCTGTTTCCGCGCTGTATCTTTAAACTAAAATGTACGGCTCAGTTCTATTACATTTACAGATGAACAGGCTGCACTAACACTTCCAAGTTTAAACAGCAGATAACTAGAAATACAGCCTCCAGTGAGGGGGCTTCACTGTTCCTGCCACTCTGACTCAGACTGGGGATATGATATCATGACTGCATCCTTCTCATAGACTGGATGAGTGGTTATCTTGCTAGGCTTTCAACTGCACAAAGGCAGAGTCCCGACAGCTTGCACAGCGTGCAGTCTGATCGAAATCAATTGCACGGCGAGATAATGATACCATCGGTGCCTTGGAAGTCAGATGGTGCATCAAGACAGACACAAAATGCTGGAGTAACTCAGCGGGACAGGCAGCACCTCTGGAGTAAAGGAGTAGGTGACGTTTTAGGTCAAGACTCCTCTTCGAGGCCTTCAGCAGTGTTTTCTACACCCTGCGTGAGTCTTGTCAAAAAACTGGGGCTGCATTGTGCAGCCGCACAGCGGCAGCTGCCTAACAGCACCAGAGACCCGGGTTCGATCCTGACTACGGGCGCCGTCTGTACGGAGTTTGTACGTTCTCCCAGTGACCTGCGTGGGTTTTCTCCGAGATCTTCGGTTTCCACCCGCTCTCCAAAGACGTACAGGTTTGTAGGTTCATAGGCTTGGTAAATGTAAAAAATTGTCCCTAGCAGGTATGGGATAGTGTTAGTGTGCGGGGATCGCTGGTCGGCGCGGACCCGGTGGGCCGAAAGGGCCTGTTTCCGCGCTGTATCTCTAAACTATCTCTAAACTAAATCCATTGCTCCCTGTGCCATGTGCCCATGCAAATGCCTGTTAGATGCCTCCACCACCACCCCCGGCAGTGTGTGCCAGGCACTCACCACCCTCTGTGTAAAAAACATGCCCCGCTCATCTCCTTTAAACATTTTGTCTCTGTTTGTTCTTGGCTGCACAACTGTCTCTCTGCAGCTCGTGCTCGGCCCGTGTAGAGGGACACGGACCAAAGGCGGGAACATCGGATTCCTCCCACACTCCACAGACGTACAGTTAATTGGTTTCAGTAATAGTTGTAATTTGTCCCTTGTGTGTAAGATAGTGTTTGTGAATGGAGATTGCCGGTCGGCAAGACGCGGTGGGCCGAAGGGCCAGTTTCCACGCTATATCTGAAGTAAAGTTTATAGTCTATGGCCCTCATAAAAAGGACTATGTGTTGGGGGTGATTCCTGCTGCTCCCTGGATCCACGACCATATTAGAAGGTGATAGGAGCAGAATTAGGCCACTCGGCCCATCAAGTATACCCTGCCATTTAATCATGGCTGATCTATCTCTCCCTCCTAACCCCATTCTCCTGCCTTCTCCCCATAACCCTCGACACCCATACTCATCAAATATCTATCCATCTCTGCCTTAAATATATCCATTAACTTGACCACCACAGCCTTCTGTGGCAAAGAATTCCACAGCTTCACCACCCTCTGACTAAAGAAATCCCTCCTCATCTCCTTCCGAGGGTTTCAGAATTCCCAACTCGTCAATCCTTTTTTCTCACACCAAGCACTGGCTCGGCGATCGTTTCGCTCAACATCTCCGCTCAGTCCGCCTCAATCAACCTGATCCCCCGGTGGCTCAGCACTTCAACTCCACCTCCCATTCCCAGTCTGACCTTTTTGTCCTGGGCCTCCTCCATTGTCATAGTGAGGCCCAGCGCAAATTGGAGGAACAGCACCTCATATTTCGCTTGGGCAGTTTACACCCCAGTGGTATGAACATTGACTTCTCTAACTTCAGATAGTTCCTCTGTCCCTCTCTTTCCCCTCCCCCTTCCCAGTTATCCCACTGGTCTTCCTGTCTCCGACTACATCCTATCTTGTCCCGCCTCCTCCCCTGACATCAGTCTGAAGAAGGGTCTCGATCCGAAACGTCACCCATTCCTTTTCTCCAGAGATGCTGCCTGACCCGCTGAGTTACTCCAGCATTTTGTGTCTACCTTTTTTCTCACACCTCTGTTTTAATCTCTTGCTTTTGATCCAATTATCTGCCTATCAAAAACACCCCTTGTATGTGTCTACCCATCACCTACCATGCTCTGTTCTGCCTCCCCTCCCCCAAACACAGATTTCTTCCCCCCCCCCCTCACCCTCCCCCGACCACTCCGCACAATATATGCAGAAGGATCCGAAACATCATTTTTTCATGTTTTCCAGAGAATCAAGACCACACATGATTACAATCAAGCCGTACAGTGTACAGATACAGGATAAAGGGAATAACGTTTAGTGCAAGGCCAAATACAGTAAAGCCTGATTAATGGTAGTCCGAGGGTCTCTAATGAGTTCGATGGGAGGTCAGGGCCGCTGTCTAGTAGTTGTCCTTAATTGAGACTGGTCCTTAATTATGCTGTGGCCTTGCCTGGGCAGTGTGAAGTTTAGATGGAGTCAATGGAAGGAAGGAAGGTTGGTTTGCGTGATCGTCTGGGCTGTGTTCACAATTCTCCCTCAAACAAGAGGTATTCCATCTTAATGTCAATCTTACTCCCTGCTGCCTTCGAGCAAAAGGTACAGAAGCTTGAAAGCGCGCACTACCAGACTCAGGAACAGCGTCTTCCCCTCCGTTATCAGGCTTCTGAACGGTCCTCCCATAAGCTAGGGTACTGTCCGATTCACCTCTACCCCATTGCGGACATTGGACTTTGTCTGTGGAACTGGTGCGCTATAATGCTGAGAACTATATTCCACACTCTGTACCTTCCCCTGTGCTCCACCTGTTGTACCTGAGTTTGACTTGATTCTATTTATGTACGGTATTATCTGATCTTATTGGATCAGCACACAAAACAAACCTTTTCAATGTAACTTGGTACACGTGACAATAATAATAAACCTAAACCTCAATAGATGTCTACTTTACTTTAGTTTAGTTTAGTTATATAGCACAGAAACAGGCCCTTCAGCCCACCGAGTCCGCGCTGACCAGAGATCCCCGCACACCAGCACTATCCTACACACACCAGGGACAATTTACAATTACACCAAGCCAATTACCCTACAAACCTGTACGTCTTTGGAGTGTGGGAGGAAACCGAAGGTCTCGGAGCAAACCCGCGCAGGTCATGGGGAGAACGTGCAAACTCCATGCAGACAGCACCCATGGTCAGGATTGAACCTGCGGTTGCATAAGCTGCTTAGGATCAATACAAAAAAAAGAGAGGGAGCAAGACTGCGCATTATAATTGGGAAGATTATTAAACGCAATTGTACAGGAAAAAAAAATCAGATGCGTCTCGGAAATAAAAGCTCTTTGCACTGATGTGCAAGGATTGTGAGCAGATGGTGTTGACAGTTTTATGTGTGTGTGGAGATAGAGAAATAACAAGCATTTTTGATTTATTTTGAGTCTGTGTAGTCTCTACAGGGCAGGCGCGTTGAAAGTTGAAGCACTAAATTGTACACGCCGTGCTGTGGACCGGCTCAGAGATGTTGCCATCTTCCTGACAAGCTTATCGTGGACCGCTGAAAGATGTCCAATTATCGCAGCATCTTAGAACTACTCGTATTTGTTACTGTTGAAAACATCCTCTTACAGAGTGCTGGCGATCAAGGGATACCTCAGGTAGCGTCAGCGAGAAATATCAAGAGAGTTGTGGGGGCAACGGGGGGAATGGGGCGAAAGGATGGGTTTGTTGAGGAGCTCTTAGTTACGATCAGAAGTCGGAAGTTGAGGGGAGACCTGACCGAAGTGCACATAGTATAGTTGTGAGAGGCATAGATAGGGTAGACAGTCAGAACCTTTTTCCCAGTGTGGAAATGTCCACCACTAGAGGGCGGGCAAGTTTAATGGAGACTAGACCAAATGGACCCGTTGGGCCCAACCTCTCCTGCATTGGTGCAGCACCCTGTCCTTCCCCCCCCCCTCCCCTCTCTCCTCAACCACCCCTCCACTCCCCTCTCCCCGTCCCCCACTCCCTCCTCCCCCCTTTCCCCTCCCTTCCTCCCTCCCTCCCACCTCCCCTCCCCCTCCCTCCTCCCCTCCCTCCTCCCCTCCCATGAAACTTGAAGGGTGAATGACAATATATATAAAATTGTACACAAGGGAGAATAAGACGAAAATTACCAAAAAAAACATAAGAAAATTTAGTCGAGGGTGAATGGAATTTTGTGATAAAGACTTTAGGGTGAATGACGCTGAAATAGTTTAAGAAGCACCGGATGAGAGGGCTTTGGATCATGTACAGCCAGATGTGATCGGTTTAACTTGGCATTATGTTCAGCACGGATTTGTTACGGATCAAAGGTTCCCCCGTTCCTGCACTGTTCTGTTCCATGTTCTAAGATCACAGCCACGATAAATCAGTTGCTAGATGGAGACAGAACGACACAAAGTGCTGGAGCTGTTACTCAGCAGGTCAGGTCAGCTGTTACTCCTGTTACTCAGCAGGTCAGGCAGCATCTCTGGAGGAAAGGGGTGGGAGGCGTTTCGGGTTGGAACTCTTCTTCAGACTGGAAGATGGAGACGGTGCAAGGTGGAGACAGATCTCCACGACCACCAACGTGCAGAAAAATGCTACACCGTCCTCCTTGATTGAAACGTTTGTGTGTGGTCGGGAAAAGCCACGGGTAGGGCTTAATGCTGCTCCCTGCGTTTCCCCTGGAGTCGACACACAGACAGTGTGGATCATATGCACTGTGCCTCGAACGGAGGGAACGCACACCGGCATTTGGGAAGCAGATGTCTCCTCATTTGAGGAAGGACGGCCTTCCCATTGAGGCAGTGCAGCGTAGGTACACCAGGTTAACCCCGGGATGGCGGGACTGTCATATGAGGAAAGATTGGAAAGACTGGGCGTATATTCACTGGCGTTTAGAAGAATGAGAGAGGATCTTATAGAGAGGTATAATATTATGAAAGGACTGGACAAGCGAGATGCAGGAAAAGTGTTCCCAATGTTGGGGGAGTCCAGAACTAGGGGCCACAGTCTAAGAATAAAGGGGAGGCCATTTAAAACTGAGGTGAGAAAAAACTTTTTCACCCAGAGAGTTGTGAATTTGTGGAATTCTCTGCCACAGAGGGTAGTGGAGGCCAATTCAATGGATGAATTTAAGAGAGAGTTAGATAGAGCTCTAGGGGCTAGCGGAATCAAGGGATATGGGGAGAAGGCAGGCACGGGTTACTGATTGTAGATGATCAGCCATGATCACAATGAATGAGGTGGTGCAGGCTCGATGGGCCAAATGGCCTTCTCCTGCACCTATGTTCTATATTTCTATGTCCAGCTACTGGGTGGATTGGCGATGTATTTTCCTGTGGTGAGGACAGCCATGTGCCGTTGCTGCCTTCAGAGTGTTTGAAGAACAAGGGTAGAGATGGTATCTCGGAGGTCCCTTGACATGCCCGCCTCTCCTCAGGCATGGGCAAGATGCCCAGACCACCACACAAGCCAACCTCCCTTCCATCTGTACTTCACGCTGCCTCGGCAAGGCCAGCAGCATAATCAAGGACCAGCCTCGTCCCAGTCACTCCCTCTTCTCCCCTCTCCCATCAGGCAAAAGGTACAGAGGTTTGAAAACGCACACCTCCAAATTCGGAGCATCACAAATCCCTGCCTTCTTCACATAACCCCTGACACCCTTATTAACTAAGGATCTAATCTCCGCTTTAAAAATACCCATTGACTTGGCCTCCACAGTTGTCTATGGCAATGAATTCCACAGATTCACCTCCCTTTGGCTAAAGAAATTCCTCTCATTGGAATGGAGTTGCACCTTAGGGTCCAGGCTGCAGAAGGCCTAAATATCATTGAAGAATTTTGGTCAGTTGTGATAGTTTAGTTTAATGAGGTGCAGTGAAATGATTTTGCTATCCAGCCACTGGAGAGAATATACATGATTACAATCAAGTCGTCCACAGTGTTACAGATGCAGGATAAAGGGATTAACGATTAGGGCAAAGATATACTCCAGTAAAGATAGTCCGAGGGTCTCCAATCAGGTAGATGACGGGGCAGGACCACTCTAGTTGGTGGTGGGATGGTTCAGTTGCCTGATAACAGCTGGGAAGAAACTGTCCCTGAATCTGGAGGTGTGTAGGAACACCCGATTGAAGTTTGCTGGCAAATGAAACTCAGCTAATAGCCTAGGAAAATAACTGCAGATGCTGGTACAAATTGAAGGTATCACAAAATGCTGGAGTAAGGACTGAAGAAGGGTCTCGACCCGAAACGTCACCCATTCTTTCTCTCCTGAGATGCTGCCTGACCTGCTGAGTTACTCCAGCATTTTGTGATATCAGCTAAAAGCTTGATGGGTGCGTGTTGAAGCTATACACATTAGGCAATCTCCAGCCTTTCTTGCTAGCCTGCGCTTGTTTAGTTAATGTGGTTGTATTACTGAACAACCAGTGCTCTTTCACTAGGAAGCAAAATCAGGTGAAGGTTTTCACTTCTGATCAATATTCCGTGATCCTCAGTGGAATTTCAGATATGATGGAGGGGGAATTGGAATTTCAGATAGAGTTATGGAAACATAGAAACATAGAAAGCAGGTGCAGGAGGAGGCCATTTGGCCCTTCGAGCCAGCACCGCCATTCATTGTGATCATGGCTGATCATCCACAATCAGTAACCCGTGCCTGCCTTCTCCCCATACCCCTCTATTCCGCTAGCCCCTAGAGCTCTATCTAACTCTTTTTAATTCATCCAGTGAATTGGCATCCATTGCCTTCTGTGGTAGAGAATTCCACAAATTCACAACTCTCTGGGTGAAAGAGCTTTTTTCTCACCTCAGTTTTAAATGGCCTCCCCTTTATTCTTAGACTGTGGCCCCTGGTTCTGGACTCCCCCAGCATTGGGAACATTTTTCCTGCATCTAGCTTGTGCAGTCCTTTTATAGTTGTAGAATAACGTAACACGGACACAAGCCCTTCAGCCCATTGTCCATGCTGACCAAGATGCTCCATTTGCACTAGTCCCACATGCCTACATATGGCCCATACCCCTCTAAACCTTTCCTATCCATGTACCGGTCCAATTATCTTTTATATGCCGTTATAGACCCTGCCTCAACTACCTCCTCCCACATCTCGTTCCATATACCCACCACCCTCTGAATAAAAAAAGTTGCCCCTCCGGTTCCTACTAAATCTTTCCCCTCTCACCTTAAAAATAGTATATACAACAGTGCAGTGCAAGAACATGGCCTTCAACTCTTAGTCTGTGTCTGGCATGATGCCAAGACCAACTCTTACCTGTCTGCATACAATCCATATCCCTGTGTGGCACAGTTGAGGCTTATATCCATTGGAGTTTACAAGAGTGAAGGAGGGTTAAGTTAAAATGTTTTGAACAGATGTTAACTCTTGTGGAAGAATCTAGGTGAGATGTTGCATTTTGGGAAGTCTAACATGGGCAGGACCTGCACAGGGAATGGTCGGGATCTGGAGAGTGTTTTGGAGCAGAGGTATCTATCAGGTGCATGGTTCCTTGAAGGTGGAGTCGCAGGTAGATAATGTGGTCAAAAAGGCGTTTGGCACATTGGCCTTCATCAGTCAGAGTATTGAGTATAGAAGTTTTGAGGTCATGTTGCAGTTGTATCAGATGTTGCTGAGGCCACGTTTATAGTATTATGTTCAGTTCTGGGCACCTTGTTATAGGAAAGATGTTGTCAAGCTGGAAAGGGTACAGAGAAGATTTACAAGGATGTTGCCAGGACTCGAGGGTCTGAGCTGTAGGGAAAGGTTGAGTAAGCTGGGACTTTATTCCTTGGAGCGCAGGAGAATGAGGGGTGATCTTACTGAGGCGTATAAAATCATGAGAGGAATAGATCGGGTAGAAGCACAGATCTTCTTGCCCAGAGTAGGTGAATTGAGGACCAGAGGACATAGGTTCAATGTGAAGGGGAAAAAATTTAATAGGAATCTGAGGGGTAACTTTTTCACAAAGGTTTGGAGGGATATGGATCAAAAGGTTTGGAGGGATATGGACTAGTGTAGCTGGGACATTGTTGGCCGGTGTGGGCAAGTTGGGCCGAAGGGCCTTTTTCCACGTTCCAAGGATTAAAGTCCTAGCCAATAGACAATGGACAATAGGTGCAGGAGGAGGCCATTCGGCCCTTTGAGCCAGCACCACCATTCAATGTGATCATGGCTGAGCCAGCCCAACCTCTCCCTATAGCTCAGGACCACGAGTCCTGGCAACATCCATGTAAATCATACATGTCCTCAGGTTCTCGATTCCCCTCCTCTGGGCAAAAGACTCTGCATCTACCCGATTAATTCCCCTCACGATATTTTGCACCACTATAAGATCGCCCTTCATCCTCCTGCGCTCCGAGTTAATTCTGGAGTCCCAGCTTGTTCAACCTCTCCCTGTAGCTCAGGCCCTGGCAAACATCCTCGTAAATCTTCTCTCATTTGTTGGTGAGGATTCCTATTGCCAAGTGGCTTCTGGAACATGCCACCACAAAAAAATCCAAACCTCTTGGAAGAACACAGCCATCATCTGTTGAACTGACCCCCCCCCACCCCTCCCCCAACACAGAGAAAGCTGGCGTGAGGAAAATGGAAAATTTGTGTTCATGAAATGAATGATCGCAGCATTAAAATATTTTTATTGCTGAGTGGGTTGAAGGAAATTCCATGGCCTCGGGCGATTAGAGTGCATGATTGCAAATCTTGCAGCTTCTGCTGAAAAGATCAGTCATCTTGTCTGAAGTATAGACACAAAATGCTGGAGTAACTCAGCGGGACAGGCAGCATCTCTGGAGAAAAGGAATAGGTGACACATTTCGGATGGAGACCCTTCATCAGACTGACGTATGCTTGGGTTGTAAGCCAAAGTGCAGAAGATGGTAAAAAGTTCTCGACCCGAAACATCACCTATTTTCTCCGGAGATGCGGTCTGACCCACTGAGTTACTGCAACTTTTTGTCCATCTTCGTGGAGATTGTGCTTCAGGAATTGTGCCAGTAAATTTTCATAAGGTGGCATTAGATTTTCACCTCCCTCACTGATAATACACATTCCCCAACTCCCATCCCTCCCTCCCACCATCCCCCAATACATCCACCACCCTGGTAGTGATTGTTCTCTGAAAGCTGCTGTACCCCTGCCATACGATTGCCAACTGTCCCGTATTAGCCGGGACATCCCGTATTTTGGGCTAAATTGGTTTGTTCCTTACGGGACCGCCCTTGTCCCGTATTAGGCCCGTGGGGCCGCTGTAGGCCTGGACGCTGGAGGTCCCAACGCTGTAGGCCCGGACAGTGTAGTAGGAAAAAAACTACAGATGCTGGTTAAAATCTGTGCCTACCTTCCGGACAGTGTAAGTCCGGACAGTGTAAGTCTGGAGGCCCGGGCGCCGCCTAACGGAGGTTGCATAGCAACCTGCCTCCAGGCCCGGGTGGCCACCGTTGGCCGCTGGCTGGGTGAGGTCGCGTGCGGGGCGGGGCGGTGATGTCACCCTTTGTCCCTTCTTTGGGATTGAGGAAGGTGGCAACCCTACTAATACGGGACAAGGGCGGTCCTGTGCGGGACAAACCAATTTAGCCCAAAATACGGGATGTCCCGGCTAATACGGGCCAGTTGGCAACCCTACCTTAAACCTATGTCCTCTGGTTCTCGATTCTCCTACCCTAAAAGATTCTGCATTCACCCTATCAATTCCCCCCAATGATCTAACACACCTCTATCAGATCTCCCCTCATCTGTGCTCCAAGGAATAGAGTCCTAGCCTGCCCAACCTCTCCCTGTAGCTCAGGCCCTCGAGTCCTGGCAACATCCATGTAAATCTTCTCCGCATTGTTTCCAGGTTAATGACATCCTTCCTATAATAGGGTGACCAAAACTGATCACAGTACTATAATGACAGGCGCACCAAGGCATTGTACAACTGTAACATCAGGTCCCAACGGAAGATTCCTGCTTGTTGGTCTGCCTTGTGTTGCTGTTTTGTGTCTGTTGCCCTGGGCCCAGCCTGGGACTGCTGTCAGTGAGGCATCCACTCATTCTGTCAGAGTCACTGCACTGAGCCACAGCAGTCGCCCTTTGAAGCCATGGCTGGGGAGGAAGCAAGTCTGGCTACCATCGCAATGCTGCATTAACCCGTTGGAAAAAAATGAAATGAGTTGCGGGAAGCCCAGCTGCTCCTTTTCAACCGATTTGAAACAGACCGGGTAAGGCAAAAGTACAGAGCGCAGCGGCAGAGTTGCTGCCTCACAGTGCCGGAGACCCGGGTTCCATCCTGACTACCGGCGCTGTCTGTACGGAGTCCGTACGTTCTCCCTGTGACCTGCGTGGGATTTCTCCGGGTGCTCCGGTTTCCTCCCACACTCCAAATACGTGCAGGTAAAAATTCGGCAAAAATTGTAAATTGTCTCTAGACTGCAGGATAGCTCTCGGGCACGGGGATCGTTGGTCGGCACGGACTCATCCGCCCGAAGGCCCCGTGTCCGTGCTGTGTCTCTAAATTAAACTAAACTAAAGATGAAGGTAGACACAAAATGCTGGTGTAACTCAGCGGGACAGGCACCATCTCTGGAGAGAAGGGATGGGTGACATTTCGGGTCGAGACCCTTCTTCAGACTAAAGATGAGTTTCCTCACTGTCATCTCTTCCTGTATTCACTGAGCCATCCTACCAACTAGAGAGCAGTCCTGAGCTAATATCGACCTCATTGGAGACCCACAGACTATCATTGATCAGACTTTACTGGCTTTACCTCGCAATAAACGATATTCACGTTATTCCCTTTATTATACATCTGTACACTTTGGACGGCTCAATTGTAGTCATGTATTGTCTTTCCGCTGACTGGTTAGCACGCAGCAAAACCTCGGTACACGTGACAATAAACTGAACTACGACTGTATCCAGTTGATTCTCTGAGAGCACAGATGCTGGGACAGGGGAATTGACCTCCCCGTTTCGAAGGTTTTTCTTTGTACCTTCTTTAAAGTCGTCCAATTAAGAATAATGATCGTCGTCAAGGTTTGTAGATGTGAGTATCGCTCACTAGCAGAGCTGGAGTATGAGTGTGGTGAATGACTGACTCCATGCCTCAGGGTGGCTTGTCACTGCATGGGGTGGCCCTCACTGTGATTCAGTGCAATGTTTAGCCGTACAAAGCTGGATCGCTGTAATCTCCACCAGGCAGCAATCATCTGGCGTGCTTTGTCACTCTTCCCGAGATCATCGTTCGGCAGCTTGGGAGGAGACAACCCGAAAGCCCCCCCTCACCCTGGCAGCGGAACAACCTGGCTGCAGAGACGATTTAGTTCAGTGTTTAGTTTAGAGATACGGAGTAGAAACAGGCTCACCGAGTCAGCGCCGACCAGCGATCCCCGCACACCAACACTGCAGAGAGTTGTGAATCTGTGGAATTCTCTGCCTCAGAAGGCAGTGGAGGCCAATTCTCTGAATGCATTCAAGAGAGAGCTAGATAGAGCTCTTAAGGATAGCGGAGTCAGGGGGTATGGGGAGAAGGCAGGAACGGGGTACTGATTGAGAATGATCAGCCATGATCACATTGAATGGCGGTGCTGGCTCGAGGGGCCGAATGGCCTACTCCTGCACCTATTGTCTATTGACTGCCCGACACACACCAGGGACAATTTACAATTTTACCAAGCCAATTAACCTACAAAACCTGGACGCCTTTGGAGTGTGGGAGGAAACCGAGGATCTCGGAGAAAACCCACGCAGGTCACGGGGAGAACGTACAAACTCCGTACAGACCAAAGATACTAGAGGAACAAGATAGACCACTCGACCCTAAAAACCGTAGTATGTCACGGCGCCATTTTAGTAGGCAGAAACTTGCAGAAACATTATTTTTTAAAAAGAACAAAAATCTGTGAATTGATAGATGAGATATATTCTGCATTTTAATGGTATAATCACACATACTGTTCCCCCAAAACACTGATTACACAGCGAGAGGCCTACTAAAATGGCTCCTTTGTGTACTACACTTCAGTTTAGGTGATATCAACGGAGTGGTCCATCTTGTCCCTCTAGTATCTTTGGTACAGACAGCACCCATAGTCGGGATCGAACCCGGGTCTTTGGCGCTGTAAGGCAGCAACTCTACCGCTGTGCCACCCAGCTACGAGGATGTTGCCAGCACTCATGGGCCTGAGCTACAGGTAGAGGTTGAGCAGGCTAAGACTCGATTCCTTGGAGCGCAGAAGGATGAGGGGTAATCTTATAGAAATATAAGATATATATATATGCAGTGAAATGCTTTATCTTGTGGACAACCCGGTGAAATTGTGCAGCAGACCTCACCTCGGCAGCACACGAGTGCCGCCACGTTTCTGGTGCTGACAAAACTACAAAAGATTCACCGAACAGTCGGATCTCGTGCCTGCCGCTGCACATGGGCACCAGCCCCCCTACTTTATCTACTTGTCATAGAGTCTGAGTGTTACGGCATGGAAATAGGCCCTTTGGCCCAACTAGTTCTTGCCGACCAATGTGCCCCATCTATAACGAGTCCCCCTGTCTGCATTTGTCCCATATCCCTCCAAACCGTTCTTGTCCATGTGCCTGTCCAAATATCTAGACATCAAAAGCTGGAGTAACTCACCGGGTCAGGCAGCATCTCTGGAAAAAAGGAAAAGGTGACGTTTCGGGTCGAGACCCTTCTTCAGACTGAGTGTCAGTAGGATGGGGAGTTGGGAGGGAGGCCTGGAAAAGGTATTTGGAACAAATGAATGAAAGATATGCAAAATGCAACGCTGGTCAAGGAAAGGTGGAGCCCACAATGGTCCATTGTTGTCTGCGCGCTTGGTGATAACGAGTTATACAGACAGTGGAACTCAACAGTGAAACTAGCACGACGACTAGGGTGGGGGAGGGACGGAGAGAGAGGGGATGCAAGGGTTACTTGAAGTTAGAGATATCAATATTCATATTGCCTGGTTGTAAGCTACACAAATAAAATGTGAGGCACTGTTCCTCCAATTTGCGTCTGGCCTCATTCCAAACGGCCTGCTGCTGTCCTGGGGGATCTGTGGTCCTAAACAGAAAGGTACCACTCACTGTTCCTTCTGCACTTGACATGGACTTTGACTTGTACAAGCTTTACCTTGCACTAAACGTTATGTCCTTTATCATGTATCTACACACTGTGGACGGCTTGATTGTAATCGTGTATTGTCTTTCCGCTGACTGGTTAGCACGCAACAAAAGCTTTTCACCGTTCCTCGGTACACGGGACACTAAACTCAACTGAACTCGACTTCTCGGAATCCTTCCATGAATTCCCTTATTATGCGACACCACCTCAATTGTAATACCACGCTCTTACCTGGGATCAAATTCCATCTGCCATCAGAGTTAAAGAATGGGCGGTCACGGTGGCGCAGCGGTAGAGTTGCTGCCTTACAGCGAATGCAGCGCCAGAGACCCGGGTTTGATCCCGACTACGGGTGCTGTCAGTACGGAGTTTGTACGTTCTCCCCGTGACCTGCGTGGGTTTTCTCTGAGATCTTCCTTTTCCTCCCACACTCCAAAGACGTGCAGGTTTTTAGGTTAATTGGCTTGGTAAATGTAAAAAATTGTCCCTAATGGGTGTAGGACCGTGTTAGTGTGCGGGGATCGCTGGTCGGCGCGGACCCGGTGGGCCGAAAGGGCCTGTTTCCGCGCTGTATCTCTAATCTAAAGGACGTTCTTTTAGGAAGGAGATGAGGAGAAAATTCTTTAGTCAGAGGGTGGTGAATCTGTGGAATTCTTTACCACAGAAGGCAGTGGAGGCCAAGTCAGTGGGTATTTTTTAAGGCAGAGATAGATAGATACTTGATTAGTACGGGCGTTAGAGGTTTTGGGGAGAAGGCAGGAGAGATAGATCAACCATGATTGAATGGCATAGACTTGATGGGCCGAATGGCCTAATTCTGCTCCTATCACATGACCTTATGAGCTTACGCCACTTTTTTAATCCAATTGATCAGAGCATCTTTACCTTCCTGAAGTTTGAAACTATCCTCCTCATTGTCGAACACTCATTCAAATTTTCTATTATATGCAAACTTCACCAGCATGCCTTCAACTGCAGTGACTA
Organism: Rhinoraja longicauda; assembly: GCF_053455715.1. Classification (NCBI taxonomy): domain Eukaryota; kingdom Metazoa; phylum Chordata; class Chondrichthyes; order Rajiformes; family Arhynchobatidae; genus Rhinoraja; species Rhinoraja longicauda. Next base: position 30,178,152 of record NC_135978.1, on the reverse strand, counting down.
AATTATTAATACGTGCATAAGTGAACGCGTGTCTGAGAAATGTGCCCATAGTTCCCACTGTGACAGCCTGCTTAACATTCATTAGTCTTATACTTTGAGAGATACAGCGTAGAAACAGACCCTTTGGTCCTCCGGGTCCGCGCTGACCAGCGATCAGCGACCGTGTGCGGACACGAGCACTACCCTGAACACCAGGGACGATGCACGATTTTTACCGAAGCCAATTAACCTGCAAACCTGTTGTGGGAGGAAACTGGAGCACCCACAGAAAACCCACACGGGCGTAGGGAGAGCCGACAGACTCCGCACAGACAGCATCCATAGTACAGGATCGAACCCGGGTTTGTGGCGTTGTACGTCAGCGACTCTACCGCTGTGCCGCCCTAACCTCTGGCACTTTGTGTCCTTCTACAACTCTATAACTAGAAGAACTATCGAGAATCAGATACAGTGCTGGTTACTTCCAAGCCGGCACGGTCAGTGGTGGACCCAAAGCTCCACAATGCGCTTGCACCGCCACTTGCACTGTCCCCTCTCAGTGCTGCGCTGTCTCCAGTCCGTGGCCTCAGAGAGTGTGGTTCATCATTGCTGCGTTGACACATGTATCCTGAATTGGTATATCAGTATCATTTAGTTTGAGCATCGCGAGATGCATGCCAACCACTCCCTCCCCAGCTCCCTTCCCCTGCAACCGCAGAAGATGCAACACCTGTCCCTACACCACCTCCCTCGACTCTGTCCAGGGACCCCACCAGTCCTTTCAGGTGAGTCACAAGTGCACTTGCACCTCCTCCGACCTCCTCTACAGTATCCAGGTGTTGTTCCAGGTGTGGACTCTTATACATCGGTGGGGCCAAACCTAGACTGAACACCCTCGTTTCGCTGAACACCTTCGCTCAGCTCGCCTGGGCTTACCTGATCTCCCGGTTGCCAAATACTTTGCCTCCCCTTCCCATTCCCACACTGACCTTTCTGTCCTGGGCCTCCTCCACTGTCAGAGTGAGGCCCAGCGCAAAATGGAGGAACAGCACCTCATATTTCGCTTGGGCAGCTCACAGCCCAACAATGTGAATATTGAATCCTCTAACTTCAAGTAACCCGTGCATCCCGTCTCTCGCCGTCCCTCCCCCACGCTTGCAGCACCAGAGACCTGGGTTCGATCCCGACTACGGGTGCTGTCTGTACGGAGTTTGTATGTTCTCCCCATGACCTGCGTGGGTTTTCTCTGAGATCTTCGGTTTCCTCCCACACTCCAAAGACGTACAGGTTTGTTGGTTAATTGGCTTGGTGTATGTGTAAATTGTCCCCAGTGTGTGTAGGATAGTGTTAGTGTGCGGGAATCGCCGGTTGGCGCGAACTCAGTGGGCCGAAGGACCTGTTTCCACGCTGTATCTCTAAACTACTAGTTTTGTTGTCTGTCTAACCCGTTTCCCCACAGCCAACAATGGACCATTTCCTTGATCATCGTTTACATTTTTGCGTATCTTTGCTATTCATTTATTTTTAATCACTCCAAATCACCGTCTATACCTCTTGTTTCCATTTCCCCTGACTCTCAGTCTGAAGAAGGATATCGACCCGAAATGTCACCTCTTCCTTTTCTCCAGAGATGCTGCCTCACCCGCTGAGTTACTCCAGCTTTTTGTGTCTACCTTCGATTTGAACCAGCATCTGCAGTTATTTTCCTAATATTCCATACATGCATTTGCATGCAAGTCTTGGAAGTGAGGAATAATGAGAATGAAAAAGAATGATAAAACTTTCAAATAGGGATCCCAAGACATTATTATTGCTCTTTTAAAAAAAAAATGAAGACCCCACGCCTGCTTTAGGAGCTGCTTGTTAACTGTTAATTGGCAGACATTTGTTGTAATTCCCCAGGTGCATGTAATCAAATTTCCTCTCCGGCTGTGGTGGTCTTTAACCCTTCCTCCTCTCTCTGTCCCGTGTGGTTACACAGTACCTAAAGGTGATGTAGGTGGCAAGGTGGCGCAGCGGTAGAGTTGCTGCCTCACAGCGCCAGGGACCCGGGTTCCATCCTGACATCGGGTGCTGTACGGAGTTTGTACGTTCTCCCCGTGACTGTATACATAAGCACGTAGATACGTATTGGGTAAACATCTCAGAAACAGTACAAGTGTATAGTTGTATATACACCCTGTACCCTGAGACAGTACACAGAGTCACCAGTTTGGCACCATTTTCAAGTCCCAGTTGTTGCAAGTGCAGGGATCTTGATCTGACCGTGAAGGCCCGTTGCCCTGGCAACGTTGCAGGGTCAGCCAGGCCAAGCACAGCCGTGGTGTCCTCCGCCACTGCTCCACCATTGTAGGCCGCGTGCGGTCCACGTGCTCGGCCTCTTGGAGTGGCGCCCGGTCCAGCCGAGCCACCGGCTAGTGCTGGGACAGCGCTAGTGTACGGGGATCGCTGGTTGGCGCGGACTCGGTGTACCAAAGGGCCTGTTTCCCTGCTGTATCTCCAAACTAAAGTAAACCAGACCACGTCTAGTGCAGGAGTGCAGGTCGCCTGCTCCTACGAGCTGCAATTTCAATTTGCTCTGTGATTGGAACTGTCGAACAGAGGATTATTTTCTTCCTTGTTATTAATGATTACAGGCACGTGCTGTGTGCCCATTGTACTGCTTCATCTACTGAATGCAGCACGTGTCCAGGCTCTGTCGGGATCGAGACTCATTATTTACAGCATTACCGTGTTACACAAAAGTGAACAATGTCGTTCCTATTACTTTCAGCATCGAGGGAGTTCTTTAAAGAAATATAGAAATAAAATGTAGTTCATAAATCTGGGGTCATTGTGCACTTCTGTCATTAGTTGCCTTGTAGGATTGCTCCATTAGTGTTAATAAATATGGAAAGGACAACTAGAAAAATATCTCATTACCCTTTCATTGGTTATGTGAAAACTGTTATTAATCTCCCAAGGATTATACAGATGTTTTTCATGTATATAATGTTAACAATCTTTGGTTTAAGAGAATGCAGTTAATTAACGATGGGGTAGAGGTTTGTAGGTTAGGGACAATTTCCAATTTCTACCAAGGCATATTACGCTACAAACCTGCACATCTTTGGAATGCGGGAGGAAACCGGAGCACACGGAGAAAACCCATGCGGTCACGGGGAGAACGTCCAAACTACGTGCAGACAGCACCCTTAGTCAGGATCAAACCCGGGTCTCTGGCGCTGTGAGGCAGCAACTCTACCGCTGAGCCACCGTGCCACCTCCAGAGAAAAAACCTTGTCTTGCATGCTATCAAACTGGTCAGATAAATCATACATAGATGCGTAAGAAAATAACTGCAGATGCTGGTACAAATCGAAGGTATTTATTTCACAAAATGCTGGAGTAACTCAGCAGGACAGGCGGCATCTCAGGAGAGAAGGAATGGGTGACGTTTCGGGTCGACTCCCTTCTTTCATACATAGATGCAATCAGTTCAAACTCAAGTACAATATATCCAAGGAACTTAAATTTAGTTGTTCTTGAATTAAATTTAAACAGAAACCTCCCCCTCAGAAATGGAGCTGGCTAAACAAATGGATCTTTGCAAAAACCCATCGGGTTTACTAATGACCATTGGGATGAAAATCTATTATCTTTGCATAGTCTTATTGTGACTCTCGACCACGAGTAAAGTGGTCTACTTAACTGCCCTCTGAAATGGCCGAGCAAGCTTGAATTGCATTATAAAACACTAAAGTAGACTGTCCTCTGAAGGTTCAGTTCAGTTCAGTTTAGTTTATTGTCTGGTGTACCGAGGTACAGTGACAAGCCTTTGTTGCGTGCCAACCAGTCAGCAGAAAGACAATACACGATTACAATCAATCCATTTACAGTGTATAGATACATGATAAAGGGGACAACGTTTATTGCAAGGTAAAGCCAGCAAAGTCCACCCATGGATAGTCCGAGGGTCATCAAAGAGGTAGGTAGTAGTTCAGCACTTCTGTCTGGTTGTGGTGGGATGGTTCAGTTGCCTGACAGCACCTGGGGCTACTGAATCACCCCACCACAACCAGAACGCAGTGGTTGACCCGAAACATCACCTGCCCACGTTCTCCAGGAACGCTGGCTGACCCGCTGAGTTACTCCAGCACTTTGTATCGTCTTCTGTCAACCTTGCTTTCAGATATGACAAAGTTGTTCCCAGTCCAATTTATCCTTGAAAGATCTTCCTCATGAATAACTGATAACTAGTATCTGAACTTGGAGAGCTGCCCCCGAATTAATCAAACCGTAGCCGGACATGGCCGTGTATAAAGAATCAGACCTTTCAGCCAAAGTCCAAGAATTCTGTCACAATTCCTGGGAATGTCCTGCAAATGGAACAGGTAGTTGTATATTCAATCAGTATTGGAGTGACCCAGAAGGTTCAAGTCTTGGGCCAAAGACGGCACAAAAACCTCCTACAGTTGTCCGACCATCAATCACTGTTCAAACTAGTTCTATGTTATCCCACTTTCTCATCCATTCCCTGCACTCTTGGGGCAATTCACAGAGGCCAATTAACCTCACATAGTTTTAGTTTTACATTTTAGTTTTTTGTTTTAGTTCTTAAGTTTTAGTTCTAGTTTTTAGTTTTGGTTTTTTGTTTTAGTTTTCCGTTTTAGTTTTTCGTTTTATTTTTACATTTTAGTTTTTTGTTTTAGTTCTTAAGTTTTAGTTTTTAGTTCTAGTTTTTAGTTTTAGTTTTTCGTTTTATCCTTACATTTTAATTTTTTGTTTTAATCCTTAAGTTTTAGTTTTTAGTTCTAGTTTTTAATTTTAGTTTTTCATTTTATTTTTACTTTTTAGTTTTTTGTTTTAGTTCTTAAGTTTTAGTTTTTGGTTCTAGTTTTTCATTGCGGTTTTTAGTTTTAGTTTTACGTTTTAGTTTTTCATTTTAGTTTCAATTTTCTCGCTCCCATTTTCGCACAGTTTGGAAACAGACCCATTCCACACAGAATGACTCCATGACTCCAAATGAACCTTGACTAACAGGGCAGCTCTGGGAAGCATCCCTTAATCGAAAGATGGAGATAATATTAAAAGAAATGGTTCGGGTGGTTATCAGTTCCCTCGAGAAAGGGACCTGAGAAACAATTGCCCTGGATCAATGCCAAGCAGGAGATTGGACGCTGCTTGGTCGTTGAGAGTAACCTGGACTGGTCCAGGAATGCTGAGGCCCTGTACAAGAAGGGACAGAGCCGGCTGCACTTTTTGAGAAGGCTCCGCTCCTTCAACGTCTGCAGTGAGATGCTGCAGATGTTCTACCAATCGGTGGTGGCCAGCGCCATCTTCTTCGCTGCTGTGTGTCAGGGCAGCAGGGCGAAGGCCGCGGACGCCGACAGGATTAACAAGCTCATCAGGAAGGCTGGCGTCGTCCTGGGGGTGGAGTTGGATTCATGGGGGGGTGGTCTTGGAGGGGAGGATGCTCCTCAAACGGCGGAGCATCCTGGACAATACAGCTCATCCCCTCCATGACACACTGGTCAACCTGAGGAGCACCTTCAGCAACAGACTGGTCCCACCAAGATGTAGCACAGAACGCCACAGGAGATCCTTCTTCCCAGGGGCTATCAAACTGGACAACCTCTCCTCCTTCTGTCATGGGGTAGACTGACTCCCCTTCTTCCCCCCCCCCCCCCCCCCCCCCCATCCCCCATCTTTGCACATCCAACCAATTTCCCTCCTGGGATAAATAAAGTTCTATCGTATCGTCTCATATTTTCAGCAGTCTTTGGCAGTGCCTGTCATTCCAAACCTCAGTGTGGCATCCGTTAATGAAAATGCAACCTGTTAATATTTCATTACAAACTCCAACATGTTATTCTGTTTGGCTCTTACCTCCCCCCCTCCCCCATATGTCCCTGTGATTATAAATTCTGATTGTTCATTTCATTAACAGTTCCCATCTGCTGACTATTCATTAATTTCCACCCTCTGGAAACGCAGTCTTGTTTTTGTGAAGGTGCTCCTGCCGCTGATTGTAGATTCTCCCAGAGCTCCCCAACACGAGGGGTTTGAATCACAGCGGTACGGATAGTCCGTGATCTGCTCAGCTGACGAGCGTAGTTCCACCCGCACCCACTGATTTAGTACTTGGACACTTGGGCATGGGTCAACTTGCTCTTTTCAGTTCAACCGCGTGTCGAAAACAAAATCATTTGGAGTAGTTTTGTTTACTTTAGTTTAGCTTAGAGATACAGCGCGGAATCAAGCCCTGGGGACCAGTGATTCTCACCCATTAACACCACCCGACACACACTGGGGACAATTTTACATTCTTACCAAGCCAATCAATTAACCTACAAAATTGTACGTCTTTGGAGTGTGGGAGGAAACCGAAGATCTCGGGGGAAAACCCACGCAGGAGAACGCACCAACTCCGTACAGACAGCACCCATAGTCGGGATTGAACCCGGGTCTCTGGCGCTACAAGGCAGCAACTCTACCGCTGCGCCACCATGCCACCCATAACTGTGTTCAAGTACTGTGGTCAGTACTATGTTCAATTTTAGTTATCCTGCTAGAGGATAGATGTTGCTAAACTGGAATGGATGCAGAGACTTTTTACAAATCGAGAGTGGTTTTATTTTCATGTGTCCCTAAACGGAACAATTAAAGGGCCTGTTCCACTTAGGTGATTTTAAGGCGACTGCGGGCGACTAGTCTGTCGGCTATCGCGAGGAGTCTTCAATGAATCGTAGCGGATCTCGGCGCGTCCCGGAAACATTTACCTGCTAGAAATTTCTCGGCGACAGCGGGCTTGTGGCCAGGTATGGTAGCTTATTGCGGGCGCTGTCTGTCGCACGCTGTCCCCAGATTTGCTAGGTTGTCGCAGATGCATTTAGAAGCACGTAATATTAAATTAAGAAAAGGCTTTTGAAGATACCAGAAGATAGTTTTGTTTAACCAATTTATTTACCGTCAGGATATTTGACAGGTAGATTGGAGGCGAGAGTTTGACGGTCAGGTAAGCGTGGGAATTTTGCGATGTTTCCGAAGACGTTGTAATCTCTTAGCCAGGTGGTAGTTTGACAAAAAAAGTAACTTGTATCGACCTGAGTCGGCATTGTCGTGGTCATTGTCGTAGGGTAAAAGAAAATGTCGGCGATCTGCTACGATTTTGACAGTCGCCGGCAGTCGCCTTAAAAAATCGCGTAACTGGGACAGGCCGTTGAATTCTTACTTGCAGCAATGCAACAGATATGTAAACATAGTACTCTGTAAACACCATAAAAATATAATCAAACGCACACCACATCAAATATACACACACATATACTACACACTCGCATTCTAACTATCTGCTGTATACAGTATATAATATATATGTGTATATATATATGCAAATGTGTGTGTGTGTGTATGTATTGTGTGTGTATATATGTACAGTGTGTGTATACACAAACACACATATATATGTGTATGTATATTATATATATGGCTAAAATATATATGAGTGTATGTGTACACACACACACACACACACACACACACACACACACACACACACACACACACACACACACACACATACTATAACCGTCCACTATAATGAATATCCGTTATAAAGAGGTCCGTAATAACAAGGGTTTACTGTATTTAGGTTAAGAATTGACAAATGGGAATGAAAGGAGCCTAAGGTGAGTTTAGCGATGCATGGGATAGGGACTCCAGTGAGTTGACAAGGAGCACAGCAAAAAAGAACAGAGTTACAGTGAATTTACAAGGTGCAGAGGAAAGGGGCCCTGGTGTGTTTAAAAGGAGCACAGGAAGCAGGGCACCAGTGACTTTAAAGGGAATGCAGGGGCGCAGCGGTAGAGTTGCTGCCTCACAGCGCCGGATACCCGGGTTCCATCCCAACTACGGGTGCTGTCTGTGCGGAGTTTGCACGTTCTCCCCGTGACCTGCAAGGGTTTCCTCCGAGATCTTCGGTTTCCTCCCACACTCCAAAGACGGTAGACACAAAAATGCCGGAGTAACTCAGCGGGTCCGGCAGCATCTCTGGAGAGAAGGAGTGGGTGACGTTTCGGGTCGGGACCCTTCTTCAGACTGATGTCGGGGATGGGGGTGGGACAAAGGTAGGATGTAGTCGGAGACAGGAAGACAGTGGGAGAACTGCGAAGGGGGAGGGGATAGAGAGGGAAAGCAGGGACTATCTGAACTCTAAAGACGTGCAGGTTTGTAGGTTAATTGGGTCGTTATGAAAATGTAATATTGTCCCTAGTGCGTGTAGGATCGTGTTAACGTGCTGGGATCGCTGGACGGCGTGGACTTGGTGGGCCGAAGGGCCTGTTTCTGCGCTGTATCTCTAAACCAAAAAAAAGGGGCCGAGTGGGATAAAGGAATCGCGCGGAACAAAGCGAACTGAGCCAGTTCACAAACCATACAGATTTCTGAAAAATCGCAATGCGGATTATCGGAGCTATCCTGCACTTGTTAGCTGTATGAATCCTCAGATGTTACCTATTGAGGCCACTCAGATAGAATTAAAAACCCATGTCAAAGGGCGGCACGGTGGAGCAGCGGTAGAGTTGCTGCCTTACAGCGCCAGACACCGGGGTTCCATCCTGACCCGGAGACTCAGGTTCGATCCTGACTACGGGTGCTGCACTGTAAGGAGTTTGTACGTTCTCCCCGTGACCTGCGTGGGTTTTCTCCGAGATCTTCGGTTTCCTCCCACACTCCAAAGACGTACAGGTATGTAGGTTAATTGACTGGGTAAATGTAAAAATTGTCCCTAGTGTGTGTAGGATAGTGTTAATGTGCGGGGATCACTGGGCGGTGCGGACTTGGTGGGCCGAAAAGGCCTGTTTCCGCGCTGTATATGAAATATGAAATAAATAAAATAAATATGAAACCAGCACAGGTAACGTTAGTTCAGAAACGCTCTCTTCTAATAAAAGCTATTAAAAAAAATGCCACTAGAGTCATGTCACTGGAAAGCTTATTCTGTCCTCGCGGGTCGACCTGCGGTCAGTGGTGGACCCACCGTGAGGGGGGGGGGGGTGGAAGGGATGAATAGTGGACAATGGGGAGGGAGGGGGGAGAATAATGAACATTGGAGGTAGACACAAAATGCTGGAGTAACTCAGCGGGACAGGCAGCATCTCTAGAGAGAAGGAATGGGTGACGTTTCGGGTCGAGACCCTTCTTCAGACTGGTGATCCGACTGAACAATGGTGGCCTGGCATGGGGAACCGCCATGGGGAGGGGGAAGGGGGCGGGGAGAACAAAGGAGGAGCCGGCATACTTTGTAACTTTGTCAGTGCTGTAGGTGGCCACTATTTGCATATCTTGGGTATAACACCAAAGAATCTCACTGTGTCTTGCCACATGTGACAATAAAGTATTCCATTCGTTCCATGCTACATTTCTGGTCTATTAATAGGGTTGCCAACTGTCCCGTATTAGCCGGGGCATCCTGTATGTTGGGCTAAATTGGTTTGTCCATTACGAGATGGTGTAGGCCCGGACGCTGTAGGCCCGGACGCTGTAGGCCAGGAAGCTGTAGGCCAGGAAGCTGTAGGCCCTGACGCTGTAGGCCCGGACGCTGTAGGCCAGGAAGCTGTAGGCCAGGAAGCTGTAGGCCCGGACGCTGTAGGCCCGGACGCTGTAGGCTAGGAAGCTGAAGGCCCGGACGCTGAAGACCCAGACAGTGTAGGTCTGGACAGTGTCGGCCCGGAGGCCCGGGCGCCGCCTAAGGGAGGTTGCGTTGCAACCCTCCTGCCGGCCCGGGCAGCCGCCATTGGTGGAGCGGGAGCACGTGGCTGGATGAGGTTACGTGGGGCGCGAGGCGGTGACGTCACCTTGTCCGTTATTTGGGAGTGAGGTTGTTGGCAACCCTATCCATTAATGAAGGGGGTTGGAAAGGATGACTAGCATTGTATCTTTGGTATTTGCAGGGCTGCTAGCTGTACCACAGGGTCTCTACTCTATTAGACTTTAGAATATGGAGATGCAGCATGGAAACAGGGCTTTTGGCTCACTGAGTCCATGCGTACCGGTGACCACCCCGTACACTAGTACCAGCACTCCCTACACACTAGGGACAATCTACAATTGTTTGTACTGAATCCAATTAACCTACAAACCTATACGTCCTTAGAGTGTGGGAGGAAACCGTGAGTGAACTCACGTGGTCACAGGGAGAAGATACAATCTCCGTGCAGACTGGAATGGAACCCCGGTGTCTGGCGCTGTAGGGCAGCAACTCTACCACTGCACCACCGTGCCGCGCCAGTATATACATCCCACTTTCTCACCCACTGCCGACACACTGGGGGCAATTTGGAATGTGGGGGGAAACCGGAGCACCCGGAGAAAGCCAACGCGATCGCGGGGAGAACGTACAAGCTGCCTACAGACAGCGCCCGAGGTCAGGAATGAACCAGGGTCTCTGGCGCTGTGAGGCAGCAACTCTACCGCTGTGCCACCTTCATGTGCTGCATGCTTCAGGAAGGAGGTATAAACTAGAATTTAGTCTTGATCTATGTGAACTCATTACCGTGAGAGCCACACCAAGCTATATTTCTCTATTAATTAAAAGGCCATAAATAATATATAGCTTTACATGCCTGATATATCGAAGCTGTCACAATGAGAAGAGGGAGTGAATACATTTCACACTGTTTCGGTATTAATTAAGGAGTTTTGGGGGGAAAAAGTGTTTGTATATTCATGGTGTATCAAAAATATTTACTGAGACTGACATTTTCGCAGCAAAGGGATTTATATATTTTCGCCGAACTCTAGCAAGCTGGCTTCAGCAGCTCCTGCTAATGATGATAATGATGATGATATTTTATCCTCACAGGTACTAGGTACGTTGAAATTCTTTGTTCTTGCGTTCAATACACAAAGCACACAAAAAAGAGTCACTACGTTTGGGGTGGCATGGCGGCACAGCGGTAGAGTTGCTGCCTTACAGCCCCAGGGTCCCGGGTTCGATCCTGACTACAGGTGCTGTCTGTATGGAGTTTGCACGTTCTCTCCGTGACCCGCTTGGGTTTTCTGCGGGTGCCACACTCCAAAGACGTGCAGAGGCCTGTGGAGGCCAAGCCAGTGAATATTTTTAAGGCAGAGGTAGACAAATTCTTGATTAGAACAGGTGTCAAGGGTTATGGGGAGAAGGCAGGAGAATGGGATTAGGGGGCGGAGATCAGCCATGATCGAATTGCAGAGTGGACTCGATGGGCCGAATGGCATAATTCTACTCCTAGAACTTGTGAACTTGTACAGGTTTGTAGGTTAATTGGCTTCGGTATAATTATAAATGATCCCTAGCGTGTGTAGGATAGTATTAGTGAAGTGCGATCCGGACCCGGTGGGCCGAAGGGCATGTTTCCGCGCTGTATCTCTAAACTAAACTAAAGTAAATTAAAAACTATGACAGGACGAATGAAATTCCAAAACATTGGGCTCAGTGGACCAGAGATTCGTGTCAATTTTCTTTACCATTCCCAAGACTGACATTATGCATCTGACCTCATTTTTCGCTCCAGCGACACTTGAAATTTCTTTGTTAATTGAAATGTTCCCAAAATAATAAATGTAGAGTTTTGTTCAAATTTGGAACTACAACAGCGAAGTCAAAAGTCAGACTACCTGTACATGATCCATATCCCTCTATTCCCTGCACTTCCAGGTGCCCATCTCACAGATAGGAAACCTATAAGGTACCTAATCTCTAACTGAATTCAATAACAAACAGATACATTGTGCAGGAAGGAATTACACTGAAGATATGGACATACAATGCTGGAGTAACTCAGAGGGTCAGGCAGCATCTCTGGAGAAAAGGAATAGGCGACGTTTCATCAGACTGAGTCAGGGGAAGAGGGAAACTAGAGGTGTGAAAAGGTGCAGAACAAATCAGAGCCAGCACGGATGACAATGGAAAGGTGGAGCCCACAATGGTCCATTGTTGGCTGTGGAAGAGGTGACAACGAGGGGATACAGGGAAGTGAACAGTGGAGCTAGCAGGATGACTAGGGTGGGGGAGGGGTGGAGAGAGAGAAGGAATGCAGGGGTTACTTGAAATTAGAGAAATCAATGTACCACTGGGGTGTGAGCTGCCCAAGCGAAATATGAGGTGCTGTTCCTCCAATTTGTGTGTGGCCTCACCCTAACAGTAGAGGAGGCCCAGGACAGAAAGGTCAGTGTGGGAATGGGAAGGGGAGTCAAAGTGTTTGGCAACCGGGAGATCGCGAACAGATTCATTGTTGTTTTGAATATAAATAGGGCCTTAATGCTATTGCGAGTGTGGTACAGAATGAATGGAAACAAGCTTACAGTCATTAGTATCACCATAGATAGGCACACAGAGCTGGAGTAACTCAGCGGGTCAGACAGCATCTCTGGAGAACAGGAATAGGTAACATTTTGGGCCGAGACCCCTCTTCAGACTGTGTGGCAGGGGAAAGAGAAACAAGAGATATCGACGGTGATGTAGAGAGATAATCAATATTCTCTAAATTCAAGTCACCTTTGCATCCCCTCTCTCTCCGTCCCTCCCCCCCACGTTATTGTGCCAGCATCAGGCGGCTTGTTGAGTCTCGGATTCTATCACTCATTTTCACCCAGCCCACAACTAGCAATGGCCTGTTTCCTTTCTCACTGTTACTTATTTTGCATATCTTTCATTCATTTGTTCTATATCCCTCTACATCACCGTCTATATCTCTCATTACCCTTTCCCCTGACTCTCAGGCATAAGTGATAGGAGCAGAATTAGGCCATTCGGCCCATCAAGTCTGCTCTGCCATTCAATCACGGCTGATCTATCTCTCCCTCCTTAACCCCATTCTCCCCATAACCCCTAACATCCGAACTAATCAATAATCCATCTATCTCTGCCTTAAAAATATCCATTGGTGCCCTACCCTAATTCCCCATTTACCGGTGCCCTACCCTAATTCCCCATTTACCGGTACCCTACCCTAATTCCCCATTTACCGGTGCCCTACCCTAATTCCTCATTTACCGGTGCCCTACCCTAATTCCCCATTTACCGGTGCCCTACCCTAATTCCCCATTTACCGGTACCCTACCCTAATTCCCCATTTACCGGTGCCCTACCCTAATTCCTCATTTACCGGTGCCCTACCCTAATTCCCCATTTACCGGTGCCCTACCCTAATTCCCCATTTACCGGTGCCCTACCCTAATTCCCCATTTACCGGTGCCCTACCCTAATTCCCCATTTACGGGTGCCCTACCTTAATTCGCCATGCTGTACCTCCAAAAGACACGCAAGATGCTGGAATCTTGAGCAAAATACAAAGTGCTGGAGAAACTCAGCGGCCCAGGCAGCGGCCCTGCTGGACAGATGGACAGAAAGGACAGATGAACACAGTTCCAACCCTATCTTCAAATTTGCGGACAACACCACCATTGTTGGACCTAACATGGTTAATGAAGAGTCATGGTGTAAGAGGGACTTTGATCGTCTGATTTACGGGTGCCAAAAACACCAACCTTATTCTTAACGCCAGCACCACCAAGCAGCTGGTTTGTGGATCATCTGCCTTCCTCTGCTAAAATCAACAGATCCACAATCCTGTCTTTATCGACAGGTTGAGTGATGGAGAGAGTGAACAACTTCAAGTTCCTCAGTGTGCACATCTCTGAAGATCTGTCCTGACTCAGCACATTGAGCCACCATTGGCCGTCAATGCCTCTACTTCCTTAGAAGATAGGGACTCGATGCATGAATGAATGTTCTCCTGAACTTCCACAGGTGTGTAGTAGAGAGCATGTTGATTGATTGCATCACAGGTTGGTTCGCCAACTCGAATACCCAGGAACAAAGGAGATTATAAAAAATGGTGAGCTCGGCCCAGTGCATCGTGGTTACTGACCTCCCCACCATCAAAGAGATCTATAGAGGGCACTGCCTCAAAATGGCAGCCAGCATCATCAAGGACCCACACCATCCTGGTCATGGTTTCATTCCACTCCTGCCGTCGGGAAGAAGTCTGTAAAAGGGTTTTCGGGGCTCTGGAACTCCGGCCCGGCCGGAGCTAACAGATCTGTTCCATGGCGAACTTTGCGGGCAAGTATCCCGGCCGCCACAGCCTTAACCTGTGTATAATGGCAAAACGGGTGCCAGAGAATCGGTGGTGGACCAGTGCTAAAGCCGCCATGCTCCAAATCTTAATGCCCTTCCAACAAGCGGGACTTCTCCCCTTCACCTTTCACCACTGTCGTCTGAGCCAGAACTTGGCCAGAATGACTGGAACCCATAACCTTTTGAGCCAAGTGGCAAAGCTGCTGACAACGGAGGCACAGCTGACAGAACTATAAATCAGAAATGAAAACAAGAAAAATGAACAAAATGTTAAAGGCAGCATCTACGGAGAGAAAAATGTGGCATTTCAGGTCAATGACTGCCCCTCGCTGCCTGATCCACTGAAGATTTACAGATGCACCTTTCACTGGCTACAAGGTTCGCCATCAGTTTGTGTAGGAAAGAAGTATACTGGTCTATACCGAAGGGAGACACATTGTGCTGGGGTAACTCAGAGGGCCAGGCAGCATCTTGGAGAAAAAGGATGGGTGACGTTTAAGGTTGAGACCTTTCCCCAGAGTACCAGAAGAAGCAATACTATCACAATGTTTAAAAAACATTTGTCTGAAGAAGGGTCCCGACCCGAAACATTACCCATTCTTTGACTCTGGAGTTGCTGCCTGCAACTGAGTTACTCCAGCACTGTGTGTCTATCGTAGCTATCAGTTTGTTCAGTTCAATTTGGTTTATTGTCACGTGTACCGAGGTACAGTGAAAAGCTTTTGTTGCGTGCTTTCCAGTAGGCGGAAAGACAATACATGATTTGTTTAGAGATACAGCGCGGAAACAGGCCCTTTCGGCCCACCGGGTCAGTGCCAACCAGTGATCCCCGCACATTAACACTAGCCTATACCCACTAGGGTATTTACCAAGCGAATTAACCATTTACCAAGCGAATTAACCTACAAACCTGCACGTCTTTGGAGTGTGGGAGGAAACCGAAGATCTCGGAGAAAACCCACGCAGGTCACGGGGAGAACGTACAAACTCTGTACAGACAGCACCCGCAGTCGGGATGGAACCCGGGTCTCTGGCGCTGCATTCGCTGTAAGGCAGCAACTCTACCGCTGCACCACCGTGCAATCGAGCCATTTATCAACATGATAAGGGAATTAGGATGATTGTCCTGAAAGTGTTAATGTTTCAGCTTGCTGGACAATTGTTGAAAGCCTACTGCATGGCAATGAAAACATAAATAATACTTCCATAACATGCCAAAAGCTGCAAGGCCCAACAGATTCAAATCCAGAAATTATTTTAAGAAGCTGGGAGGAAGCAAAATTGCACCAAAGTGCTGAAATAGTTCTGGAATCACTCAAGCTGAACATAAACAAAGAGCTCTTTTTGAAGTTTAAGGCTGATCAGTATCACAGGTCCCACAAACAATGAAAATTAGATCCATTTATTGTGTTTTCATCTAGACAGCATGGCTCACACACACACACACACACACACACACACACACACACACACACACACACGCACACACATGCACTCACACACGCACACACACGCACACACATGCACTCACACACGCACACACACAAAACTATACACACACACACACACACACACACACACACACACACACACGCACACACACGCACACACATGCACTCACACACGCACACACACAAAACTACACACACACACACACACACACACACATCTACACATCTACACACACACATACACATACACACACACACACACACACATCTACACACACACACACACACACACACACACACATACACACACACACACACACACACACAAAACTACACACACAACTACACACACACACACACACACACACACACACACACACACATACACACACACACACACACACACACACACACACACACAAAACTACACACACAACTACACACACACACACACACACACACACACACACACACACACACACACACACACACACACACACACACAACTACACCTCTGAACATTAAACTGAAGATAGACACAGAGATTTGCCCCGCGGCAGTCCAAGATCGGCCGCTTCACCCGTTCTCCGTGCCACATTTTCGGGGGGTTTGTCTCGATTAAAGGAAGGGGGGTGGGAGGGGGAGAGCGGACCACCAGTTGCCGAAAAATCAGTGGTGGACCTGAACATGGTAGCAGAAGAGCCGCTGCTGGAAGCAATGGACAGAATAGTTGTGGTGGTTCAGGTTTATTATTGTCACGTGTACCAAGGAACGGTGAATAGGTTTGTTTTGCGTGCTATCCAATTAGATCAGCTGATACTACACATAAATACCATCGTCAAACTCAGGTACAGTAGGTGGAGCACAGGGGAAGGTACAGAGTGTGGAGTATAGTTCTCAGCATTGTAGTGCACCACTTCCACAGACAAAGTCTAATGTCCGCAATGGGGTAGAGGTGAATTGGACAGAACCCTAGCTCATGGAAGGACCGTTCAGAAGCTTGATAACAGAGGGGAAGAAGCTGTCCCTGAGTCTGGTGGTGCGCGCTTTCAAGCTTCTGTACCTTCTGCCTGACTGGAGCGGGGAGAAGAAGGAATGACCGGGGTGGGACGAGTCTTTCATCACGTCGGCTGCTTTTCCGAGGCAGCGTGTGGTGTACATGGAGTCAGTGGTGGGGAGTCTGGTCTGTGTGATGGACTGGGAACCAGCTGTGCCGCAGGCCGGCAGTGTACGGTGGTCGTGGGTGGTGGTGGCCACAGGAGGCCCCACAGCAGCCGGGTGAGCGAGCGGATCGAGCGCAAAGCGGCAGTGTATGGAGACGACGGCATCACGCTGGGACAGGCAGACTCTTCAAATTAGTGCTGCTAAACTTCAGACCCTAAAGTAAGAGTGTAAGAAATCGCATATCTCCTTGGGCCAAGATTAGATGTTTAGGAGACTTGGGAGTTGCAAGATGGCACCGGAACATGGCAATCTCTGTGTGCTGTTCCAGAGGAGAAGCTATCACCCTCATGTAGAGTATAATTTGACCGGATAGCATGCCGAACATTGCATCCCACTGTATCTCGGTACAGGTAGGGTTGCCAACTGTCCCGTATTAGCCGGGACATCCCGTATTTTGGGCTAAATTGGTTTGTCCCGTACGGGACCGCCATTGTCCCATATTAGGCCCGGGGGGCTCTGTAGGCCCGGACAGTGTAGGCCTGGGGGGGCTGCTGTCGGCCCAGGCGCTGTAGGCCTGGACGCTGTAGGCCCGGAAACTGTAGGCCCGGACTGTCGCCCCGGGGGCCGCTGTAGGTCCGGACAGTCCAGGTCCAGAGGCCCGGGTGCCGCCCAACGGAGGTTGCGTAGCAACCCGCCTCCTGGCCCGGGCAGCCGCCATTGGTGGAGGGGGAGCTGGCTGGGTGAGGTCACGTGGGGCGCGGGGCGGTGACGTCACCTTTTGTCCCTTATTTGGGAGTGAGATAGTTGGCAACCCTAATAGCAGTAGAGTTGCTGCCTTACAGTGCCAGAGACCCAGGTTCGATCCTGACAAAGGGTGCAGTCTGTACGGAGTTTGTACGTTCTCCCCGTGACCAGCAGCCCCCGGGCCTACAGTGCCCCGTGGGTTTCCTCCCACATCCCGAAGACATTCTGGTTTGTAGGTTAATTGGCTTCTGTAAATTGTCTCTAGTAATCAGCATGGACTCAATGGGCCAAAGGGCCTGTTTCCACGTTGTATTTCTAAAACTCAAAATGAAAACATGTGACAACAATAATAAACTGCACCACCCCAGTGGCTTGACCGGATAAATCCAGGTTGACCTTTCAACAATGTGCTGAGGAAGGGCTGCACAATGCATTTGTTGAAACCTGCCTAATTGGGGTCAAACTGAACGCAGCCCAAAGTCTAATGTTTCTTTTCCCTACTGACCCGCTATGGTAAATGTAACGATCCCAAACACGATCTGTTTAAAGATAAAACTCCAAACGGAAATCAAGGGAAAGAGGACAGATGCAGTAATACTAAGCAAAGACTGACTGGACAGAGACCGCAAGGCCTGAGCCAAACCAAATTAGAGTCATACAGTCATAGAGTGATACAGTGTGGAAACAGGCCCTTTGGCCCAACTTGCCCACACGGCCAACATGTCCCAGCTACGCTAGTCCCACCTGCCTGCGCTTGGTCAACTGAAAGCATCCTTGAGCGACATTGAACGTGAGCGGGCTGGGGCTTGGCTATCAGACCCTCGCACCACCAGAGGGGCAGAGTTCACCCAGAGTTTCCACCCTTGTCTTCCTTCCCCGATCTGCAGAAAGCATTCCAAGGCATCACTTTGAGGAACAACCCAGCGGTTTGTAGTTTTAGCTGTAGGGATGCAGTGTAGAAACAGATCCTTCGGCCCACCGAGTCCGTGCTGACCATCGATCACCCGTTCACGCCAGTTCTACGTTATCCCACTTTCTCATCCACTCCCTGCGCACTAGAGGCAATTTTACAATGAACCTGCAAACCTGCACGTCGTTGGGAGTGTGGGAGGGAACCGGCGCACCCGGGGAAAACCCACACGGTCACGGGGAGAACGTGCAAACTCCGTACAGACAGCGCCCATAGTCAGAATCGAACCGGATCTATGGTAGAGTTGTGGGACAGCAACTCTACCGTTGCTCCACCGTGTTGCCCTTGCCACTATGCCACACCTCCCGGTGTCACAGAGTCATGCAGCATGGAAGCAGGTCATTCGGCCCACCATGTTTAGGCCAGCCTGTGTCAACCCCATCTCCCAGCACTTTCCCTGCATGCCCTCAGCCTGGGAGATTCGTGTGCACATCGAGACGCTTCTTACATGCTGTCGGCAACTCAGCTTCCACCGCTCTCTCAGGCAGTGCGTTCCAGGTGCTCAACGTTCTCTGGTCAATATATCTCCACCTTGAAGGGAGACACAAAATGCTGGAGTAACTCAGCGGGCCAGGCAGCACCTCCGGAGAGAAGGAATGGGTGACGTTTTGGACCGAGACCCTTCTCCGCCTTGAGCAGTCCTTGGGAATTGAGAATGGCTGGCTTATATGGACACAAAATGGTGAAGTAACTCAGCGGGTCAGGCAGCGTCTCTGACTAAATGTGTAGGGAGGAACTGCAGATGCTTGTTTAGACTGCAGAGAGACACAAAATGCTGGAGTAACTCAGCAGGCAATTGGAGGAACAGCACCTCATATTTCGCTTGGGCAGTTTGCAACCCAGTGGTAGGATTATTGTTTTCTCTAACTTCAAGTAACCCTTGCTTTCCCTCTCTCTCCATCCGTTCTCCGACCAGTCTGACTGTCCGCCTGATTAAAGTTTACATTGCATGCCTCGTTGTCAACTTCCCCTTGTGAACAACGATCTATTCTCCATTTTCCTTGACCTCCATCACCTTTGATCTCTCGTTTTCACACCTGACTTTGGCCATATCTCTCGTCTCCCTCTCCCCTGACTCTCAGTCTGAAGAAGGGTCTCTTAATTGGCCCTCTGTAAATTGCCCCTGAGTGTGCAGAGAGTGGATGAGAAAGTAGGCCAACATAGAACCAGTGTGAACGAGTGGTCGATGGTCGGCATGGACTCGGTGGGCCGAAGGGCCTATGTCCTTGCTGTATCTTGGGTGGGCCGAAGGGCCTGTCGCTGTGCTGTATCTGTAAAAACTGAACTAAACTGTAAATGTTCTTTCTGAACTTTCAGTAGTTGTGAGCCACGGTTTCCCAGAGTTATTTTGGGTTTTGCGTTTTGTTTTCCACTGTTGCTTCAAGCACATCCTTTTCCTGACCAGGTGTAAACGTTTCCTAATCCAGTGCCCAGAATAGAGTGGGTATTTCAGCAAGCTGATGTCAGGGAACTTTGTGAGCCCCACCTTACTTTGGTCATCCTTACTTTTTATATATTTTTTACTCATTTGGTCCATATCTCTCCATATCACCATTCCATATCTCTCGTTTCCCTTTCTCCTGACTTTCAGTCTGAAGAAGGGTCTCGACCCGAAACGTCACCCATTCATTTTCTCATTTTCTCCAGAGATGTTGCCTGACCCGTTGAATTACTCCAGCTTTTTGTGTGTCTGTCTTCGGTTTAAACTAGACAATTCCCACACACAAAATAGGCCACTCGGCCCATTTAGTATATTCCGCCATTCAATCATGGTTGACCTATTTCCCCCCCTCAACCCCCTGCTCCTGCCTTCACCCCAAACCCCTGGCACCCGTACTGATCACAAGTCAGGGGGATGAACAACTCAACGCCTGGTGAATTCTGATGCACGATGATCACCCCTGTCTGAAGGGTTGTTTTTGAGTAAGCAATCAAGATTCTTGATTAGTACGGGTGTCAGGGTTTAAGGGGAGAAGGCACCAGAATGGGGAAGATAGGGAAAGATAGATCAGCCATGTTTGAATGGCAGAGTAGACTTGATGGGCCGAATGGCCTAAAGCTGCTCCGACAACTTATGAACTTAGGAGAGAAGACCAATTTGTTTTGAGATGCATTAGTGGCATTGGGACAACTGGCGCCTCAATCATTGTAAGAAAGATAATATTCGATACACGATGGAACATAATGGTCCACTATTGCCTGTGGGCAAGGTAATGCTTCTAGTGTCGTCTTAGTTTCACTGTCGTCCTGTATGACTGTATGTATACTGACTATCCCGCGGTCTAGGCTTAAGCTCAGGGGTGACCGCGCTTTTGCGGTTGCAGCTCCTAGACTGTGGAACAGCATCCCTCTCCCCATCAGAACTGCCCCCTCCATCGACTCCTTTAAGTCCAGGCTCAAAACCTATTTCTACTCCCTAGCGTTTGAGGCCCTCTGAGGGGGCGCTGTGAACTGTTTATGTATGTGCTGTTATGTTTTTGTGCCATTGTATGTTCGTTTCTTAGTACCTGAACTGATGTACAGCACTTTGGTCAACGTGGGTTGTTTTTAAATGTGCTATACAAAAATAAAATTGACTTGACTTGACTTGATGGGCCGAATGGCCTAATTCTTCTCCTAGCACTTGTGAACTTATGAGAATTGATCATCGTTTCCAGTGTCTTCTTTACAACCCTGGACAATAGTGTTTCCATCTCTGTCCTGTTGAGTGAATCCCAGGCTCAAATGGCCATGGTATTTGGCCTGGATCCACTCCCCTTTGCTCTTTGCAATTTCAACAGGCAACGTGGGCGGTCACAATGGCGCAGCGGTAGAGTTGCTGCCTTACAGCGAATGCAGCGCCGGAGACCCGGGTTCGATCCCGACTACGGGTGCTGTCCGTACGGAGTTTGTACGTTCTCCCCATGACCTGCGTGGGTTTTCTCCGAGACCTTTGGTTTCCTCCCACACTCCAAAGACGTGCATGTATGCAGGTTAATTGGCTTGGTAAATGTAAAAATTGTCCCTAGTGGGTGTAGGATAGTGTTAGTGTTCGGGGATCGCTGGGCGGCGCGGACCCGGTGGGCTGAAGGGCCTGTTTCCGCGCTGTGTCTCTAAACTAAACTGAACGATGCAGACGTATTTGAACTTCAGCAGCCCTTTGTTCCCCACAAGCAGAGAGAAAATCGACGGTGACATTCCTCGTACGTATAACCCTTCTTGTTTTGAAGAGGGTGTGTTTTCCTACTGAGACCACGTGCATCTGAGCAGGGCGTTGGCAGCTGTCTATGAGATTTTGATAGCCAGCGGCTGCACGCCCACACGCAAACTGGAGGAACAGCACCTCACATTTCGCTTATGCAGCTTACAACCCAGTGGCATGGGTATTGATTTCTCTAACTTCAAGTAACCCTTGCATCCCCTCTCTCTCCATCCCTCCCCCACGCAAATTGCACCAGCTTCAAAGCCATCTTAGATACAAAATGCTGGAGTAACTCAGTGGGACAGACAGCATTAAAGGACGTTCTTTTAGGAAGGAGATGAGGAGAAATGTCTTCAGTCAGAGCGTGGTGAGTCTATGGGTCTCTTTGCCACAGACGGCTGTGGAGGCCGTCAGTGGATATTTTTAAGGCAGAGACAGATCGATTCTTAATTAGTACAGGTGTCAAAGGTTATGGGGAGAAGGCAGGAGAATGGGGTTAGGGAGGAGAGATAGATCAGCCATGATTGAATGGTGAAGTTGACTTGATAGGGCAGAATCGCCCAATTCTAGTCCTCTTAAGCTCTTAAGGATAGCGGAGTCAGGGGGTAAGGGGAGAAGGCAGGAACGGGTTACTGATTGAGAATGATCAGCCATAATCACATTGAATGGCGGTGCTGGCTCAAAGGGCCGAATGGCCTCCTCCTGCACCTATTGTCTATTGTCTATTGACCTTATGATCTCTGGAGTGAAGGAATGGGTGACGTTTCAGGTCGAGGACTTTATTCATCGTGTTCAGTCTCATTGTCTGTAACTGGTTTTCACCTGGCCCACAGCGAACAATGGCCTGTTTCCTTTGTCATGTCACATTTTTCATATCTTTCATTCATTTGTTCTATATCTCTCTATATCACCGTCTCTATCTCTCGTTTCCCCTTTCTTCTGACTCTCAGTCTGAAGAAGGGTCTTGACCCGAAACATCACCTATTCCTTTTCTCCAGAGATGCTGCCTGACCCGCTGAGTTACTCCTGCATTTTGTGCCTATTTTGGCTGCATGGTGGGGCAATTGGTCAACTGAGCTGCTGCTGACCCATTGTCTCTGCCTGTTCATGTGCCACCGAACTTATTTCCACCTACGTCGACTCCATCCTATCCCCCCTGGTCAAATCCCTCCCCACCTACGTCCAAGACACCTCACACACTCTCCGTCTCCTCGATAACTTCCGGTTTCCAGGCACCCACTCCCTCATCTTCACCATGGATGTCCAGTCACTCTACACTTCCATCCCCCACAAGGATGGTCTTGAAGCCCTCCGTTTCTTCCTCGACCGTAGAACCAGCCAATCCCCATCGACCAACACTCTCCTCCGCCTAGCAGAGCTGGTTCTTACCCTCAACAACTTCTCCTTTGACTCCTCCCACTTCCTCCAAACCAGAGGCGTAGCTATGGGCACTCACATGGGCCCTAGCTACGCCCGCCTCTTTGTCGGGTACGTCGAACAATCCCTGTTCCAGATGTACACCGGCCCCATCCCTGAACTCTACCTCCGCTACATCGACGACTGCATTGGTGCTACCTCTTGCACCCATGCAGAACTCACTGACTTCATACACTTCACCTCCAATTTCCATCCTGCCCTTAAATATACTTGAACCATCTCCGACATCTCCCTCCCGTTTCTGGATCTCACCATCTCCATCACAGGAGACAGACTAGTGACGGACATCTACTACAAACCCACTGACTCCCACAGCTATCTGGACTACACTTCTTCCCACCCGGTCCCCTGCAAAAAGTCTATCCCCTACTCCCAATTCCTCCGTCTACGCCGCATCTGCGCCCGGGATGAGGTGTTTCACACTAGGCCATCAGAGATGTCCTCATTCTTCAGGAAACGGGGCTTCCCCTCTTCCATTACAGATGAGGCTCTCACTAGGGTCTCTTCTACATCCCGCAGCTCCGCTCTTGCTCCCCCTCCCCCCATTCGTAACAAGGACAGAATCCCCCTCATTCTCACCTTCCACCCCACCAGCCAGCGGATCCAACAAATCATCCGCCAACATTTCCGTCACCTACAACGGGACCCCACTACTGGCCATATCTTCCCATCCCCTCCCCTTTCTGCATTCCGCAGAGACCATTCCCTCCGTAACTCCCTGGTCCACTCGTCCCTTCCCACCCAAACCACCTCATCCCCGGGCACTTTCCCCTGCAACCGCACGAGATGCAACACCTGTCCCTTTACCTCCCCCCTCAACTCCATCCAAGGACCCAAACAGTCTTTCCAGGTGAGACAGAGGTTCACCTGCACCTCCTCCAACCTCATCTATTGCATCCGCTGCTCTAGATGTCAACTTCTCTATATTGGCGAGACCAAACGCAGGTTCGGCGATCATTTCGCTCAACACCTTCGCTCAGTCCACCTTAGCCAACCTGATCGCCCGATGGCTGAGCACTTCAACTCCCCCTCCCATTCCCAGTCTGACCTTTCTGTCATGGGCCTCCTCCAGTGTCATAGTGAGGCCCACCGGATATTGGAGGAACAGCACCTCATATTTCGCTTGGGCAGCTTGGAACATTAACTTCTCCAACTTTAGATAGTTCCTCTGTCCCTCTCTTCCCCTCCCCTTCCCAGTTCTCCCTCTATCTTCCTATCTCCACCTATATCCTTTCTTTGTCCTGCCCCCCTGACATCAGTCTGAAAAAGGGTCTCGACCCGAGACGTCACCCATTCCCTTTCTCCTAGATGCTGCCTGACCTGCTGAGTTACTCCAGCATTTTGTGATACCTTCGATTTGTACCAGCATCTGCAGTTATCTTCCTAAACTAAATCTCTCCTCACTGGGGTCAAATTCAATGCGAAGAGCCCCTGAGGAAAGCCATCAGTGCACAAAGTCGAGTCAAGTGCGTTATTTGATTCAAGGTGACAGGCAAATCCAGGAATGTTCTTGTAAATAATGAATGGCTCTTCATGGTTGCTGAAGCTACTTAAAGCCATATTTTGTCTCAGTTCCATGCAGATCCGTAGCTGGAAGCATCCCTTGCAATCTGAAATTATAGTATTGGTTCTGTTTTTAGGACATTGCCCGCAGCCACTGTGTTTGAGTGCTTCTGCAGCTCTTACATTGATTGACTGCTTTGTGGGAGATTGCACACGGACTGTGATCATAGAGCCATAGAAAGTAGGTGCAGGAGTAGGCCATTCGGCACTTCGAGCCATACCGCCATTCAATATGATCACGGCTGATCACCCAGAATCTGTACCATGTTCCTGGTGTTTCCCCCCATATCCCTTGATTCCGTTAGCCCTAAGAGCTAAATCCAACTCTCGTCTGAAAACATCCAGTGAATTGGCAACTCGCAATTGGCAATTGGCGATTCGCAACTCTCTTGCTGAAAAGGGTTTTCCTCATCTTTGTCCTAAATGGCCTACCCCTTATTCTTAAACTGTGGCCCCTTTGGTACTGGACTCCCCCAACATGGGGAACATTTTTCCTGCATCTAGTCTGTCCAATCCCTTATGAATTTTAAATGTTTCTATGAGATCCCCTCTCGTTCTTTTAAATTCCTGTGAACGCAAGTCCAGTCGATCGGCACTCCCTCAATGGCAAGAATAGATCAGATCAACTGGCAAGTGCAAGATGAAGAGTTCTTCCTATGTTCCCCTTCTGACTGACCCTTTATGACCGGAAGACTCAGTAGCAGAAATGATGTTTCAATGGCACTTTATTGCCTAAGTACAGAAGGGTCTCGACCCAAAACGTCACCTATTCCTTTTCTCCAGAGATTCTGCACGAGTTACTCCAGCATTTTGTGTCTATCTTTGTTGCAAACCAGCATCTGCAGTTCACTTCCTACTCAGAATTAGTTCCATACAGTTCAGTGGCAATCCTTTAGACTTTAGAGAGAACAGCGCGGAAACAGGCCCTTCGGCCCACCGAGTCCACGCCGACCAGCGATCCCCCCCTACACTAGCACTATCCCGCACACTAGGAACAATTTACAATTTTACCGAAGCCAATTAATCTACAAGCATCTTCATCTTTGGAGTGTGGGAGGAAAGCAGAGCACCTGGTAAAGTTGCTGTCTCACAGCACCAGAGACCCGGGTTCAATCCTGACTAAGGGTGCTGTCGGTACAGAGTTTGTACGTTCTCCCCGTGACCGCAGTGTTTTCTCCGGGTGCTCCAGTATACTCCCGCATTCCAACAACGTGCATGCTTCTAGCTTAATTGGCTTCTGTAAATTTTAAATCGTCCCTGGTGTGCAGGAAGTGGATGAGAGTAAGATAACATAGAATAGGTGTGAATGGGTGATCGATGGTCGGCGTGGATTTGGGCCGAGGGCCTGTTTCCATGCCGTATCTCTTAGGGCCTACTGTTAAAAAAAACGTCCCAACTGTATAGGATAGAACCGGTGTAAACAGGTGATCGACGGTCATTGTGGACTTGGGCCGAAGGGCCTGTTTCCACAATGTATCTCTAAAACCGTAACTAAAACTGAAACATCCACTTTAGATTTTTTTTTAGATTTAGAGATACAGCGCGGAAACAGGCCATTCGGCCCACCGGGTCCGCGCCGTCCAGCGATCCCCGCACATTAACACTATCCTACACACACTAGGGACAATTTTTACATTTACCCAGTCAATTAACCTACATACCTGTACGTCTTTGGAGTGTGGGAGGAAACCGAAGATCTCGGTTAAAACCCACGCAGGTCACGGGGAGAACGTACAAACTCCGTACAGACGGCGCCCGTAGTCAGGATCGAACCCGAGTCTCCGGCGCTGCATTCACTGTAAGGCAGCAACTCTACCGCTGCGCCAAAGTGCCGCCCTTTCGATGGGCCACTTTAGATGGGCCTTTCAGTATTTGACTGGTTTTAACAAGATCTTCCCCCTTATCCTTCTAAACTCCAGCGAGTACAGGCCAGAGTCATCAAACGCTCCTCCTCACACGCTAACCCAATCATCTGCGGGATGATTGTCATTGTGTGACGTTTGCACAGGGATACAGGTAGCAAGGCTCAGGTGGTCGAATTGTCCTGTAGCCAAGCAGGCAGCTTGTGTAGGACGTGAACTGCAGATGCTGGTTTGCACCGAAGATAGACACAAACAGCTGGAGTGACCCAGGCAGCAACTCTGGAGAAAAGGAATAGGTGACTTTTAGATTTAGAGATACAGCGCAGAAACAGGCCCCTCGGCCCACCGAGTCCGCGCCGCCCAGCGATCCCCGCACATTAACACTATCCTACACACACTAGGGACAATTTTTACATTTACCCAGTTAATTAATCTACATACCTGTACATCTTTGGAGTGTGGGAGGAAACCGAAGATCTGGGAGAAAACCCACGCAGGTCACGGGGAGAACGTACAAACTCCATACAGACGGCGCCCGTAGTCGGGATCGAACCTGAGTCTCCGGCGCTGCATTCACTGTAAGGCAGCAACTCTACCGCTGCGCCACCGTGCCGCCCTTTTGATGGGCCACTTTAGATGGGCCTTTCAGTATTTGACTAGTTTTAACAAGATCTTCCCCCTTATCCTTCTAAACTCCAGCGAGTACAGGCCAGAGTCATCAAACGCTCCTCCTCACACGCTAACCCAATCATCTGCGGGATCATTGTCATTGTGTGACGTTTGCACAGGGATACAGGTAGCAAGGCTCAGGTGGTCGAATTGTCCGGTAGCCAAGCAGGCAGCTTGTGTAGGACGTGAACTGCAGATGATGGTTTGTACCGAAGATAGACACAAAAAGCTAACCCAGGCAGCAACTCTGGAGAAAAGGAATAGGTGACGTTTTGGATCGAGACCCTTCTGTACTTTGGTGCATGTGTCAATAAAGCGCCATTGAAACATTAATTCTGCTCCTCTGTCTTAGTCATAACGGGCCAGTCACAAGGGGGATATAGGAAGGACTCTTCATCTTGCAGTCCGCGTGCAATCTCCCACAAAGCAGTCAATTTAACAGCTGTAGAAGTGCTCAAAGTCAGTGGCCGTGGGCAACGTCCTCGAAACAGAACCAATACAATAATTCCAGATTGCATGAGATGCTTCCAGCTACGAATCTGCATGGAACTGATTAACGCACAATGTGCAGTGGCTTGGCTGATCAACTGCCCCTCTGTGCACCCGAGATAGACACAAAAAAGCAGGAAAACTGTAACTCAGCGGGTCAGGCAGCGTCTCTGGAGAAAAGGAATGGCCGACGTTTCGGGCCGAGACCCCTCGACAGCTTGTCGGGCTCAGGCTGAGTGAGCAGAGAGGAGAAGGCAGTATCGCTGGCCACAAGGCAGGAAGTGCTCATACCTCCCGAACCAACGAGGATCAGCAAGCATCAGAAATACCCAACAAAGCAGCCACCATGTTTCCTTCTCCCCAGAGATGCTGCCTGACCTGCTGAGTTACTCCAGCATTTTGTGAATAGGAATCGCACAGAAATTAGTTTAGTTTACGGATACAGTGTGAAAATGGGCCCTTTGACCCACTGAGTCCACGCCAACCGATGCTCACATAGAAACATAGAAACATAGAAAATAGGTGCAGGAGTAGGCCATTCGGCCCTTCGAGCCTGCACCGTACCTGCCTTCTCTCCATACCCCCTGATCCCTTTAGCCACAAGGGCCACATCTAACTCCCTCTTAAATATAGCCAATGAACTGGCCTCAACTACCTTCTGTGGCAGAGAATTCCACAGATTCACCACTCTGTGTGAAAAAAAACGTTCTCATCTCGGTTCTAAAAGACTTCCCCCTTATCCTTAAACTGTGACCCCTTGTTCTGGACTTCCCCAACATCGGGAACAATCTTTCTGCATCTAGCCTGTCCAACCCCTTAAGAATTTTGTAAGTTTCTATAAGATCCCCCCTCAATCTTCTAAATTCCAGCGAGTACAAGCCGAGTCTATCCAGTCTTTCTTCATATGAAAGTCCTGCCATCCCAGGAATCAATCTGGTGAACCTTCTCTGTACTCCCTCTATGGCAAGAATGTCTTTCCTCAGATTAGGAGACCAAAACTGCACACAATACTCCAGGTGTGGTCTCACCAATGCCCTGTACAACTGCAGCAGAACCTCCCTGCTCCTATACTCAAATCCCCTCGCTATGAATGCCAACATACCATTCGCTTTCTTCACTGCCTGCTGCAACTGCATGCCTACTTTCAATGACTGGTGTACCACGACACCCAGGTCTCGTTGCATCTCCCCTTCTCCTAATCGGCCACCATTCAGATAATAGTCTGTACACCCTGTACACTCGTTAGATTTAGATTTTGGACTTTAGACATGCAGCGCAGAAACAGGCCGCTACGGCCCATTGAGCCTCCGCCGACCAGCGATCACCCCGTACACTGGTTAGACTTTAGACTTTTGAGATACAGCACAGGCTCTTCGATCCACTGGGTCCCTGCCGACCCTGATGTAGTGTACCTTGATCACCCTGTACGCTAGTTCTATGCTACACACCAGAGGCAATTTACAGAAGCCAATTAACCTACAAACATGTACATCTTTGGAGAGTGGGAGGAAACCGGAGCACCCGGAGAAAACCCACTGTGTCACGGGGAGAACGTACAAACTCCGTGCAGACAGCACCCGAGGTCAGGATCAAACCCGGGTCTCTGGCGCCGTGAGGCAGCAACTCTACCGCTGCGCCACCACGCCTGACACACAAGCTTGTTCACAGGGCAAGGTTGGAGACGAGGCAGAGAGGAAGGTTGGGAATAATTTACCTCCCCACCCTCCCACGCCCAAAACGCCCCCTGTCCATGGTTCTCCAGAGACGCTGCCTGACCCGCTGAGTTACTCCAGCACTCTGTGAAACGTCACCTATCCATGTTCTCCAGAGATGCTGCCTGACCCGTTGAGTTACTCCAGCACTCTGCTTCACCATTCAGTTCATAGTTTAGAGATACAGCTCGGGAATGGACCCTTTGGCCATCCGCTGCTATCTGAGGCAGGGTCCAGACCTGTAACGTCACCTGTCCATGTTCTCCAGAGATGCTGCCTGACCCGCTGAGTTACTCCGGCACTTGGTGTCGTTTCTGTGAGGGGAAGGTGAGGGCAGTCAGATAAACACAGATGGAAGCAGGGCTTTGCAGTCGCTGTGCAGAAGGTGAACAGACGTTGGGGAGGGGAGCAGCCATTGCCGATAAGCTGCACTGAACACGCTAAGCCTGCTCTGGAAATAGCAGCGGTCGGTGTGCCAGATATCAACCTTGGCAGCAATTGCATTTCCGACCTCATTGTTGCTGATCTGGATGCCTTTCCATGCGCCTGGAAAAAACAGGAGAGAGATAGGAAATCCACTGAGTAAATAGAGATAAAGGCCGAGGAGCAAAGGAAATGTCTGCTTTAAATGCGGGCAGACGTTCACAATGTTGCCCGGAGGCCCCTTTGTGTGTAGATTTACAACCTTCTAGTCTAGCTTAGAGATAGAGCGCGGATGCAGGCCCTTCGGCCCACCGAGTCCGTGCCCAAAAGCATCTCCCGCGTACTAGCACTATCCTACACACCAGTGACAATTTACAAATGTTACTGAAGACAATTATAACTACAAACCCGCAAGGCTTTGGAATGTGGGATGAAACCGGAGCACCCGGGGGAAACCCACGCAGTCACGGGGGGAACGTACAAACTCCGTACAGACAGCACCCGTAGTCAGGTCCGAACCGGGGACTGTGGCGCTGTGAGGCAGCAACTCTACCGCTGCGCCACCGTGCCGCCCCGTCCGCAATTCTAATTTTATACTCAGGTGGTTGACCTAGACAATATTTTTAGTGTCATGAAAAGGAACTGCCGATGCTGGTTTATACCAAAACTAGACACAACATGCTGGAGTAACTCAGCGGGACAGGCAGCATCTCCGGAGAACAGCGGTTAGGTGATGTTTCGGGGTCGGGGCCCTTCTTCGGACTGATTGTGGTGGGGGTGGAACTGGAAGCAAGAAAAGACCGGGACAAATCAGGGCCAGCAACCGAATATTTTTAGTGTATCGCACACAAATTCATCCTTTGTGTATGGATTGAGTTGATTGAACAAAAGATACGGTGTGGAAACGGGCTCGTCAGCCCACCGAGTCCATCACTGACCACCCGTTCACAGTAGTATGAGAGAGCTATTGTTTCCCACTAACTGAAGGCCAGAGGTGTTGAGAGAAGATGGTGGAGATTGACTGTGTAGGAAGGAACTGCAGATGCGGGTTTACACTGAAGATAGGCATAAAATGCTGGAGTAACTCAGCGGGACAGGCAGCATCTCCGGAGAGAAAGGAAACTCACCACTGCACTGAGATTTTTATTGTGTCTGTCTGGTTCTGAGCAGTAACTAAGAGGGTACTGGACCCTACGCGAAAGCCAGGATCAGGGAACAGATTAAACACACAACTCCCTCCCTTGGTGCCGGCTCTGATTTGTTCTAAACCTTTTCATGCCTCTAGATTCTCTCTCCCCTGACTCTCAGTCTGAAGAAGAGTCTCGTCCCGAAGCGACACCTGTCCTTTTCTGCAGAGACACTGCCTGACCCGCTGAATTACTTCAGCACTTTGTGTCTCTCTTTAATGGAGATTGAGTCTGATTTTGGTGGATCATGCAACGATAACGGCACAAAGTTGAGTTACTGACTGGTTGAATGAAACGGTCTCATAATTCTTAGATCCCCACTTTAAGGAACTTGCACAGGGTCAGTGTGACTATCAGCTGACTGCTTCCCATTCATAAGGAACATTTCCCTGTGCAATATGTGCTGTCTGCAGGGGAGAACAGATTGTAATAAGTTCATAAGTCAGAGGAACAAATTAGGCCATTCGGCCCATCAAGTCTACCCCGCCATTCAATCATGGCTGACCAAACTCTCCCTCTCAACACCATTCTCCTGCCTTCTCCCCATAAACCCTGACACCCATACTAATCAAGAACCTGTCCACCCCCGCCTTAAAAATATCCACTGACTTGGCCTCCACAGCCTTCTGTGGCAATGAATTCCACAGATTCACCACCCTCTGACTAAAGAAATTCCTCCTCCTCTCCAGGAGAGGAACGTGCTTTAATTCTGAGGATGTGACCACTGGTCCTAGACTCTCCCACTAGTGGAAACATCCTCTCCACACCCGCTCTATCCAAGCCTTTCACTATTCGGTAAGTTTCATTGAGGTTCCCCCCTTGTCCTTCTAACGGTCTCGGTAATCTCAGGAAGAAATGAAAGTGAAGTTCACTTTGCCGGGTTATAGTGCTCAGTTAACGGGAGTCAGTGCAGCGGGTGTAAGAAAGGCTCCGACGTTTCTTTACCTATTAACGTTTGTATGTCTGCACAGAGTTTGTACGTTCTCCCCGTGACCTGCGTGGGCTTTGAGATCTTCGGTTTCCTCCCACACTCCAAAGACACACAGGTTTGTAGGTTAATTGGCTTGGTATAAATGTCATTTGTCCCTAGTGTGCGTTGGTTGTGTTAGTGTGCGGGGATCGCTGGTTGGCGTGGATTATAGACAATAGACTATAGACAATAGGTGCAGGAGTAGGCCATTTGGCTCTTCAAGCCAGCACCGCCATTCAATGTAATCATGGCTGATCATTCTCAATCAGTACCCCGTTCCTGCCTTCTCCCCATACCCCCTGACTCCGCTATCCTTAAGAGCTCTATCTAGCTCTCTCTTGAATGCATTCAGAGAATTGGCCTCCACTGCCTTCTGAGGCAGAGAATTCCACAGACTCGGTGGGCCGACGGTCCTGTTTCCGCACTGTATCTCTAGAACTAAAACCAAAAAACTTTTCATGTTATAGGAAAGATATTGTCAAGCTTGAAAGGGTTCAGAAAAGATTTACGAGGATGTTGCCAGGACTAGAGGGTGTGTGAGCTATAGGGAGAGATTGAGTAGGCTGGGTCTCTATTCAATGGAGTGCTGGAGGATAAGGGGTGATCTTATAGAGGTGTGCAAAATCGTGAGAGGAATAGATTGGGTAGATGCATAGATTCCAGTGTCGCGGAATCGAGGACCAGAGGACATAGGCTCGAGGTGAAGGGGAAAAATGTAATAGGAACCCGAGGGGTGATTTTTTCACACAGAGGGTAGTGGGTGTATGGAACAAGTTGCCAGAGGAGGTAGTTGAGGCTGGGACTATCCCATCGTTTAAGAAACAGTCAGACAGGTACATAGATAGGACAGGTTTGGAGGGATATGGACCAAGCGCAGGCAAGTGGGACTAGTGTAGCTGGGACATGCTGGCCGGTGTGGGCAAGTTGAGCCGAAGGGCCTGCTTCCACACTGTATCACTCTATGACTCTATGATAAACCTATCATATGATGGTGGATCTTTTCTTCTGCTATCAATGCCGGGTACTGGAGTTCCAGTTTTGGTCTTTGGAGGAATTCAAACACAAATCCTCAATGTTATGGCGCTCTGTGTGCACAGACTTGGGTAACTTCTTCCCATACATATATTTCAGATAATTTATGCAGGAAGGAACTGCAGATGCTGGTTTATACCGAAGATAGGAACATAATTCAGTGTATATATATAGATATATATGTGTGTGTGTGTGTGTGTGTGTGTGTGTGTGTGTGTGTGTGTGTGTGTGTGTGTGTGTGTGTGTGTGTGTGTGCGCGCGTGTGTATACAAATGTATATATATATATATATATAAGGAAATAACTGCAGATGCTGGTACAAATCGAAGGTATTTATTCACAAAATGCTGGAGTAACTCAGCAGGTCAGGCAGCATCTCAGGAGAGAAGGAATGGGTGACGTTTCGGGTCGAGACCCTTCTTCAGACTGTGTGTATATATATACACACAGGGTGTTTGTACATTCTCCGTGTGACCGATTGGGTTTCCTCCGGGTGCTCCGGTTTCCTCCCACACTCCAAAAACTTGTGGACTTGTAGGTTAGTTGGCTTCTGTAAAATTGTAAACATTGTCCCTAATGTAGGATACACACATGCACACAGTGAACTTTTCTTTCTCGTCGACTGTGTTGTTTACAGTGCACTATGTTTACATATTCTGTTGTGCTGCTGCAAGTAAGAGTTTCCTTGTTCTGTCTGGGACATACCTCAATGAAACACTCTTGACTCTTGGCCACCCACCTCCCCAAACACACTCGGAGAGAAGGCGCTTGTACAAAGTCATTGAGCCCACACGAGCTGGAAACTGTTGTTTTAACCACAGCCGCTCTGTGGGCTGCAGGGAGACTCTGTTCTAAATAAAATAACAAAGTCAGGCAATGAATGTACACTGTTCAAAAGTGGAATCAGGCAATACAGACACAGACACAGAGATACAGCATGGAAGCAGGCCCTTCGGCCCACCGAGTCCGGGCGACGGCCAGCGATCCCCCCCACCCTAACACTACCCTACGCACACTAGGGACAATTTGACATTTCTACAAAGCCAATTAACCTGCTAACCTGCAGTGTGTCGAATGTGGAAGGCAACACGTCTTTGGAGTGTGGGAGGAAACTGGAGATCTTGTAGAAAACCCACGCAGGTCACGGGGAGAACGTACAAACTCCGTACAGACAGACAGCGCTCGCAGTCAGGATTGAACCCGGGTCTCTGGTGTTTCTGTAAAAATTGTAAAGATTGCCCGTGATGTGTCGGGACTCGATGGGACGAAACTGTTTTGCACTGTATCTCTTTACCCTAAAGCCTATTAGTGCAAAACCCCTGCAGATGTAGACAGTGATTCTTTACAGAAAGGAGAAAAAGACAGCCTCCCCCATAATGGTTCCATGCTCAATATCGGAAAGACTCCATGGGCAGCTGTTGTGACTGTTGTAATAGCAGAATCCAGATTGCAAAAATAAAACCTCCACAACATAAACCGGGTTATAAAAATGTGTTTTCTTTTATTCGGCAAACCCTGTGGGAGCTTGGGAATGTGAGGAATCTCATTTGTTTTGGAAAGCCCCGGGCTCAGTGACTGCTAGTTAGTTTGGCCGAGCGACGAGAGTATTGTAAGTTCACGCACACACACACACACACAGACACACACAGACACACACCCAAGTTGTTTTCAGGAGTGGATGCGGCTAATTTGAGCTGTGGAAATCCCCAGGAGAAGCTCACACATCCCTTCAGCTGGTTTCCTGTTCAGCGTTGTGTGGCCCTTTTTTCTGTTGTCCGATAACAAGCAACAGAAATCTTAAAGCGTAGAATATAGAACAGTGCAGCACAAGAACAGCACAGCGATAGAGTTGTTGCCTCACAGCGCCAGGGACCCGGGTTCGATCCTGACTACGGGCGCTGTCTGTGCTGAGTTTGTACGTTCTTCCCGTGACCCGCGTGGGTTTCTCCGGGTGCTCCGGTTTTCTTCCACGTTGCAAAGCCATGCAGGTTTATAGGTTAAGTGGCTTGGTATAATTGTAAAATTGTCCCCAGTGTGCGCAGGATAGTGTTAGTGTGCAGGGATCACTGGTCGGGGCGGACTCGGTGGGCCGAAGGGCCTGCTTCCGAGCTGTGCCTCAAAACTAAACAAAAAGGTGAATCTCGGCACTTTTTCAGGAGTGAGAGAAGCTGGGGAATCACCATGCCAACATTCATTATGCCCAAGGTAGACACCTAGTGCTGGCGTGACTCATCAGGTCAGGCAGCATCTCTGGAGAAAAAGGATGGGTGACGTTTCGGGTCATCCACACCATTTTTGTGGATAATGGACTTGGTCAATGGAACTGGTGTGCTACAATGCTGAGAACTATATTCCGCACTCTGTATCTTCTCCTTTGTTCCACCTGTTGTACTTGAGTGTTTACCCCATTGTGGATAATGGACTTGGTCAATGGAACTGGTGTGCTACAATGCTGAGAACTATATTCCGCACTCTGTATCTTCCCCTTTGCTCCACCTGTTGTACCTGAGTTTGTCTTGATTGTATTTATGTGCATTTGTATTTATGTATTTATTGTATTTATGCATTTATGTCTTTGGAGTGTGGGGGGAAAACCGGAGAGAACCCACGCAGGTCACGGTGAGAACGTACAAACTCCGTGCAGACAGCGCCCGTAGTCAGGGTCGAACCTGGGGTCTCCGGCGCTGTGCCGCCCTTGGTCAAGTGCACGGCAATATAATGAATTGGGTGGTTGATATGGATGGACAGGCAAACCGAGGAATGAGAGGGTAACGCAGCGTGAAGAGAGAGCGCAAAGAATTGAGAGGCAGATTGAAATCTCCGAGGATGAGGAGTTGCATCTTGCAAATGTTGATGGGGGTCATTTGTGAAAACATTTACTGCTGCTTCGGCAGCGAGCAACAGTTATAAACGATAGCCATTTATGAAGCAGCAATTTCTGTGAGGAGCATTCTCTCAGTCAGGGATATATTTCTGTCAGTAGACACCATGTACAGCAAATTCGGGCAACTCCTCTCATCCATTAAGAACAGATACAGCTCACACGGTGTGCCACAAATCAAATATGATTTCCAATTTGAATTCCGAGCTCTGTGTGAGGAACGAGAGATCATAAACAGTAAATGGATATCGTGGGGACTTGGGTAGTAATTACGGAGATACCGAGAAGCTCTCTCCTACATGACTGGTCTGTGGGAAGAGGTGTGGGAAGGAACTGCAGGTGCTGGTTTAAACCGAAGATAGACACAAAATGCTGGAGTAACTCAGGACAGGCAGCTTCTCTGGAGAGAAGGAATGGGCGACGTTTCGGGTCGAGACCCTTCATTGTCAGTCTGAAGAAGGGTTTCGACCCAAAACGTCACCCATTCCTTCTCTCCAGAAATGTTGCCTGTCCCGCTGAGTTACGCCAGCTTCTTGTGTCTATCTGAGGGAAGAGGTGACAGACAGTAAATGCAGGACAAAGAAACCACATTGGATTCGAGAACAGACTCGCTGGTAGGCATGGAATGGGTGGGCTGAAGGGCCGGTTTCCGCGCGGTATCGCTACAGTCTGAAGCCTGAAGCAAAGGTACATGGATGGGAAATGTTTTGAGGGAAGGGCAGGTAGGACTAACGTAAATGGGGCAATTTGGATGGCATGGCAAGTTGGGCCGAAGGGCCTGTTTCTGTGCTCTATGGTTCAAAACTAAGAGGTGGAGCCGAATGAGGAAAGAGGAACACACAATATAGAAACAATTATGCTTATACTTTTCAACATATCCATGGACACGTTAGAGGCAGGAAACATGTTCCCAATGTTGGAGGAGTCCAGAACAAGGGGCCACAGTTTAAGAATAAGGGGTAGGCCATTTAGAACTGAGATGGGGAAAAACTTTTTCAGTCAGAGAGTTGTGAATCTGTGGAATTCTCTGCCTCAGAAGACAGTGGAGGCCAATTCTCTGAATGCATTCAAGAGAGAGCTAGATAGAGCTCTTAAGGATAGCGGAGTCGGGGGGTATGGGGAGAAGGCAGGAACGGGGTACTGATTGAGAATGATCAGCCATGATCACATTGAATGGCGGTGCTGGCTCGAAGGGCCGAATGGCCTCCTCTTGCACCTATTGTCTATTGTCTATTGTCTATAAAAGCATTCAACAACAATTGAAGTGCTCTCTAAAGCACAAGAGTTTAGTTTAGTTTAGTTTAATACATATAAACATCAGTGGAGCCTGACTCACGACCCATTCCACAGCTCACAGTCACCAAGAATACTTGCACCAATCAAATTTAATTCTATTTTCATAGTAACATAGAAAATAGGTGCAGGAGTAGGCCATTCGGCCCTTCGAGCCAGCACCACCATTCAATGTGATCATGGCTGATCATCCACAATCAGTACCCCGTTCCTGCTTTCTCCCCATACCCCTTGAATAATCTATTGTCATTTGTACCGAGGTACAGTGAAAAGCTTTTTGTTGTGTGCTAACCAGTCAGCGGAAAGACTATACATGATTACAATCTGTATCATGTATCTGTCCACAGTGTACAGATACAGTATAAAGGGAATGACGTTTAGTGTAAAGTAAAGATGTGTAAAGTCCAATTAAAGATAGTCCGAGAGTCTTCAATGAGTTAGATGGGAGGTCAGGACCACTGCATAGTTGGTGGTAGGATGGTTCAGTTGCCTGATAACAGCTGGGAAGAAACTGTCCCTGAATCTGGAGGTGTGCGTTTTCACACTTCTGTACCTCTTGCCTGATGGGAGAGTGGAGAAGAGGGAGAGTACAAAAAAAAATAGGATTGAGAATCCTATTGAGAGGGTGGTCAAAAAGGCTTTTGGCACATTGACCTTCATCAGTCAGAGTAACGAGTATAGAAGTTGGGAGGGCATGTTGCAGTTGTATAAGATGTAGGTAAGGCCGCATTTACGGTGTTGTGTTCAGTTCTGGGAACCATGTTGTAGGAAAGATGTTGTTAAGTTGGAAAGGGGGCAGCGAAGATTTACAAGGATGTCGCCAGAACTCTAGAGCCTGAGCTACAGGGAGAGGTTGAGCAGGCTGGGTCCCTATTCCCTGGAGCACAGGAGGATGAGGGGTAGTCTTCTAGAGGTGTATGAGAGAATCATGAGAGGAATAGATTGGGTGGATGCACAGTCTCCTGCCCAGAGTCTCCTGCCCAGAGTGAGGGGATCGAGAACCAGGGGACATATTTATGCATCTTTCATTTATAATGATTGATCTCTTGCTATCCACTTTGCTGCTGTAACACTGTAAATTTCCCCGGTGTGGGACGAATAAAGGAATATATTATATTATTATTATTATATTATAATTTTAAGGTGAAAGGGGAAAAAGTGTACATGAATCTGAGGGGTAAATTTTTCACAAAAAAGGGTGGTGGGCGTATGGAACGAGCTGCCAGAGGAGGTAGTTGAGGCAAGTACAATCACAACGTTTAAGAAACATTTAGACAGGTACATGGATAGGACTGGTTTAGAAGGAAATGGGCCAAATGCAGGCGGGTGGGACTAATGTAGATGGGACATGTTGGGTAAGGTGTGGACAAAGAGCCTGCTTCCACACTGTATGACTCTAATTATTGATTCTGAATTTTAACCCTCTGTGGGTTATTTTAATTACATTTTATTTTCCTAAACTGGAATCCTCGGGGCTGAAAATAAAGCTGGTAATTAAATCAAGTGTAATCAATTCCCGGGTTGCGGGAAGCTGGCGTGTGGAGGGGTGGGGGGGGGATTTGATCCTCCTGTGACCTCGGGAAACATCTCACATCAGTCTGAGCTGCCTGTCTGACTGCACATCACATTGCTGCCGTTCCAATTAGCTGCTGTTGGTGCCAACACCTTGCCAGGGGCAGCCACTATCCAGGCCTTCGTCCCACCGAGTCCGCGCCGCCCAGCGATCCCCGCACACTAACGCTATCCCACACACACTGGGGACAATTTACAGTTTTACCTCAGCCAATTTAGCCTACGAACCTGCACGTCTTTGGAGTGCAGGAGGAAACTCCAAAGACGTACAGGTATGTAGTTTCATTGGCTAGGCAAATGTAAAAATTGTCCCTAGTGTGCGTAGGAGAGTGTTTTTTTTGTTGTTTGTTTTTTTTTAACTGAAGAAAATACATTTTGCATCACAATAACAGACTTACTGTGGGGCATTGCAAATGGATTCTTTAATCGCTCAATATAAAAAAACTTTCAAAAGTTGTACACGTGGTTATTTAAAAAAATAAATAAAATCACTCTCTCATTTCTCCATCATCTTCTTCCTCTTCAACTCCTCTGATGTACAATACATTGTTACACCTTGTAAGTACTTCTCCAAGATGACCCGCTAGAGCACCATTGATATATTCTTCTGT
The DNA here is from genome assembly GCF_053455715.1 of Rhinoraja longicauda. Taxonomy (NCBI): domain Eukaryota; kingdom Metazoa; phylum Chordata; class Chondrichthyes; order Rajiformes; family Arhynchobatidae; genus Rhinoraja; species Rhinoraja longicauda. The sequence goes on along the minus strand of NC_135978.1, from coordinate 30,138,864 downwards.
ATTGGCCAGCTGCATGTTCATGTACCCATCAACTGACACCAGGTTGCCCTTGTACTCCATGCCCCACTTCAGCTTCACCATGACCGGTTTGCCAGTCAACCCGTTGAGGAAAGGCTTTGGATTCAAAGGTAAACTCATGATGGCGGCGACTCTCGTGTGTAGGATAATGTTAATGTGTGCGGGGATCGCTGGGCGGCACGGACCCGGTGGGCCGAAGGGCCTGTTTCCGCACTGTATCTCTTAAAAAAACATTTTTTTTAAACCGGAGCACCCGGAGAAAACCCCACGCAGGTCACGGGGAGAGCATGACAGACAGCGTGCAGACAGTGCTCGTGGACAGGGTCGAACTTGTGTCTCTGGCGGTGTGAGGAAGTAACTCTGCCGCTGCGCCGCCGTGAGTTGTGACTCAAAGGACAGGAACAGAAGGCCTCTCCAAGTTTGGATCCCTGTCCAGCTGCCTTCAGGTGGCCCTCTGTGTGTGGGCGCCTTGTTTCTGGGGTCACCATCCCCAGTACACTGGGTGTAAAATGGAGTTTATACGTAGCTGTGCAAGCCTGTTCTTGTTTAAAAAAAAAAAGTGCTGGAGTAATTCAGTAGGTCAGGCAGCATCTCTGAAGAATATGGATACATGACGTTTCGGGTTGAGACCCTTCTTCATGTTCAACCTGCGAGCTGATGTCTTCCTACATAATCTCCACTGAAGTTTAGTTTAGTTTTCTTTATTGTCAGTGTAAACCTTTTGTTGCGTGCTAAGCAGCCAGCAGAAAGACAACGCATGATTACAACCCAGCCATCCACATCGTACAGACACACGATAAAAGGAGTAACGTTTAGTGCAAGATTAAGTCCAGTAAAGTCCGATTAAAGATAGTCCAAGGGTCTCCAATGAGGTAGATAACAGATCAGGACCGCTCTCTAGTTGTTGATAGGATGATTTAGTTGCTTGATGTTAACTGGGAAGAAACCATCCCAAAATCTGGAGGTGTGCGTTTTCACACTTCTGTACCTCTTTGCCCGATAGGAGAGGGGAGAAGAGGGAATGACCTGGGTGAGATAACGTTTACTGCAAGGTGGGTTACTTAAGCACAGTGAGACCAGGGATCTCTGGTGCTTAGATGAAAATCTCTACCATGTATAGTCCCCATCTAGACACAAAATGCTGGCGTAATGCTTCTTCAGTCTGAAGAAGGGTCTCGACCCGAAACGTCACCCATTCCTTCTATCCAGAGATGCTGCCTGTCCCGCTGAGTTACTCCAGCATTTTGGGTCTGTCTTCATGAAGTATGTTACACACAGCTTGCCTTTGAAGAGTCTCGACCCGAAACGTCACCCATTCCTTCTCTCCCGAGATGCTGTCTGACCTGCTGAGTTACTCCAGCATTTTGTGAATAAATCGAATTGCCTTTTGTAAATCTTTGTTGCCTGCCTTACATTGCCCACATTTATCCATTTACCTTTCTTGTTGTGTTCACTATATAAGTTTATACACTATAAAACATAACATAGTACTGTACAGCACAGCAACAGGCCTCTCGGCCCACAATATCGGTGTTGAACATAGGGTTGCCAACTGTCCTGTATTAGCCGGGACATCCCGTATTTTGGGCTAAATTGGTTTGTCCCGTGCGGGACCGCCTTTGTCCCATATTAGGCCCCAGGGGGCGCTGCATGTCCGGACGCTGTAGGCCCGGACACTGCAAGCCCGGCTGCTGTAGGTCTGGATAGTTTAGGCCTGGACAGTGTAGGCCTGGACAGTGTAGGGCTGGACAGTGTAGGCCTGGACAGTGTAGGCCTGGACAGTGTAGGCCAGGACAGTGTAGGCCCGGACACTGCAAGCCCGGCTGCTGTAGGTCTGGATAGTGTAGGTCTGGACAGTGTAGTGCCGGACAGTGTAGGCCCGGACAGTGTAGGCCCGGACAGTGTAGGCCCGGACAGTGTAGGCCTGGACAGTGTAGGTCTGGACAGTGTAGGGCCGGACAGTGTAGGCCCGGACAGTGTAGGCCCGGACAGTGTAGGCCCGGACAGTGTAGGCCTGGACAGTGTAGGGCCGGACAGTGTAGGTCCGCACGCCGCCTAACGGAGGTTGCATAGCAACCCACCTCCCGGCCCAGGCAGCAGCCATTGGTGGAGCGGGAGCATGTGGCCACTGGCTGGGTGAGGTCACGTGGGGTGCGGGGCGGTGACGTCACCCTTTGTCCCTTATTCGTTAGTGATGAAGTTGGCAACCCTAGTTGAACATGATGCTAAGACTCCAGCATTTTGTGTCTATCTTCGGTTTAAACCAGCATCTGCAGTTCCTTCCTACAACGTACAGTATAGTCCCCAGCTCCCGGCCATTGTAATGCCATGTTCATGGCTGCCTGTTCATGACTGACATTCATAGTTAGATGGGCAAAGCTGCTGAATCCTCAGAGACACCAGCAGCCCCACCAGAGACCACCCCGTGGAGTGGTTTCAATAAGTACGAGCACAATTTGCATTTATAACGCACCCTCTGCAGTGGCCGAAGACACAAGCCAATAAACTGCGATGATTATCGAGCACAACAAGGTGGCGCAGCGGTAGAGTTGCCGCCTCACAGCGCTTGCAGCGCCAGAGACCCAGGTTCGATCCCGACCACGGGTGCTGTCTGTACGGAGTTTGTACGTTCTCCCCGTGACCGCGGGGGTTTTCTCTGAGATCTCTGGTTTCCTCCCACACTCCAAAGACGTGCAGGTTTCTAGCTTAATTGGCTTGGTATAAGTGTAAATTAACCCTAGTGTGTGTAGGATAGTGTTAACGTGTGGGGATCGCTGGTCGGCACGGACCCGGTGGACCGAAGGGCCTGTTTCCACGCTATATCTCGAAACTAAACTAAACTAAACTAAAAAAACTGAACTTAAAAAGGGTACTGGCCCTTGTAATGGGATTTAGCTTAGTTTAGTGTCTGGCGTCTCGGGTCTCTGGGTGTACTGCTGTGTTACCGTGCCTCTCCAATGTTAGAGAGAAGGAGAGAAAGGAATGTGTATAAAATCATGAGAGGAATAGATCGGGTAGATGCATAGAGTCTCTTGCCCAGAGTAGGGGAATCAAGGACCAGAGGACATAAGTTTAAGGTGAAGGGGAATAGGAATCTGAGGGGTAACTTTTTCACGTAAAGGGCGGTGGGTGTATGGAACAAGCTGCCAGAGGAGGTAGTTGAGGCTGGGACTATCCCATCGTTTAAGAAACAGTCAGACAGGTACATGGATAGGACAGGTTTGGAAGGATATGGACCAAGCGCGGGCAGGTGGGACTAGTGTAGCTGGGACGTGTTGGCAGGTGTGGGCAAAGGGCCTGTTTCCACACTGTGTTGCCACCTGTATCTTTGACTCGATGACTCTAAGAATGAAAGGCAGTGAGGCAGTTCTGGAGCAGCAAAGAACTGCAGATGCTAGTTTACCTCAGAGGCCGATATCATTCTCAGTTCTGAGCGATTGCATTTTGAGCAACGCAGCCTTCATCCATTGCAACACTGAAGTGTCAACATGAATAATTTGGTCATGAAAAAAAAAAGACATAAAAAAATATAAAGTCATAAAAAAAGACCAGGGACTGTTTCTTCCCAGCTCCTCCCATCATCTATCAAGCAAGGCAAACAGAAGTGTGAAAACGCACACCTCCAGATTCAGCAACAGCTTCTCCCAGCTGTTATCAGGCAACTGAACCATCCTAGCAACAACCAGAGAGCAGTGCTGAGCTGCCATCCACCTCATTGGAGACCCTCGCACTATCTTTAATCGGACGTGACTGGACTTTATTTTGCACTAAACATTATGCCCTTTATCGTGTATCTGTACACTGTGGACGGCCTGATTGTAATCATGTACAGTCTTTCCGCTGACTGGATGTCAGCCAATAAAAAAGCTTTTCACTGTACCTCGGTACACGTGACAATAAACTAAACTCAACAAAGGCAGTGTGAAGTCAAGTCAAGTCAAGTCAATTTTATTTGTATAGCACATTTAAAAACAACCCACATTGACCAAAGTGCTGTACATCTGTTTAGGTACTAAGAACGAACATACAATGGCACACAAACATAACAGCACATACATAAACAGTTCACAGCGCCCCCACAGAGGGCCTCAAATGCTAGGGAGTAGAAATAGGTTTTGAGCCTGGACTTAAAGGAGTCAATAGACAATAGATAATAGGTGCAGGAGTAGGCCATTCGGCCCTTCGATGGAGTCGATGGAGGGGGCAGTTCTGATGGAGAGAGGGATGCTGTTCCACAGTCTAAGAGCTGCAACCGCAAAAGCGCGGTCACCCCTGAGTTTAAGCCTAGACCGCGGGATAGTCAGTAGCCCCAAGTCGGCCGACCTGAGGGACCTGGAGATAGAGTGGTGTGTTAGAAGATTTTTGATATAGGGGGGGCAAGCTCATTTAGGGTTTCGACCCGTAACGTCACCTATCCTTTTCCTCCAGAGATGCTGCCTGACCCGCTGAGTTACTCCAGCACTCTGTGTCATTCTTAAACTAAACAAAGTGTTGGAGTAACTCAGTGGGTCAGGCAGCATCTCTGGTGAACATGCTGAGGTGACATTTCAGGACGGGACCCTTCGTCAAACTGATTCTGGAATTTAGGTCTAAAGAAAATTCACTGCGCTGATAGACAATAAACAATAGACAATAAACAATAGACAATAAACAATAGACAATAGGTGCAGGAGGAGGCCATTCGGCCCTTCGAGCCAGCACCGCCATTCAATGTGATCATGGCTGATCATTCTCAATCAGTACCCCGTTCCTGCCTTCTCCCCATACCCCCTGACTCCGCTATCCTTAAGAGCTCTATCTAGCTCTCTCTTGAAAGCATTCAGTTAGCAGTGGGTCAAGGCCATTTCTAGACTATTGTACCGAATGTCCCCATGGATTGGGGCATTCCTGGCAAGGTTGGCATCGAATACCCATTGTAATTTCCTTTGAGGTGGTGGTGATGGCTAGTCAGGATAGATCAGTAGGCAGACACAAAAAGCTGGAGTAACTCAGCGGGTCAGGCAGCATCTCTGGAGGGAAGGAATTTGGAGGACGTTTCGGGTCGAGACCCTTCTTCAGACTGAGAGTCAGGGGAAGGGGAATTAGAGGGATGAAAAGGTGCAGAACAAATCAGAGCCGGCACCAATGACTCAAGAAGGATGGGAGCCCACAATGGTCCATTGTTGGCTGTGGAGGAGGTGATCATGAAGGAATACAAACAGGGACAATGGTGGGGGAGGGATGGAGAGAGAGGGTGGGGGAGGTATGGAGAGAGAGGGTGGGGGAGGGATGGAGAGAGAGGGTGGGGGAGGGATGGAGAGAGAGGGTGGGGGAGGGGCAGAGAGAGGGTGGGGGAGGGATGGAGAGAGAGGGTGGGGGAGGGGCAGAGAGAGAAGGTGGGGAGGGGCAGAGAGAGGGTGGGGGAGGGGTGGAGAGAGCGGGTGGGGGAGGGGTGGAGAGAGAGGGTGGGGAGGGATGGAGAGAGGGTGGGGGAGGGATGGAGAGAGAGGGTGGGGGAGGGGCGGAGAGAGAGGGTGGGGGAGGGTTGGAGAGAGGGTGGGGGAGGGATGGAGATAGAGGGTGGGGGAGGGGTGGAGAGAGAGGGTGGGGAGGGGCGGAGAGAGAGGGTGGGGGAGGGGTGGAGAGAGAGGGTGGGGGAGGGGTGGAGAGAGAGGATGGGGGAGGGATGGAGAGAGGGTGGGGGAGGGGCAGAGAGAGAGAGAGAGGAAATGCAAGGGTTACTTGAAGTTAGAGAAATCAAATTCATACCGCTGGGCTGTAAGCTGCCCAAGCGAGACACGTGTGTGACCTCACTCTGACAGTGGAGGAGGCCCTGGACTGAAAGTTCAGTGTGGGAATGGGAGAGGGAGTTGAAATGTTTGGCAGTTCGGGGTCAATGCTCGTGCTGTGGGTCAGAGTCACGTACAGACAGAATGGGCAAGGGCTGTCGGTTCACTCCACCAAAAGCGCGCCAGGTGGATTTGTACTGCAGTCCAACAGTTTTCTGAACACCATTGCTGATAAGCAGGTTTTCTGTTTTCTCTAACTTCAAGTAACCCTTGCATCCCCTCTCCCTCCGACCCTCTCCCACCCTGGGCGTGTACTAGTTGCATTGTCGTCCTGTTGAGTTTCACTGTCTTATATAACACGTTATCACCTCTTCCACAGCCAACAATGGACTATTGTGGACTCCACCTTTTCTTGATCATCGTTGTTAATTTTTGCATCTTTCATTAATTTGTTCTATTTCTCTCTACATCACCGTCTCTATCACTCGTTTCCCTTTCCCCTGACTCTCAGTCTGAAGAAGGGTCTCGACCCCAAATGTCACCTATTCCTTTTCTCCAGAGATGCTGCCTGACCCTCTGAGTTACTCCAGAGTTTTGTGTCTATTTTCGCTTGAAACAGGCATCTGCAGTTCCTTCCTGCACATTTAAATAAAGCTGACATTTAAGACAGAAAATAAACGCTCAACCAAGCACAGGCTCGACGATCGTTTCGCTGAACACCTCCGCTCAGTCCGCCTGAACATACCTGATCTCCCGGTTGCCCAACACTTTAATTCCCCCTCCCATTCCCACACTGACCTTTCTGTCCTGGGCCTTCTCCATTGTCAGAGTGAGTCCCAGCACAAATTGGAGGAACAGCACCTCATACTTTGCTTGGGCAGCTTACACCCCAGTAGTATGAATATTGACTTCTCTAACTTCAGGTAACCCTTGCTTTCCCTCTTTCTCCATCCCTCCCCCTTCCCAGTTCTCCTACCAGTCTGACTGGGCCTCGATTACATTTTATCTGCTTGTTTTGTTGTTACCTACTCCTAGCTAACAAAGGTCTATTCTACATTTTCCTTAGCTTCATCCCCATTGTCTCGATTTCACACCTGACACTTCCTTATCTCTGTAACTCCCGCCCCCCTGACTCAGTCTGAAGAAAGGTGTCGACCCGAAACGTCACCCGTTCCTTCTCTCCAGGGATGCTGCCTGACCCGCTGAGTTACTCCGGCATTTTGTGCCTATTTTCAGCTGCATTTAATTAGCAGGCTTGAAACTTCCCGCCCGCCCCGGCTGGAGTCGAATTTGCGTCTCTGGAATGTTCGTCTTGGCTTCCGATCGGCGGTCCCATGAGTGCGGGCCCGTGGTCCCCTGAGCTGCCCGTGAACGGGTTACATCTCCCGGCGTGACGTCACGATGGCCGCGCGCGGTGTGCTCGTGAGTTAATCGCTGTAAACGCAGGCAGCTGTTGCCTTCCGGAATAAGTACCGCAGTGGAGCAATTCATTTGTTTGCTTTATGCATGAAGAGTTTTAGAGGCATCGTTTCAAAGTGATTAATCACTGTTAGACAGGCAATGACAAACCCTTTCATGATTCGGGGATAAGATGTCAAGGTTACAGCCACGTGCGGGCTGGGCAGTGTGGGCTTATTTACGTACCTCTCAGGAGCAAGTCGGAGATTACTTTTACGATGCCGTTTCTTCCCTGATGGGATTTTAGTTCGAAGGCCCTTAACAGCTGGTGATCATCGTCTCATCAGCTCGGTTTGGATTAAAACCCTTCTCCGGAGGTGAGAGTTTACGACTTGCGCCATCCTGTCCAGCTTTTCCCACTTCAAGAGTGGTTTCAACAGTCAAGACTGTTTTATTGCCTGAAGAAGGGTCTCAACCCGAAACGTCACCCATTCCTTCTCTCCAGAGATGCTGCCTGACCCGCTGAGTTACTCCAGCTTTGGGTTAAAGCAGCATCTGCAGTTCCTTCCTCCACATGCTTTATTGTCGTATGTCCCAGGCAGAACAATAACATTCTTACTTGCAGCAGCACGACAGAATACAGGTGATCCCTGGGTTACGACGAGGTGAGGAAAAACTTTTTCAGTCAGAGAGTTGTGAATCTGTGGAATTCTCTGCCTCAGAAGGCAGTGGAGGCCAATTCTCTGAATGAATTCAAGAGAGAGCTAGATAGAGCTCTTAAGGATAGCGGAGTCAGGGGGTGTGGGGAGAAGGCAGGAACGGGGTACTGATTGAGTATGATCAGCCATGATCACATTGAATGGCGGTGCTGGCTCGAAGGGCCGAATGGCCTCCTCCTGCACCTATTGTCTATTGTCGCTTCCGCTTGTGATATTTCGACTTTGCGATGGTGCAGACCGCAAGGGCCCGTGGCGAGCCGCCGCTCGCGTCCGTCCACGTGATCACGTGTATTCAATGCATTTCCACTTACGATATTTTCGGTTTTCGATGGGTTTCTCGGAACGGAACCCCATGGTGAGCTGAAGCGCACCTGTATGTAAACATAGTGTACACTGTAAACAATATGCTGAGCTATAGGGAGAGGTTGAGCAGGCTGGGACTCTATTCCTTGGAGCGCAGGAGGATGAGGGGCGATCTTATAGAGGTGTATAAAATCATGAGAGGAATAGATCGGGTAGATGCACAAACTCTCTTGCCCAGAGTAGGTGAATCGAGGACCAGAGGACATAGGTTTAAGGTGAAGGGGAAAAGATTTAATAGGAATCTGAGGGGTAACTTTTTCACACAGTGGGTGTATGGAACAAGCTGTCAGAGGAGGTAGTTGAGGCTGGGATGATCCGAGCATTTAAAACTTCTGTAACTTTAGATAGTTCCTCTGTCCCTCTCTTCCCCTCGCCCTTCCCAGTTCTCCCACTGTCTTCCTGCCCCACCTATACCCTTTCTTTGTCCCGCCCCCCCCCCCTGACATCAGTCTGAAGAAGGGTCTCGACCCGAAACGTCACCCATTCCTTCTCCCCAGAGATGCTGCCTGACCTGCTGAGTTACTCCAGCAATTTGTAATACCTTAAGAAACAGTTGGACAGGTACATGGATAGGACAGGTTTGGAGGGATATGGGCCAAGTGCAGGCAGGTGGGACTAGTGTAGCTGGGACATGTTGGCCGGTGTGGGCAAGTTGGGCCGAGGGGCCTGTTTCCACGCTATATCACTCTATGACTCTAATATAATAAATGAGGAAAGATAGTTCAGTATGTGTATATGTACTTAGTTTTCGGCACCACCCGGCCTGGTCCCTCCTAGTTTTTGGTGGCCCCCATGCTGGGTCCCCCCTTCGTTCTCGGCGGCCCCCTGCATTTCAGGGTGTCTTGTGAAGCATGTGAAAGATGCTGTGTAAATAAAGTAAATAAAGCTTGTTAGGTTTATTTTCCTTTGCAGATGGGCAAAGTCAAAAATCTTTCCCTGGCGTGATTACTTTGCCAGAGATACTGATAATAACTGCACGGCCTAAGCTGTCTTAAATTTGAGGAGCAGACCGTTTTGCAGCCCTGCAAAATGGACAGTTCAGTGATACTAGACACAGAGTACTGGAGTAACTCAGCGGGTCAGGCAGCATCTCTGGACAAAAAGGATGGGTCGGGACTCTCTCAACACGCAAATTGGAGGAACAGCAGCCCATATTTCGCTTGGACAGCGGTATGAACGTTGATTTCTCCAATTTCAAGTAACCCCTGCATTCCCTCTCTCCCACTCCCACCCCATCCTACTAGTTCCACTGTTCGCATCCCTGTATCCCCTCGTTGTGGGCTCCACCCTTTCTTGGTCATCTGATACCGGCCCTGCTTTGTTCTGGCCTTTTCCTACCTCCAGTTCCCTCCCCTCTACTTTCAGTCTGAAGGAGGGTCCCGACCCGAAACATCACCCATCCTATTTCTCCAGAGATGCTGCCAGATCCTTTGAGTTACTCCAGCACTTTGGTATAAACCAGCGTCTGCAGTTCTATGTTTCTATATGATGCTGTGGTACACTCCATTCTAACAATAAAAATTGACCAAGAGAACCCATGGTAAGAGATAATTTAGTTTATTCAGTTTAGTTTATTGTCACGTGTACCGAGGTACAGTGCAAAGCTTTTGTTGCGTGCTAACCAGTCAAAGGAAAGACAGTACATGATTACAATCGAGCTATCCAGTTTGTACAGATACGTGATAAAGGGAATAATGTGAATAACGTTTAGTGCAAGGTAAAGCCAGTAAAGTCCAATCAAAGATAGTCCAAGGGTCACCAATGAGGTTTATATAGTATCTGTAAGAAAATAACTGCAGATGCTGGTATAAATCGAAGGTATTTATTCATAAAATGCTGGAGTAACTCAGCAGGTCAGGCAGCATCTCAGGAGAGAAGGAATGGGTGACATTTCGGGTCAAGACCTTTCTTCAGACTGATGTCAGGGGGGGTGGGACAAAGGAAGGATATAGGTGGAGACAGGAAGACAGAGGGAGAACTGGGAAGGGGGAAGGGAAGAGAGGGGCAGAGGAACTATCTAAAGTTGGAGAAGTCAATGTTCATACCGCTGGGATGCAAGCTGCCCAAGCAAAATGTGGGGTGCTGTTCCTCTAATTTCCGATGGACCTCACTATGACACTGGAGGAGGCCCATGACAGAAAGGTCAGACTGGGAGTGGGAGGGGGAGTTAAAGTGCTCAGCCACCGGGAGATCAGGTTGGTTATGGCGGACTGAGCGAAGTATCTTATATAGTATCTTGTGGCATTGCAGCACTTTAGGAAGACGCATTTCAGTGTTTTACCTCTTGGGTCAGAAGACAACATAAAGACCAAAGTCTACGACAATCAGTCTGGAGAAAGGTCCCGATCCGAAACATCGCCTTCCCATGGTCTCCAGAGAGGCTGCCTGACCTGCTGAGTTACTCTAGCAGTTTTTTGCAGAAAGAAGATGGGTGACGTTTCATGTCAGGACCTTTTTCAGACTGTCTTTGTTTAGTTTAGTTAATTAGATAGATCTCATGGGGCTAGTGGAATTAAGGGATATGGGGAGAAGACAGGCACAGGTTACTGATTGTGGATGATCAGCCATGATCACAATGATTGGCGGTGCTGGCTCGAAGGGCCAAATGGCCTCCTCCTGCACCTATTTTCTATGTTTCTGTGCTTCTATTTTTAATATTAGTTTTGTTGTTGTGTGGTATTCACTCTGTGGAAAGACTATACATGATTACCATCATAGTGTATAGATACATGATAAATGGAATAATGTTTAGTGCAAGATAAAGTCCAGCAAAGTCCAATCAAAGATAGTTCAAGGGTCTCCAAAGAGGTAGATGGTAGTTCAGGACCACTCTCTGGTTGTTGGTAGGATGGTTCAGTTGCCTGGTAACAGCTGGGAAGAAACTGTCCCTGAATCTGGAGGTGTGCGTTTTCACACTTCTGTACCTTTTGCCTGATGGGAGAGGGGAGAAGAGGGAGTGACCGGGGTGAGACTGGTCCTTGATGATGCTGCTGGCCTTGCCGAGGCAGCGTGAGGTGTAAATGGAGTAACCACGAGTTATCTTGGCAGAGGTGCAAGCAGAGAATTCTTGCACAAGGTGTCGTTTACCCAGGAACGTGCTGTTAACTGTTGAAATCCTAAAGCTGAACTCCATCGGCACGGTGGCGGCATGGTGGCACAGCGGTAGAGTTGCTGCCTTACAGCGAATGCAGCGCCGGAGACTCAGGTTCGGTCCTGACTATGGGCGCCGTCTGTACGGAGTTTGTACGTTCTCCCCGTGACCTGCGTGGGTTTTCTCCGAGATCTTCGGTTTCCTCCCACACTCCAAAGACGTACAGGTTTGTAGGTTAATTGGCTGAGTAAATGTAAAAATTGTCCCTAGTGTGTGTAGGATAGCGTTAACGTGCGGGGATCGCTGGGCGGCGCGGACTCGGTGGGCCGAAGGGCCTGTTTCTGCGCTGTATCTCTAAATCTAAAAAATCCATCCGTTTCACCAGCCCAGAAGGACATGACATCCTTCTATACAGGATGGAAACAAAATGTTTGCACCACGGCAGTTTAATGCATGAGTGGCAAATTACACCCACATCTGCTGTGAACGTGGTGCCCAGGATAAGACCATGGAAGCATCGTCGTACGGATAAAGATTCACTTGGAAACTCGTGGGCTCAGTGGGCCGAAGAGCTCGTTCCCATACTCTTATCTCTAAAACTAAAACCTGCCATGATTCCAACAGTGTAGAGGTCACCAAAGGCACAGCTACGCAGCGGGTGGAGCTGCTGCCTCACATCGCCGGAGACCGGGTTCAATCCTGACCTCGGGCGCTGCCTGTGTGGGGTTTGCATGCTCTCCCTGTGACCATGTGGGCTTTCCCCAGGTGCTCTGGTTTCCTCCCACATTTCAAAGACGTGCAGGTTTGTTGGTTAATTGGCTCCTGCAAATTGTACCTAGTGTGTCGGATGGAACTAGTGTAAACCGGTGATCGCTGGTCGGCGCGGACTTAGTGGGCTGAAAGGCCTCTTTCCACGCTGTATCACTAAACTACACTGAACTAAACTAAAGTAAACTAATGTGTAGGAAAAAAAAAACTGCAGATGCTGGTTAGAATCGAAGGTAGACACAAAATGCTGGAGTAACTCAGCGGGTCAGGCAGCATCTCTGGAGATGCTGCCTGACCCGCTGAGTTACTCCAGCATTTTGCGTCTACCTAAAGTAAACTAAACCAAACTGAACTAAACTAGCCACTGTTAGCAGCCACAATTAAATAGACTGCTTGCTAAAGATTTGCAAAGTTTCTGACAGACTCCCTCTTTAAAAAAGGGCATATAGCAGCTTACATATCTGAAAACCCCATTCATAAATATTGCTCCAGCTATAGGTAACAAGAATTAGAAATTTAGTCTGGTTTATTTTCTTATTGTCATGTGTACAGTGAAAAGCTTTCTTGTAGCGTAGTCAGCGAAAAGACTATACATGATTACAATCAAGATACAGATACAGGGTAAAGGGAATAATGTTTAGTGCAAGATAAAGTCCAGTAGAGTCTGATTAAAGATAGTTCGAAGGTATCCAATGAGGTAGTTGGGAGGTCACGACAGCTCTCTAGATGGTGAGAGGATGGTTCATTTGGCCGATAACAGCTGGGAACGGCACAGAAACCCACAAGGATGTTGCCAGGGCTTGGGGGCTTGAGCTACAGGAAGAGGTTGGACAGGCTAGGAGCGCAGGAGGATGAGGAGAGATCTTATAGAGGTGCATAAAATCATGAGAGGAATAGATAGGGAAAATGCACAGCATCTTTTGCCCAGAGTAGGGGAATGGAGAACCAGTGGACACAGGTTTAGGTGAGGGGGGAAAGAAATAATAGCACTCTGAGACGTAACATCTATATACTAAAACTCTCATTTGTTATCTTGTTTGTGACTGAACTTCAGCCAAAGCGGTACACGATAGCGTGACAATTTTAGGCCCACCTTACTCACCATTGTCACTTTAGTGATAATGCAAGTAGGTTTATTGAAATCGGTGTTATAATTTTAAAGTTATTCACATTTGAAAGTTTAAAAGGAGGGGAGGGGGAGGGGAGGAGGGAGGGAGGGAGGGGGAGGGGGGGAGTGGGGGAGAAGGGAGAGGGGAGGGGGGGGTTGTGGAGAGAGGGGAGAGGACAGGGTGCTGCACCAATGCAGGAGAGGTTTGGGCCCAGCGGGTCCACTTTCTAGTTTCTACACAAAGGGTGGTGGGTGTATGGAACAAGCTGCTCGATCAGGTGGTTGAGGCAGATACTATCACAACATTTGGACAGGTATATGGATTGGATGGGTTTGGAGGGATAGGGGCCAAACTCAGGCAGGTGTGACTAGTGTAGCTGGGGCATGTTGGTTGGTGTGGGCAGGTTGGGCCGAAGGGCCTGTTCCCACGCTGTATGTCTCTAGAACTCCAAGAAACTGTTCCTGAATCCGAGATTAGCAGATTCTTGATTAGCACGGGTGTTAGGGGTTACGGGGAGAAGGCAGGAAGATGGGGTTGAGAGGGAAAGATAGACCAGCCATGATTGAATGGCGGAGTAGACTTGATGGGCCGAATGGCCTAATTCTGCTCCCAGAACTGAAGATAAACACAAAATGCTGGAGTAACTCAGTGGGACAGGTAGCATCTCTGGAGAGAAGGAATGGGCGATGTTTCGGGTCAAGACCCTTCTTCAGACTGAAGGGTCTTGACCTGAAACGTCACCCATTCCTTCTCTCCAGAGATGCTCCCTGTCCCACTGAGTTACTCCAGCATTTTGTGTCTATCTTCGGTTTAAACCAGCACCTGCAGTTCCTTCCCACACATTTCGTCTGCTCCTGGAACCGATGGACTTATGAATGGGGCAGTTAGTGGTTTCTGACTTCTGAAGAGCATTTGCACGTTCAATGTCATCATCATATCATATCATCATATATATACAGCCGGAAACAGGCCTTTTCGGCCCTCCAAGTCCGTGCCGCCCAGCGATCCCCGCACATTAACATTATCCTACACCCACTAGGGACAATTTTTACATTTACCCAGCCAATTAACCTACATACCTGTACGTCTTTGGAGTGTGGGAAGAAACCGAAGATCTCGGAGAAAACCCACGCAGGTCACGGGGAGAACGTACAAACTCCTTACAGTGCAGCACCTGTAGTCAGGATCGAACCTGAGTCTCCGGCGCTGCATTAGCTGTAAAGCAGCAACTCTACCTCTGCGCTACCGTGCCGCCCATCTTTTAGACTGCGAGTGAACAATGACTGTGTACCACCTGATCATCTCGTTCCCAGCATTGATATTGTGGGTCCAACAGACCCCATCAATCCCGTTTAACGCCAGCCACTAGCTGTTACATTCTGCACCTAATTTCCTGTTAAGCTGTCACGGCCTCACCTGAATACATGAATCTTTCTGCTTCGGCAGTTTGTTGCTCACTACTCTTTACGTGCAGCTATTAAATGGGAAATTCAGAAATGAATCTTCTTTTAGTGGAAACACACACAGGTTCGGAGCTGATTTACAATGTTGACAGTTTTGAAGACAACTTAACCTCTGCTGTGCATTCAGCAGCAGTCCGCACTTAAGAAAAAAAATATTTTCCACATCCGTTGTGAGCGGCTGTGAGCAAAAAGCGATGCTTTAATCTTTGCTGTTGTATGAAGAGCTGTCGGATAATTGGCAATTACGGCAAATATCGCCGTATTATTTCATAGAACACAGAAAGCTGGAGTAACTCAGCGGGTCAGACAGCATCTCTGGAGAAAAGGAATGGGTGACATTTCGGGTCGAGACCCTTCTTCAGACTGAGAGTCAGGGGAAAGGGAAACGAGAGATATAGACGGTGATTGTAGAGCGATGTAGAACAAATGAATGAAAGATATGCAAAATAGTAACAGTGATAAAGGAAACAAGCCTGTGTTAGCTGTGGGCTAGGTGAAAACGAGATACAGACAATGAAACTCACCAGGACGACAGTGAAACTGGTGCGATAACTCGGTTGGGGGAGGGATGGAGAGAGAGGGATGTAAGGGTTACTTAAAGTTAGAGAAATCAATATTCGTACCGCTGGGCTGTAAGCAGCCCAAGCAAAATATGAGGTGCTGTTCCTCCAATTTGCGTTTGGTTGGAGGAGGCCCAGGACAGAGAGGTCAGTGTGGGAGTGGGAGTTAAAGTGTTTGGGAACTGGGTGATCTCTCTTCCTTCACTTTGTTATTTTCATTGTTGCCAAACCATTGTCGGCATGGGAATATTGAGGCAATATTCTTTCTCCTCACTATCAGTGGTTCAGTGGTATTTTTTGTCACATGTGCAATGAAATTATCATGTGTGAACTTTCAAATCCTTCCCTGATCTCTTCCCTCCGAGTCTCGGTAGCCTCAAGCCCCCCAAGTCTGAGTTAGTTCGTTTATTGTCACGTGCACCCAGCTACAGTGAAAATCTTTTGTTGAGTGCTAACCAGTCAGCGGAAAGACGATACGTGATTACAATCGAGCTGTCCACAGTGTACTGATGCATGACAAAGGCAATAACATTTCGTGCAAGATAACGTTCAGTTAAATCCGATTAAAGGGTCTCCAATGAGGTAGATAGGGGGTCAAGTCTGCTTTCCAGTTGGTGGTAGGATGGTTCAGTTGGTGGTGGGATGGTCCAGTTGGTGGTAGGATGGTTCAGTTGGTGGTGGTAGGATCGTCCAGTTGGTGGTGGGATGGTCCAGTTGGTGGTAGGATGGTCCAGTTGGTGGTAGGATGGTCCAGTTGGTGGTAGGATGGTCCAGTTGGTGGTAGGATGGTCCAGTTGGTGGTAGGATGGTCCAGTTGGTGGTAGGATGGTCCAGTTGGTGGTAGGATGGTCCAGTTGGTGGTAGGATGGTTCAGTTGGTGGTAGGATGGTCCAGTTGGTGGTAGGATGGTCCAGTTGGTGGTAGGATGGTTCAGTTGGTGGTAGGATGGTCCAGTTGGTGGTAGGATGGTTCAGTTGGTGGTGGTAGGATCGTCCAGTTGGTGGTGGGATGGTCCAGTTGGTGGTAGGATGGTTCAGTTGGTGGTGGGAGGATGGTCCAGTTGGTGGTGGGATGGTCCAGTTGGTGGTAGGATGGTTCAGTTGGTGGTAGGATGGTCCAGTTGGTGGTAGGATGGTTCAGTTGGTGGTGGTAGGATGGTCCAGTTGGTGGTAGGATGGTTCAGTTGGTGGTAGGATAGTCCAGTTGGTGGTAGGATGGTCCAGTTGGTGGTAGGATGGTCCAGTTGGTGGTAGGATGGTTCAGTTGGTGGTGGGATGGTTCAGTTGGTGGTGGGATGGTTCAGTTGGTGGTGGGATGGTCCAGTTGGTGGTGGGAGGATGGTCCAGTTGGTGGTAGGATGGTCCAGTTGGTGGTAGGATGGTTCAGTTGGTGGTGGGAGGATGGTCCAGTTGGTGGTAGGATGGTTCAGTTGGTGGTGGGATGGTCCAGTTGGTGGTGGGATGGTCCAGTTGGTGGTGGGAGGATGGTCCAGTTGGTGGTGGGATGGTTCAGTTGGTGGTGGGATGGTCCAGTTGGTGGTGGGAGGATGGTCCAGTTGGTGGTAGGATGGTTCAGTTGGTGGTGGGATGGTCCAGTTGGTGGTGGGATGGTCCAGTTGGTGGTGGGAGGATGGTTCAGTTGGTGGTAGGATGGTCCAGTTGGTGGTGGGATGGTTCAGTTGGTGGTAGGATGGTTCAGTTGGTGGTAGGATGGTCCAGTTGGTGGTAGGATGGTTCAGTTGGTGGTGGTAGGACGGTTCAGTTGCCCGATAACAGGTGTGAAGAAACTGTCCCTGAATCTGGAGCTGTGCATTTTCACACTTCTATATCTTTTGCCTGATGGGAGAGGGGAGAAGAGGGAGTGGCCAGGGTGAGACTTGTCCTTGATTATGCTGCTGGCTTTGCGTGAAATAAAGATCAATGGAGCCAATGGAAGGGAGGTTGGTTTATGTGATGTTCTGGGCTGCGTCCACAATTCTCCACAATTACTTGCTGGAGTCCTTGAGCATGTACCGGTCAATACACACGGGGTGGGTGATGGCTTTCAAAGATAGATCAATGCATGCCACAGCTAGTTGGTAACATATGGGCTAAGGCTTGTAGTGTTTCCTCTTCCCCTCCCCACTGCCTGCCTACTCCCACACAGGCAGATGGTAATCCTAGCCCACTGTTTAGGTTTATTATTGTCACGTGTACCGAGGTACAGTGAAGAGCTTTGCTTTGCACGCGATCCACACAGATCAGATAATACTGTACATAAGTACAATCAAGGCAAACTCAAGTACAATAGATGGAGCAAAGGGGAAGATACAGAGTGCGGAATATGGTTCTCAGCATTGTAGAGCACCAGTTCCAGAGACAAAGTCCAATGTCCGCAATGGGGTAGAGGTGAATGGGACAGTGCCCTAGCTCATGGAAGGACCGTTCAGAAGCCTGATAACAGAGGGGAAGAAGCTGTCCCTGAGTCTGGTGGTGTACCTTCTGCCGGACAGGGGCAGGTAGTAGAAAGAATGACCGGGGTGGGACAAGTGTAGGAAAGAAACTGCAGATGCTGGTTTAAATCGAAGGTAGACACAAAATGCTGGAGTAACTCAGCGGGTCAGGCAGCATCTCGGGAGAGAAGGAATGATGTGGGACATATTCACAAAATGCTGGAGTAACTCAGCAGGTCAGGCAGCATCTCGGGAGAAAGGGAATGGGTGACGTTTCGGGTCGAGACCCTTCTTCAGCGTCTGAAGAAGGGTCTCGACCCGAAACGTCACCCATTCCTTCTCTCCCGAGATGCTGCCTGACCTGCTGAGTTACTCCAGCATTTTGTGAATAAATCGATTTGTACCAGCATCTGCAGTTATTTTCTTATACTAATGATGTGGGACAAGTCTTTGATTGTGTTGGCTGTTATTCTGCAGGCGGTCTGAAGTGTAGATGAAGTCAATGGTGGATAGTTGGGTTTGTGTGATGGACTGGGCTACATCTATAGCTCTCTGCAATTTCTTGCGGTCTTGGGCTGAGGCTCTATAAGGAGCTGGTCAGTCTGCATTTGGACTACTGTGAGCATATTTGGGCCCCATGTCTGAGGAAGGATGTGCTGGCTCTGGAGAGGGTCCAGAGGAGGTTTACAAGAATGATCCCAGGAATGATTGGGTTAGCATATGATGAGCGTTTGACAGCACTGGGCCTGTAATCGCTGGAGTTTAGAAGGTTGAGGGGGGGGGACTTCATTGAAACTTATGGAATAATGAAAGGCCTGGATAGAGTGGATGTGAAAAGGATGTTTCCACTGGTGGGAGAGTCTAGGACCAGAGGACACAGCCTCAGAATTAAAGGGCGCTCTTTTAGGAAGGAGATGAGGAGGAACTTCTTCAGTCAGAGGGTGGTGAATCTGTGGAATTCATTGCCGCAGACGGGTGTAGAGGCCAAGTCATTGGGTATTTTTATTGATAGATTCTCGATTAGTATGGGTGTGAGGGGTTATGGGTAGAAGGCAGGAGAATGAGGTTAGGAGGGAGAGATAAATCAGCCATGATTGAATGGCGGAGTAGACTTGATGGGCCGAATGGCCTAATTCTGCTCCTAGAACTTATGAACTTAGAAAGAGGTGCAGCCACCATTTGAGTATTCGGGTTTCTTGTCAATGCCGTCAAGTGACATTTGATTAATCTGCCGTGATGAATTCCCATCTCATTTTGTAGCACTGTGCCATAAACTCATCCTCCACACCATCTGGTGCCACACAGTGCAGAGAACGATAACTGTATGAAACACTAAATTACAGTGTGCCGCAGATATACTGCTGCCCAGAAACTACAGGCTGACTGCTCCCGGGCTATGCTGTGTGTTCCAGTGTGGCCATCAGTGTGGTGTGTCACCGTGATCCCCGGTCTCAGCTCCCCAGTGTGGTTCAGTACAGTACTGGGGTCAGTACAGTGCTGGGGTTATTACAGTACTGGGGTCAGTACAGTGCTGGGGTTATTACAGTACTGGGGTTATTACAGTACTGGGGTTATTACAGTACTGGGGTTATTACAGTACTGGGGTTATTACAGTACTGGGGTTATTACAGTACTGGGGTCATTACAGTACTGGGGTCAGTACAGTACAGGGGTTATTACAGTACTGGGGTTATTACAGTACTGGGGTCATAAGTTCAGAAGATGATAGTAGAATTAGGCCATTCGGCCCATCAAGTGTACTCTGCCGTTCAATCATGGCTGATCTATCTATCCCTCTCAACCCCATTCTCCTGCCTTCTCCCCAAAACCCCTGACACCCGTACTAATCAAGAATCTGTCAATCTCCGCCTTAAAAATACCAATTGAATTGGGCTCCACAGATGTCTGTGGCAATGAATTCCTCAGATTCACCACCCTCTGACTAAAGAAATCCCTCCTCATCTCCTTTCTAAAGGTACGTCCTTTTATTCTGAGACTAAGCCCTCCCACTAAACTCTCCCACTAGTGGAAACATCGTCTCCACATCTACTCTATCCAGGCCTTTCACTATTCTGTCTGTTTCAATGAGGTTCTCCCCTCATCTTTCTAAACTCCAATGAGTACAGGCCCAGTGCCGACAAACGCTCATCATACGTTAACCCAATCATCCCCGGGATCGTTCTTGTATACCTCCTCTGGACCCTCTCCAGACCCAGCACATCCTTCCTCAGATATGGGTCCCATACCGGCTCACAGTACTCCAACGGTGGTCTGACCAGTGGCTTATGGAGCCTCAGGATTACAAATATCACCGTGTCACATGTTCAGGAAAACAATTAGAGTTTAGTTTAGTTTAGTTTAGAGATACAGCGCAGAAACAGGCCCTTCTGCCCACCAGGTCCGCGCCGACCAGCGATCCCTGCACATTAACACTATCCTACACACTCGGGGCATTTATACCAAGCAAATTAACCTACAAACCTGTAAGTCTTTGGAGTGTGGGAGGAAACCGGTGATCCCAGTGAGAACCCATGCAGGTCACGGGGAGAACGTACAAACTCTGTACAGACAGCACCCGTAGTCTGGATCGAACCAGGGTCCCTGGCGCTGTGAGGCAGCAACTCTGCACTCTGTGCCACCGTGCCACCCACAGTCGACACAGTTTTCAAGAGAGAGTTAGATTCAGCTCTTAGGGCTGAGGGAATCAAGGGATATGGGGAAAAGGCTGGAACGGGGTACTGATTTTGGATGATCAGCCATGATCATATTGAATGGCGGTGCTGGCTTGAGGGGCCGAATGGCCTACTCCTGCACCTATTTTCTATGTTTCTATGTAAGTTAGGTTACTCATTCCCGCGAGTTATTTCACTTTTTGGCAAGTCATGAAAGGCTCACTTGAGCAACGGTCGAGAAGACAGGAAGATCACACAGGTTTTCTCCGTTTGGCAACTTGCAAGATGACACCTGAAATAAATTGACCCCAAAACGCATGCATTAATTTACAAAAACAGGAATATTGTTCAGCTTTCTGGAGCTATCAATCAGAACAACACCCGCACTGACAGGCCCAAACGTTATTAATAGCCTCTGATGGTACTTTGGAACATTTTAAATGACGATTTCATCTCTGATCTGCCATTTTGATGTATTATTTACTCCAAAGACATGAGGAAATTATTCTCCTTCAAAGCCTTCTCCTGTGTGAATAATTCCCCAAGAGCCACTAAGTTCCGTATAATTGAAGGTTGGTTACTACAATATACGTTTCCATCTTCAACCTTACAAGCATTTCTTTCGGAAAGCTGTTTTTGACCCTTGCCACATCTCCCTACATCTTCCGATGTGGTGCAGAGGTAGAGTTGCTGCCTTACAGTGCCAGAGAATTGGGTATGCGTACGGAGTTTGTACGTCCGGAATTTGTACGTCTGGAATACACTGAAATTTAGAAGGATGAGAGGAGATCTGATCGAAAGGTATAAGATTATTAAGGGGTTGGACACGTTAGAGGCAGGAAACATGTTCCCAATGTTGGGGGAGTCCAGAACCAGAAGCCACAGTTTAAGAATAAGGGGTAGGCCATTTACAACTGAGATGAGGAAAAACATTTTCAGTCAGAGAGTTGTGAATCTGTGGAATTCTCTGCCTCAGAAGGCAGTGGAGGCCAATTCTCTGAATGCATTCAAGAGAGAGCTAGATAGAGCTCTTAAGGATAGCGGAGTCAGGGGGTATGGGGAGAAGGCAGGAACGGGGTACTGATTGAGAATGATCAGCCATGATCACATTGAATGGCGGTGCTGGCTCGAAGGGCCGAATGGCCTCCTCCTGCACCTATTGTGTATTGTCTATTGTCCTCCCGGTAAGCGCGTAGGCTTTCTCCGAGGTCTTCAGTTTCCTCCCACACCCCAAAGATGTGCAGGATTGTAGGTTAATTGGCCTGGTACTAATGTAGAATGTCCCCAGTGTGTGTCAGATAGCGTTCATGTATGGGGACCACTGGTCGGCACGGACTTTCTTTAGTGTAGTTAGTTTAGTTTATCGTCACGTGTGCCGAGGTGCGGTGAAAAGCCTTTGTCGCGTGCTTGCCAGTCAGCGGAAAGACAATACATGATTACAATCGATCCATTTACAGTGCTCGGTGGGCCGAAGGGCCTGTTTCCATGCTGCGTTTCGAAACCAAACTAAGTACAACTGTCGAAGCTTTCTCCTTTGTTGTTCAGATCTAAACAGAGGAAACATGGGGCAACAACTCCACAGAGATTCTTACTGTCTGCCGCCTTCCCAGCTTGTCGCCTTTGCCCGCATCCCTGTGAAGATCAATGGCAGGAGATGAATGTCAAATATTAAAATGCACAGCAGACGCATTCCCTGTCGGCCCTGCTCATTCTCATGCACTCGAGGTGTGAGGTCCGCTAACAAGCTGAACCGAAGATTAATTGAGGTTAAATGAGCGAGCAGGAAAGATTATTGATTCCGAGAGTCCTCGAAACGCAGATATCACATCAATGGCTACTTCACCTCGTTGAATAATTTAGTTTAATTTGAGAGATTCAGCTCAGAAACAGGCCCTTCGGCCCACCGAGTCCGTGCCGACCAGCGATCCCCGAGCATTAACACTATCCTACACACACTGGGGACAATTCACCATGACACCAAGCCTGATTAGCCTATAAACGTGCACGTCTTTGGAGTGTGGGAGGAGACTGAAAACCTCGGAGAAAACCCACGCAGGTCACGGGGGAGAAGGTACAAACTCTGTACAGACAGCGCCATTAGTCGGGATCGAACCCGGGTCTCTGGCGCTGCGCCACCGTGCCCACGATCTTTGTCAGGAGTTCTCAGAGGACTGGACAAGCTAGGTGCAGGAAAAATGGTCCCAATGTTGGAGGAGTCCAGAACCAGGGGCCACAGTCTAAGAATAAAGGGGAGGCCATTTAAAACTGAGATGTGGAAAAGTAATTCACCCAGAGATTTGTGAATCTGTGGAATAATCTGCCACAGAGGGCAGTGGAGGCCAATTCACTGGATGAATTTAAAAGAGAGTCAGATAGAGCTCTAGGGGCTAGTGGAATCAAGGGATATGGGGAGAAGGCAGGCACGGGTTACTGATTGTGGATGATCAGCCATGATCACAATGAATGGCGGTGCTGGCTCAAAGGGCCAAATGGCCTCCTCCTGCACCTATTTTCTATGTTTCTAGGTCGGCCTGCCCACCCGCCCGCTCAGTCCACTGGAGCGGTTCCTGTTCCAGGCAAGCCCCAGGCTCCTTCAGCACCTTCAACCGGATCGGCCCACGAACCGAAATCCTTCTCCTTCTTCTTCTCCTCTCCTCCTCCTCCTCCTCCTCCTCCTCCTCCTCCTCCTCCTCTCCTCTCCTCTCCTCTCCTCTCCTCTCCTCTCCTCTCCTCTCCTCTCCTCTCCTCTCCTCTCCTCTCCTCTCCTCTCCTCTCCTCTCCTCTCCTCTCCTCTCCTCTCCTCTCCTCTCCTCTCCTCTCCTCTCCTCTCCTCTCCTCTCCTCTCCTCTCCTCTCCTCTCCTCTCCTCTCCTCTCCTCTCCTCTCCTCTCCCCTCCCCTCCCCTCCCCTCCCCTCCCCTCCCCTCCCCTCCCCTCCCCTCCCCTCCCCTCCCCTCCCCTCCCATCCCCTCCCCTCCCCTCCCCTCCCCTCCCCTCCCCTCCTCTCCCCTCTCCTCTCCTCTCCTCTCCCGGCCAACTTAGTGTCCCGGGGGCACCTTCTGCAGCCTACCTTGAAGGTGCTGGAGGCATTACCCCGGTTCACCCTCCCACCGATAGGGTTGCCAACTCCCCCACTCCCAAATAAGGGACAAGGTGACGTCACGCCCCGCGCCCCACATGACCTCACGCAGACAGCGGCCACGTGCTCCCATTCCACTAATGGCGGCCGCCCGGGCTGGGAGGCGGGTTGCTACGCAACCTTTGTTAGGTGGCATCCAGGCCTCCGGCCTACACTGTCCGGACCTACACTGTCCGGACCTACAGTGTCCGGGCCTACAGTGTCCGGGCCTACACTGTCCGGGCCTACACTGTCCGGGCCTACACTGTCCGGGCCTACACTGTCCGGGCCTACACTATCCGGGCCTACACTATCCGGGCCTACAGCGCCCCCCAGGCCTAATACGGGACAAGGGCGGTCCCTTATGGGACAAACCAATTTAGTCCAATTAACGGGATGTCCCGGCTAATACGGGACAGTTGGCAACCCTATCTAGCGGCCCATGCTCCTCGCGTCTGACCTCTCCAGCAGCTCCCTCCCGGTTACACCATCGGACGACTCTTCAGGGCTCTTGAAATATCCTCTTATCTATTTTGTACGTATGAAGCAACAGTAGGAATGGCTTAAATACACAACTATGCCAAGGACAGTAATGATCATAAAAGGGAGTCAATGCCTATGTCGGTGTATATTAGATGCTTCAAATAATACTGTGCAAAACAAGATCATCGGAGACTGATGAACTATCTTTAACCGGACTTTATCGCATTCAATGTTATATCTTGCAGTAATTGTTTTACTCGTTATCCTTTATAACACGTAGGAACAGAATTAGTCTATTGAGTCTACCTCGCCATTCAATCATGGCTGATCTATCTTTCCCTCAACCCCATTCTCCTGCCTTCACCCCATCATCTTTGACACCCCTTACTAATCAAAACCCTGTCAATCTCAGTTTTAAAAATACCCATTGACTTGGAAGCTGCAGATTCACCACCCTCTGGCTAAAGATATTCCTCCTCATCTCCATTATAAAGGTGTGTCCTTTTATTCTGAGGCCTGGCCCTCTGGCCCACGACTCTCACAAAGCCATAGAGCCATACCACCTGGAAACAGACACAAAGGCCCAACTTGCCCACACTGACCAACAATCCCCACCTACACTGGTCCCACCTGCCTGCATTTAGCCCATGTCCCCATCTATCCTATCCATGTACCTGTCTAAATGTTCCTTAAATGTTGGGATAGTACCTGCCTCACCTACCTCACCTACCTCACCTGCCTCACCTGCCTCCCTACCTCATCTACCTCACCTGCCTCACCTGCCTCATCTACCTCACCTACCTCACCTGCCTCACCTGCCTCATCTACCTCACCTGCCTCACCTGCCTCACCTGCCTCACCTACCTCACGTACCTCACCTGCCTCACCTACCTTCCTTGGCTGCTGGTTCTATACACCCACCACGCTTTGTGTAAAGAAGTTCTCACTGGTGGAAACATCCTCTCCACATCCACTCCATACAGGCCTTTCGTTATTCACCAATTTCAATGAGATCCCCTCTCCTTTACATGACCACTATGGGCAGCTTAATTAGAATGCAAACAAAAGCTTTTCGCTGTACCTCGGTACACGTGACAATAATTAAACTAAACTAACCTAAACGTTTGGTCCATCAAACTCATGCTGGGCTCTGCGTTAGTCATGCAGAGGGTTCTCCCATTCTTGGTCTATTCCCAGCAGCCAAAACCTTTACTTTATGAGTACATTTGTTCACTTTCCATCTGGTCCTCCTGCCATACTCAGGAAAATAGACCCAAAATGCTGGAGTAACTCAGCGGGTCAGGCAGCATCTGTGGAGAGAAGGAGTGGGTGAAGTTTCGGGTTGAGACCCATCTTCTCTCCAGAGACGCTGCCTGTCCCGCTGAGATACTCCAGCATTTTGTGTCTATCTTCGGTGTAAACCAGCATCTGCAGTCCCTTCCTAAAAACACTAAGGAAAAGTGGTTAAGAGGCTAGAGTCAAGAGCGTTTAATTGTCATATGTACTGGACGTGTGAAGAAGGGTCTCGACCCGAAACGTCACCCATTCCTTCTCTCCTGAGATGCTGCCTGACCCGCTGAGTTACTCCAGCTTTTTGTGATACCTTCGGAACAGAATATTGTAAAACTTTAGTTTAGTTTAGAGATACAGTGCGGAAACAGGCCCCTTCCACCCAGTGATCCTCATACACCAGCACTATCTCACGCACTAGGGACAATTCACAATTTTACCGAAGCCAATTAAGCTACAAATCTGCACGTCTTTGGAGTGTGGGAGGAAACCGGAGCACCCGGAGGAAACCCACGCAGGTCACAGGGAGAACGTACAAACTCCGTACAGACAGTACCCGTAGTCAGGCTCGAAGCACGGTGTCTGGCGCTGTGAGGCAGCAACTCTACAGCTGCGCCACCGTGCCGGCCCAACTTGCTGTAGCTTAACAGGCCTGTAAACACAGTTCTCAATGGATAAAATAAGAAAAAAAAATGTTTGACACATTTTTTAAAACCTGAAGAAGGGTCTCGACCCGAAACTTCACCTCCCCATATTCTCCAGAGATGCTGCCTGACCCGCTGAGTTACTCCAGTATCTTGTGTCTACCGTCGGGGAAAAAAATGTTCGTGCAAACAAAAGTCCCTCGTGTAACCATGGCAGTTCGCAGTTTAGTTAGTGTTTGCAGCGTTCAATACTCTGATGGTTGTTATGAAGAAGCTGTTCCTAAAGCTGGCTGTCACGGTTTTCAGGCTTCTGTACCTCCTTCTCAATGCAGGGGTGAAACAAGAGCATGGCCAGGGTGGTGTGGGTCCTTGGTGGTAACGGTGGCATCACAAGTCACACGTTTGGTACCCAGGCGTGTTCTTTTGAAAGTCACTGTGGTTCCCCTTCGAGTTGCGTACTGTCTGACTTGAAAATCAAATTCCCCTCCTTCACCATCACTGATATATCCTGATATATCCTGCAACCCTCCACCAGCTCTCTGCCATTATGGGAACAGCTACTTTCCCTGCAGCCATCAGGCTGTTCAACACGACAACGTCCAAATAAGCTCTGAATTACACAGACTCGGGGGCATTGGGTTTGGCATTTTGCACTATTTGCGTGCTTTGTAACTTTGTCAGCCCCGTAGACGGCTGCTATTTGTATACATTGTGTATACAAGCAAAGAATCTCACTGTGCCTAATCACATGTTACAATAAAGCATTCCTATTCCTATTATTGTTTGCTTCTATGTGTATATGTGTATCTGTGTGTGTATATAGATATAAATATATATATGTGTAAAAATGTGTGAATGTATGTGTGTGTGTACAATAGACAATAGACAATAGACAATAGGTGCAGGAGGAGGCCATTCGGCCCTTCGAGCCAGCACCGCAATTCAATGTGATCATGGCTGATCATTCTCAATTAGTACTCCGTTCCTGCCTTCTCCCCATACCCCCTGACTCCACTATCCTTAAGAGCTCTATCTAGCTCTCTCTTGAATGCATTCAGAGAATTGGCCGCCACTGCCTTCTGAGGCAGAGAATTCCACAGATTCACAACTCTCTGACTGAAAAAGTTTTTCCTCATCTCAGTTCTAAATGGCCTACCCCTTATTCTTAAACTGTGGCCCCTTGCTCTGGACTCCCCCAACATTGGGAACATGTTTCCTGCCTCTAACGTGTCCAACCCCTTAATAATCTTATACGTTTTGATAAGATCCCCTCTCATCCTTCTAAATTCCAGAGTAGACAAGCCTAGTCGCTCCAGTCTTTCAACATATGACAGTCCCGCCATTTCGGGAATTAACCTAGTAAACCTACGCTGCACGCCCTCAATAGCAAGAATTCATGTATGTGTATATGTATATGTGTGTGTGTGTCTGTATGTGTATATGTACAGTACATGTGTCCATACTACATATATATATATATAAAATAAACCAAAGATCGTAGAGCAGAGCAAAATAGACCACTCGACCCTAAAAACCGTAGTATGTCACGGTGCCATTTTAGTGGGCAGAATCTTGCAGAAACATTTAAAAAGAAAAATAGCAAAAATCTGTGAATTGATAGATGAGATTTTTGTATTTTTGTATTCTGTATTTTTATGGTATCATCACACATACTGTTCCCCCAAAACACTGATTACACTGCGAGAGGCATAACGAACGGCGGGTTTTGCCTACCAAAATGGCTCCTTTGCGTACTACACTTCAGTATAGGCGATTTCAACGGAGTGGTCCATCTTGTTCCTCTAGTATCTTTGATATAAACACACACACACACACACACACACCACACACACACACACACACACACACACACACACACACACACACACACACACACACACACACACACACACACACACACACACACACATAGAAAAACATATATATGTATGTGTGTGTGTTTGCATATTTTTTTTATCATATATACATGTGTGTTTTTATATAATCATATATAGTTATGTGTAGGAAGGAACTGCAGATGCTGGTTTAAACCGAACATAGACACAACAAGCTGGTGTAACTCAGCGGGACAGGCAGCATCTCTGGAGAGAAGGAATGGGTGACGTTTCAAGTCGAGACCCTTCTTCAGACTAGTCAGGGGAGGGAGAAACGAGAGATATAGACGATGATGTGGAGAGATATAGAACAATGAAAGAAAGATATGTAAAAAAGTGACGATGGTAATAAAGGAAACAGGCCATTGTTAGCTGTTTGTCGGGTGAAAACGAGAAGCTGGTGCGACTTGGGTGGGGGAGGGATGGAGAGAGAGGGAATGTCGGGATTACTTGAAGTTAGAGAAATCAATATTCATATCACTAGGCTGTAAGCTGCACAATATATATATATATATATATATATACACTGAACTTTTTCTCTTGTTTATTATTTTGTTTACGGTGTACCATGTTTACAATATCAGTCTGAAGAAGGGTCTCGACCCGAAACGTCACCCTTTTCTTCTCTCCTGAGATGCTGCCTGACCTGCTGAGTTACTCCAGCTTTTTGTGATACTATGTTTACATATTCTGTTGTGCTGCTGCAAGTTAGAATTGCATTGTTCTATCTGGGACACACGACAATCAAACGCTCTTGACTGGTGACCCTTTCAGCAGAATGACTGGAGCAATTCAAAGAGACAATTCATCATCGTCTATTCTAGGGCAATTAAGAAGAGGCAATTAGGGATGGAGACGAACCACTGGCCTTGCCAGTGATGCCCACATCCTGCAAATGAATAATTAAAGTATTGAATTTGCATCCATCACCTCTTAAGGTCATAGAAACCCACCCTCTGCAAAAGAGTACATTAAATTCCTCTCCGTTTCTTAACCCAACCAGCTACATTGACCCAGGGTGCGAGCTTTGTTTTTGATATAATTGGCAAACTGGACACAAAATATAATAATAATAATAATAATGTATTACATTTATATAGCGCTTTTCATATACTCAAAGACGCTTTACAGGGATTTAAAGAACGTAGGGAAGTGAATAAATAGATAAATAAGTAAACAAACAGAGAAAGGAGACAGAAGGTGAGGTGACCTTCAGTGGTTGAAGGCAGTACTGAACAGGTGAGACTTCAGTGATGTTTTGAATGTGGTGAGTGAGGAGGAGTCTCTGACGGTTTGGGGTAGTGAGTTCCATAGGGTGGGAGCAGCGATGGAGAAAGCCCTGTCCCCCCAGGATCTGAGTTTGGTCCGGATGGGGGGGGATAGGAGATTGGCAGCAGCAGAGCGGAGGGTGCAGGTGGGAGTGTGCCTGTGGAGGAGGTCAGTCAGGTAGGATGGGGCCCGGTTATGGAGGGCTTTGTAGGTCATGAGGAGGATTTTGTACTGGATTCTCTGGGGGATGGGGAGCCAGTGGAGTTTGTAAAGGACGGGGGTGATATGGTCACGGATCGGGGTGTGGGTGAGTAGACGGGCAGCGGAGTTTTGAATGTATTGAAGTTTACTGATGATTTTTGAGGGTGCGCCATAGAGGAGGCTGTTGCAGTAGTCCAGACGGGAGGTGATGAAGGCGTGGATGAGGGTTTCTGCAGCTGTGGAGGAGAGGGATGGACGGAGACGGGCAATGTTTTTGAGGTGGAAGAAGGCTGTCTTTGTGATGTGGTTTGATGTGTTTGTCGAAGGAGAGGGTTTGATCAAAGATGATTCCAAGATTCCGGATCTTGTGTATACCAAAATATACACTGAGTTACTCCAGCACTTTTTGTGCATCTCTGGAGAACATGGATAGGTGGCATTTCGAGAATACCTTTTTCAGTTTTAGTTTGGAGATACAGCGTGGAAACGGGCCCTTTAGCCTGCCGAATTTAGCGCACCGACCAGCGATCCCCCACACACAAACACTCTCCTAATAGGGACACTAGGGACTTTTTTTACAATTTTCACCAAGCCAATTAACCTACAAACCGGATATTAACACTGTCCTACATACACTAGGGACAATGTTTACGATTTTCACCAAGCCAATTAACCTACAAACCTGCACATCTTTCGTGTGTCTGAAGAAACTGGATCACCCGGAGGAAACCCACACAAGTCACGGGGAGAACGTGCAAACTCCGCACAGAAAGCACCCGTAGTCAGGATGGAACCTGGGTGTCTGGCGCTGTAATGCAGTAACTCTGCCGCTGCGCCACCACGCTGCCCTGACTTGTGGGGGGGGGGGGGGGGGGGAAAGGACAAAGGCTGACAAGTAATAGGTGGCCACAGGCGAGGAAGGTTTTGATCGGCAAAACTTTACAACTATAATATAGACAATAGACAATAGACAATAGACAATAGGTGCAGGAGTAGGCCATTCAGCCCTTCGAGCCAGCACCGCCATTCAATGCGATAATATACTTTAAAATCATTTGCTTACACCCTCACTAGTTTTTAGTTTATTTAGTTTAGATTATACAGTGCAGAAACAGGCCCTTCGGCCCACCGAGTCTGCGCCGACCAGCGATCCCCGCACACTAGCACTGTCCTACGCACACACTAGGGACAATTTACAATTTTGCAGAAGCCAATTAACCTACAAACCTGAACGTCTTTGGAGTGTGGGAGGAAACCGGAGCACCCGGAGAAAACCCACGCTGGTCACGGGGAGAACGTGCAAACTCCGTACAGACAGCGCCCGTAGTCAGGATCAAACCCGGGTCTCTGGCGCTGTAAGACAGCAACTCTACCGCTGCGCCACCGTGCCGCTCCTTAGTACTAAGATCATTTTCTGTGAAGGCACTGTGCGATGTTGCCTCTCATGCAGCTTGGATTAACAGTGTGGGAAGGAACTGCAGAAGCTGGTTTATACCAGAAATAGACACATAAATGTGCAGTAACTCAGAGGGTCAGGCAGCATGTTTGGAGAAAAGGAATAGGTGACGTTTTGGGTCGAGACCCTTCTTCAGACTCTCTTCAATCTGATCTTGCTGCAATAGAGAAGCTCGATCAACCTCCATCAGCCATTCCTCAGCCAACCTGCCAAACCAATCAAGATCTTGGAACGTTAAGATCCTGTCCCCTCCCTCAACCATGTCTCCACATTGATCATAACATCAGAGCTGTACGTACTAATCCGAGCTTTCTGCTCATCTGCCTTTTTCATCTGCCTTGCATTGTCCGAAACACGCTTCAAACACCTTGGCATCTTCTTTAAAAGAGGACCCAATGTCTTAAAATTGGCAAGTAATAACTCAGTGATATTGCTATAACCTTTAGATTTGTTCATCCTTGTCTCAGAAGTAGCGGCAGCCAGTCCCACTCGACATAGAGAAACTGTTCACTTTATAAATGACTTTGAGAAGGGAAGAATAGAAGGCAGCGGAGATGTCATTAGTGACATCTCCCCAAGGTAATATTTCCAATCTTTAGCTTCTCTTGCTTAACTGCCTTTGTTCTCTTTGTCTCCCTGCTGTCTTTCACCTGGAAGATTGGGACAGTCAGGACTAACGATAGCCGCATGTCACCACCAAGTGCTCAATGCAGTGCTCAATCCAGATCCAATATTGAGCTATTGCTTATGAGGACGTTGCCAGGACTAGAGGGTGTGAGCTACAGGGAGAGGTTGACCAGGCTGGGACTCTATTCCTTGGAGCGCAGGAGGATGACGGGGTGATCTTATAAAGGTGTACAAAATCGTGAGAGGAATAGATCGGGCGGACGCACAGAGTCTCTTGCCCAGAAATGGGCGAATCGAGAACCAGAGGACATAGGTTTAAGGTGAGGGGGGGGGGGGGGGAGGAAAGATTTATTAGGAACCTGAGGGGTAACTTTTTTCACACAAAGGGTGGTGGGTGTATGGAATGAGCTGCCGAAGGAGGTAGTTGAGGCAGGTACAATCACAATGTTTAAGAAACAATTGGACAGGTACATGGATAGGACAGGTTTAGAGGGATATGGGCCAAACGCAGGCAGGTGGGACTAGTGTAGATGGGACATGTTGGTCAGTGTAAGCAAGTAGGGCCAACGGGCCTGTTATATATATAGTTTAGTTTAGAGATACTGCATGAAAACGGGCTTTTCGGCCCACCGAGTCCACACTGACCATTGTTCACCGATTTAAACTAGTTCTATGTTATCCCACTTTTGCATTCGCTAGCTACACACTAGAAGGCAATTTACAGAGGCCCTTATAACCTATCACATCAGCTAGAGTGAGTGGCACGGTGGCACAGCGGTAGAGCTGCTGCCTTACAGACCCAGAGACCCGGGTTCGATCCTGACTACGGGTGCTGTCTGTACAGAGTTTGTACATTCTCCCTGTGACCTGCGTGGGTTTTCCTCGGATGCTCCACGTTTCCTCCCACACTCCAAGGAAATGCAGGCTTGTAGGTTAATTGGCTTCTGGAAAATGTAACTTGTCCCTGGTGTGTAAGATAGAGGTAGGGTACGGGGCGATCGCTGGTCGGCGCGGATTCAGTGGGCAGAAGGGGCTGTTTCCACGCTGTATCTCTAAAGTAACGTCTAAAGTCTATAGTGCATTCCTGACCTCCCATATACTTCATTGGAGACCTTTGAACTATCTTTAATCAGACTTTATCGGACTGTTATCTTGCACTAAATGTTGCCCTCTTTATCCTTTGTCTGTGCGCTGTGGACTGCTTGATTATAATCATGTACAGTCTTTTCTTTGACTGGATAGCAAGCAAATAAAAGCCGTTCACTGTACCTCGGTGCACATGACGATAATAAACTAAACTAAACTTAACCCACACGTCGTAGGGATGTGGGAGGAAACCGGATCACCCGGAGGAAACCCACGCGGTCCCGGGGAGAAGGTACAAAATCCAACGCAGACAGCACCCGAGGTCAGGTTTGGATTCGGACCCCATTTTGTGGCCCGGGTCCGGCTCCTATACGCTGCTGCAGAGTGCCTGGTCAAGGTCAATGGCTCTTTGTTGGCTCCCATTCACTTTGGGAGGGGGGTTCGTCAGGGATGCCCCATGTCCGGCCAGCTTTATTCCCTCTGTGTGGAGCCATTCCTGTGCCTCCTACGGAGGCGGCTGGCAGGTTTGGATTTGCCGGGGCCGGGGGTGGAGGTGGTTCTCTCGGCCTACGCCGACGATGTGTTACTAATGTTCACCGACCCGGTTGACCTGCGGAGGATGCGTGAGTGCCAGCGGGTGTTCTCAGCCGCATCCTCCGCCAGGATCAACTGGGGGAAGTGTGCTGGGCTCTTGGTGGGTCAGTGGCAGGTAGACTCCCTGCCGGAGGAGATGGCAGTTTTTGCGTGGAGCACCACGCACCTCCTCTATCTGGGGATCTACCTGAGTCCCACTGAGGGGGCTTGGCAGGCGAATTGGCAGGAGTTGGAGGCGAAGGTGGTCGCCCGTGTGGGGCGCTGGTCAGGCCTCCTTGGTGTGTTATCATATCGGGGTAGGGCTTTGGTCATAAACCAGCTGGTGGCCTCTCTGCTGTGGTACCGGCTGGCCACTCTGGTCCCGTCCTCTCGTTTCATCGCCATGATACAGAGGAGGTTAGTTAACTTCTTCTGGGGTGAGAGGAACCACTGGGTCTCTGCTGGGGTTCTGAGTCTCCCGTTGGAGGAGGGCGGTCAGGCGCTGGTCTGCGTCCGCACTCAGGTGGCAGCCCTCCGACTCAGGACCTTGCGGAGGTACGTGTACTCCGAGTGCCCTCCCAGATGGCACTCGCTGGCCACGTACTTTTTCTGCCAGGGGCGCTGCCTCCAGGAGGGATCACGGCTCCCGGTAGCGGGCATGAGTCAGCGCGCTA